>NC_084567.2:31090000-31460000 GCF_033978685.3 Nerophis lumbriciformis | reverse complement strand
ATTAGCTCATTTGGAATTTGATGCCTGCATCATGTTTCAAAAAAGCTGGCACGAGTGGCAAAAAAGATAGAGTTGAGGAATGCTCACCAAACACTTCTTTGGAACCTCCCACGGGTGAACAGGCTAATTGGGAACAGGTGGGTGCCATGGATGGGGCGAGGGTCACCACTTTGTGAACAAATGCGTGAGCAAATTGTCCAACAGGGTTCAAAGCTTGGGAAAAAAAATTATAAAATGATAAATGGGTTATACTTATATAGCGCATTTCTATCTTTAAGGTACTCAAAGCACTTTGACACTATTTCCACATTCACACACTGATGGCGGGAGCTGCCATGCAAGGCGCTAACCACGACCCATCAGGAGCAAGGAGTGTCTTGCTCAAGGACACAACGGACGTGACTAGGATGGTAGAAGGTGGGGATTGAACCAGGAACCCTCAGGTCACTGGCATGACCACTCTCCCAACTGCGCCACGCCGGTTGGGAAGTACTTGTCATGATCTGTGGTCTGGATCATGTTTTTTTTGTTATTTTCTGTTAGTTTAAGACTCCATTAGTTCCTGTTTTTCTGCATCCTTGTTTGTTTTAGTTTCCATGACGACTGATTAGTTTCACCTGCCTCATGTGTTCGGGACACGCACTTGCTCTAATCAGAGACTATTATTTAAGCCTGTCTTTGCCAGTTAGTCGTCCTGGCGTCATTTCTTGTTTCATGCTTAGTTCATGCTGCTCGTTTCTTGCCACAGTAAGTTTTGTTTGTTTCATGTCCATAGTTCAGGCTAAGTGTTAGCGTATGTTTCCTGCTTTAAGTTTTATGTCCCTTAGCCTCTCGTGCAATCGGCACGCTTTCCTTTTGTTTTAGTTCCTGACTTTTGTCCTGTGTAGGATTTATTAATGAATAAATATGTTCCTACCTTCAAGTCCTGTCCGGAATAGTCCGTTTGCGTCCTGGGAGAACAAACCGTGCAGTAAGCTGCGAAGAACCCCCTGTTATGACAGTACCGATTGAGATTAAGATCTTTTATGTATTTAATATTTGTTTACTTACTATGGCATATTATTTATTTATTCACTGTTCCATTACAGAGAAGAAGGAAATGGGATAACATTTCTATGGCATGAAAAGGGTTCGGACTAAATAAGCTCGGCTTCTTCCTACTCCTTTTCGGACGTGGTGTAATGAAACAACTGGAAATATGTGATGCACTACTTTGTATCGTCTGCATGTTCGAAATAAACTGAAACTGAACTGAACTGAATAGAACGGTTTATAGTCCGGAAAATACGATAGTTTTTGTTTAACCCTGCTAACCTTTAGTCCCTTATATGAACAAACATCAAATCTTCTCACACAAAAAAAATATTTTCAGAGATTGCAGAGCAGAGCAGAGCAGGACTCAAACTCAACTCCTATCAATTTGAGTCTGTTTTCAGCCATTGCAGTTCTCTGCTCAGAACTGTTTGGTTTGGCACATGTCTTTTGCATTTGTCCTCAAGGGTGTTATTACTTTTAGAAGCCTAGTTCTCCCAGTCGCACAGAAGGACAACAGTGTATGCCAATCCTCACATTGATCACTTCGGTCGTAGCACTGCAGGATCTATTCTAGACACCCTGCTGTCTGCTGATTGACTGGCAGAGTTGGCACTGGAGCGAAGCAACGGAATGGAAAGAAAACCTCTGATAGTTTCATGTTTGATTGGCAACATTTTAGTTTGTGTCACCAGGGCGTGTTCTTCATAGTTGTGGCTGGGACCTTTATGTTGCTGGGATTATTAGCTGGAAAATGTAGATACGTTTTGTAGAGCTTGTGAGTTACTGTCTGTAGAGCAGGGGTGTCAAACTCAAATACAAAGTGGGCCAAAATTTTAAACTGAACAAAGCCGCGGGCCAAGGTTGAACAAATTAACCTTTTAATAGGGACCCAAACAAATTTTGCTTTAAATATTGAACAAGCAAGGCTTACATAACTTTATAGTGACATGCAAAATCGAGTTTCAAATAATAGTAATAATAATTAAAAAAATATCAATGGCATATCAAATACAATTTAAATAAAAATTGAATGCCTCTTTTCTATTTGCAGCCTTCTGAGGTAAATATCAACATTAACTTTTTCTACAGGCTAATAAATTTGAAAATAAAATAATGAATAAACCAACCATTCAGGACTTTAAACGGCTCAGTTTGCAACACACTGATCTAATCTGATGTGCCCAAGCCAGATACCTGCCATCTTTTCTTGGATGCCAGTTCATTAATGTCGGGGCTCAGGCTTTGAGCTGAAGCAACCCTCATTATTGAACGAAGGTGTTCATCAGTCATTATTTCTCGTATTCCACAGTCTTGGGGTCGTGACGTCCTCTACGAGCTGACGTCACGTCCGCTTTTCATCCCTTCTAACAACGTGCCCGCCCAGTCACAAGATATGAGCGGCTTCTGTACGCACACACACGTAAATGCAATGCATACTTCATTAACAGCGATACAGTTCACACTGAGAGTGGCCGTATAAGCAACTTTAACATTGTTAGAAATATACGCCACATTGTGAACCCACACCAAACAAGAATGACAAACACATTTTGGGAGAACATCCGCACAGTAACACAACATAAACACACCAGAACAAATACCCAGAACCCTTTGCAGCACTAACTCTTCCGGGATGCTACAATATACACCCTCGCTACCTCCAAACCCCCCCCCCCCCCCCCCACACACACACACCTTGTAGCGTCCCGGAAGAGTGTGGCGTTTATTTCTAAGAATGTTAAAGTTTTTTTATACTGGAACCCTCAGTGTAGCCTGTATCACTGAAGATCAAGTATGCGTTGCATTCACTTCTGTGTGCGTGCCAAAGCTGCACATATTATGTAACTGGGCCAGCACTCATTGGATTGGGCAAAAAGGGGACGTTACAATTCTCGGGAGGGGCACTGAAGTTTGGGAGTCTCACGGGAGGTTTGGCAAGTATGAGAATTAGTGGTGTACCGTGGCACCGCCGCTGTATATAATCGGCGGGCCAGCTCTAGTGTTAATTTTATATCGCCCCACGGGCCAAGTGAAATTACACGCGGGCCAGAGTTTGACACCCATGCTGTAGACAGTCGAACTGACTTGTAATTCAATACCAGAATGCATCACAGAGATACGTTTTGAATGTGTTTGTAATAACAACAAATCTTTGCCCAACCAGTCTACATGTGCTTTGTGGACTTGGAGAAGGCATTCGACCGTGTACCCCGGGAAGTCCTGTGGGGAGTGCTCAGAGAGTATGGGGTATCGGACTGTCTGATTTTGGCGGTCCGCTCCCTGTATGATCAGTGTCAGAGCTTGGTCCGCATTGCCGGCAGTAAGTCGGAACCGTTTACAGTGAGGGTTGGACTCCGCCAAGGCTGCCCTTTGTCACCGATTCTGTTCATAACTTTTATGGACAGAATTTCTAGGCGCAGTCAGGGCGTTGAGGGTATCTGGTTTGGTGGCTGCAGGAAAATCTCTGCTTTTTGCAGATGATGTGGTCCTGATGGCTTCATCTGGCCAAATCTTCAGCTCTCTCGGTTCGCAGCCGAGTGTGAAGCGACTGGGATGGGAATCAGCACCTCCAAGTCCGAGTCCATGGTTCTCGCCCAGAAAAGGGTGGAATGCCATCTCCGGGTTGGGGAGGAGATCTTGCCCCAAGTGGAGGAGTTTAAGTACCTCGGAGTGTTGTTCACGAGTGAGGGAAGAGTGGATCGTGAGGTCGACAGGCGGATCGGTGCGACGTCTTCAGTAATGCGGACGCTGTATCAATCCGGAAGGCAAAGCTCTCAATTTACCGGTTGATCTACATTCCCATCCTCACCTGTGGTCATGAGCTTTGGGTTATGATCGAAAGAACAAGATCACGGGTACAAGCGGCCGAAATGAGCTTCCTCCGCCGGGTGGCGGGCTCTCCCTTAGAGATAGGGTGAGAAGCTCTGTCATCGGGGAGGAGCTCAAACTAAAGCCGCTGCTCCTCCACATTGAGAGGAGCCAGATGAGGTGGTTCGGGCATCTGGTCAAGATGCCACCCGAATGCCTCCCTAGGGAGGTGTTTCAGGCACGTCCGACCGGTAGGAGGCCACGGGGAAGATCCAGGACACGTTGGGAAGACTATGTCTCCCGGCTGGCCTGGGAACGCCTCGGGATCCCCCAGGAGGAGCTGGACGAAATGGCTGGGGAGAGGGAAGTCTGGGCTTCTCTGCTTAGGCTGCTGCCCCCGCGACCCGACCTCGGATAAACGGAAGAAGATGGATGGATGGATGGATAATTCTGTAACCTATCAACAAACAAAACAATTATGGTTTTATAATGCATTGTTTTGATTGTTTGCAGTTGCAGTAATAATTGTTTCAGTGATGAACCTACTGGAATAAACTACCAACCTTGATTTTTTCGCATAAAAACAATGTGTGCTTGAGGTATGACATTTGTGTAAGAAAAAAAAAAAATCTCAATTTCCCGCAAGTGCCGTATGTTCTCTAGTCAGGGTTGTTTTTGTCAAAGGGTGTGTCTGCAGACGAGGGCTGCGTGGGATATTTGTGTCTGTGAGGATGGCCGTTGTGGTCATGTTGTGGTCTGACACAAACCAGACTTTTACACGCTTGACAGGAGTTGAAGGGGGAAAAAAAATTACGACACGCACGAAGGAAAATACATGGAAGGAAAGGTCCTCAGGCTACATTGAATGTTTTCAAGAAGTCTTTATTTTTGTGGCCGTGCAGTTTGATTTCGCTGAAATTTGACCAATGCGTTAGGGAAAACCGAGCATCGTGTAATAGGAAGCTTCATTTAAAGCAACACTTAGTAACTTGTCAAACTTCATAAAAATACAAAACCCAAAACCAGTGAAGTTGGCACGTTGTGTAAATCGTAAATAAAAACAGAATACAATGATTTGCAAATCCCTTTCAACTTATATTCAATTGAATGGACTGCAAAGACAAGATAGTTAATGTTCGAACTAGAAAACGTTGTTATTTTTTGCAAATATTAGCTAATTTGGAATTTGATGCCTGCAACATCTTTCAAAAAAGCTGGCACAAGTGGCAAAAAAAACTGAAAAACTTGAGGAATGCTCATCAAACACTTATTTGGAACATCCCACAGGTGAACAGGCTAATTGGGAACAGGTGGGTGCCATGATTGGGTATAAAAGCAGCTTCCATGAAATGCTCAGTCGTTCACAAACAAGGATGGGGCGAGGGTCACCACTTTGTCAACAAATGCGTGAGCAAATTGTTGAACAGTTTAAGAACAACATTTCTCAACCAGCTATTGCAAGGAATTTAGGGATTTCACCATCTACGGTCTGTAATATCATCAAAAGGTTCAGAGAATCTGGAGAAATCACTGCACGTAAGAGATGATATTATGGACCTTCGATCCCTTAGGTACTGCATCAAAAAGCGACATCAGTGTGTAAAGGATATCACCACATGGGCTCAGGAACACTTCAGAAAACCACTGTCAGTAACTACAGTTTGTCGCTACATCTGTAAGTGCAAGTTAAAACTCTACGATGCAAAGCGAAAGCCATTCATCAACAACACCCAGAAACTCCGCCGGCTTTGCTAGGCCCGAGCTCATCTAAGATGGACTGATGAAAAGTGGAAGACGTGTTTTGTGCCACTCCTTCTTTGTCTCATTTTGTCCACCAAACGTTTTACGCTGTGCGTGAATGCACAAAGGTGAGCTTTGTTGATGTTATTGACTTGCGTGGAGTGCTAATAATCCATGCTATTATGCTATTTAGACTAGCTGTGTGTACATATTGCATCATTATGCCTCGTTTGTGGGTATATTTAAGCTCATTTAATTTCCTTTACTTGTGTCCTCTGTGTATTTCATTTATATCTGCATGTCTCATGACTAGAGATGCCCGATAATATCGGACTGCTGATATCATTGGCCGATAAATGCTTTAAAATGTAATATCGGAAATTATCGGTATCTGTTTCAAAAAGCAAAATTTATGACTTTTTAAAACGCCGCTGTGTACACGGACGTAGGGAGAAGTACAGAGCGCCAACAAACCTTAAAGGCACTGCCTTGGCGTGCCGGCCCAATCACATAATAGCTACGGCTTTTCACACACACAAGTGAATGCCATGCATACTTGGTCAACAGCCATACAGGTCACACTGAGGGTGGCCGTATAAACAACTATGCGCCACACTGTGAACCCACACCAAACAAGAATGACAAACACATTTCGGGAGAACATCCGCACCGTAACACAACATAAACACAACAGAACAAATACCCAGAACCCCTTGCAGCACTAACTCTTCCGGGACGCTACAATATACACCCCCCCGCTACCCTCCCCCCCACCCACCTCAACCTCCTCATGCTCTCTCAGGGAGAGCTTGTCCCAAATTCCAAGCTGCTGTTTTGAGGCATGTTAAAAAAAATTATGCACTTTGTGACTTCAATAATAAATATGGCAGTGCCATGTTGGCATTTTTTTCCATAACTTGAGTTGATTTATTTTGGAAAACCTTGTTACATTGTTTAATGCATCCAGCAGGGCATCACAACAAAATTAGGCATAATAATGTGTTAATTCCACGACTGTATATATCGGTATCGGTTGATATGGGAATCGGTAATTAAGAGTTGGACAATATTGGAATATCGGCAAAAAAGCCATTATCGGACATCTCTACTCATGACACATTATCTGTATGTAATATTGGCTGCATTTCTGATTGTGTGCCATGTTGTTCCAGACCACAGCAAACGTTAGCCAGCTTGCAAAGATTGTAATGAATCCATTAGAAGAAGACAGCCTGTCCTTTCTTTTAACTTGGGCACACACATCTATACCTTTGGCAGTTTTAACCCAGTAATTTCCAGGAATTATCTAACCCTTTGAGACGCAAACTTAAAGGGGAACATTATTACAATTTCAGAAGTGTTAAAACCATTAAAAATCAGTTCCCAGTGGCGTATTTTATTTTTCGAAGTTTTTTTCAAAATTTTACCCATCACGCAATATCCCTAAAAAAAGCTTCAAAGTGCCTGATTTTAATCATCGTTATATACACCCGTCCATTTTCCTGTGACGTCACATAGTGAAACCAACACAAACAAACATGGCGGAAAGAACAACAAGGTATAGCGACATTAGCTCGGATTCAGACTCGGATTTCAGCGGCTTAAGCGATTCAACAGATTACGCATGTATTGAAACGGATGGTTGTAGTGTGGAGGCAGGTAGCGAAAACGAAATTGAAGAAGAAACTGAAGCTATTGAGCCATATCAGTTTGAACCGTATGCAAGCGAAACCGACGAAAACGACACGACAGCCAGCGACACGGGAGAAAGCGAGGACGAATTCGGCGATCGCCTTCTAACCAACAATTGGTATGTGTTTGTTTGGCATTAAAGGAAACTAACAACTATGAACTAGGTTTACAGCATATGAAATACATTTGGCAACAACATGCACTTTGAGAGTGCAGACAGCCCAGTTTTCATCAATTAATATATTCTGTAGACATACCCTCATCCGCTCTCTTTCCCTGAAAGCTGATCTGTCCAGTTTTGGAGTTGATGTCAGCAGGCCAGGGAAGCTAGGGTCGATTTTCTTCTCTTGATCATCTTCGGTGGTATAAGGGACGGTAGAAGCGGTGTGAGCCAAGACATCCAGGGGGTTTAGCTCGCTCGTCTGCGGGAACAAACTGCCGCCATTGCTTGCCGTGCTACCGAGGTCCTTTGTCCCTGAATAGCTCACACACTCCGGCAGATTCAATGGGGGTCTGGCGGCAGATTTCTTTGACTTTATCGTTGGAAATGCATCTGCTTTGAGTGTCGCAGGATATCCACACATTCTTGCCATCTCTGTCGTAGCATAGCTTTCGTTGGTAAAGTGTGCGGAATAAACGTCCAATTTCTTGCCATTTTCGCATCTTTGGGCCACTGGTGCAACTTGAATCCGTCCCTGTTCGTGTTGTTACACCCTCCGACAACACACCGATGAGGCATGATGTCTCCAAGGTACGGAAAACAGTCGAAAAAACGGAAAATAACAGAGCTGATTTGACTCGGTGTTTGTAATGTGTTTGAGAAAATGGCGGATTGCTTCCCGATGTGACGTCATCGCTCCGAGAGCGAATAATAGAAAGATGTTTAATTCGCCAAAATTCACCCATTTAGAGTTCAGAAATCGGTTAAAAAATATATGGTCTTTTTTCTGCAACATCAAGGTATATATTGACGCTTACATAGGTCTGGTGATAATGTTCCCCTTTAATGTGTTGCCTTCATTATAACACGTACATAAGGCTTTTAACATTTTGCGGCTCCAGACAGATTTGTTTTTTTGTAATTTTGGTCCAATATGGCTCTTTCAACATGTTGGGTTGCCGACCCCTGGCCTAGTCCTACAGAGTATATGCTGCTCTAAATGTAATGCATGCTATTATTAGCAATATATAAGCAACTGATATACAGACATTATGGCTTGCTATAGTCCTCACTTTGCTGCACGAGCTATTAAAGTGTCTTGGTTATTGTGTCACAAGCTCATGTCATATCCTACATCATGGTGGTGTGCATGTGGTACAGTGTCATTGTGGCACACATGACTTTGGTTTCTTCCATTGTTCAAGTCAACCGTGGCTATGACTGGCATCTTGAGGGAAAATCCCATCCCTTGTGTCTTCACCAGGTCAAAGTGCTCCAAAATGGAAATTTCTTGACAAAGAAACCATTCACCGGCAATGAATTGATGCTGTTTGAAGTTAGAACAGGGGTGTCAAACTAATTTTAATTGAGGGCCACTGGCAGTTATGGCTGCTCTTAGTTTTCAAGTTTGTTCACAATACCATATTACGATTACAACACTAGTGAATATCCATTTAAGGATGGTGGTAAGTGAAAAGGTTCCCCAGATAAGCTAGAAGAAGCTTTTAGCAGGGGGTCTAGAGGTCTGTATATGCATGGAATGCTGAAACTTTGTAGCAAGCACAAAAACGCAATATGATAAACACAAAATAGGAGCACAAAAGCAAGCATACACATACATATATACATTCATTCAACCACGCACAACCCAACAGTAGTCTACCCCACATGAGGCATTAGAGATAGGTGGTTAATAGGTATGAGTTCAGTTTCTTTTTGAAGTTGGAGAATGAATCCTGAGGCTCTCATCAAGCCGGTTCCAGAGATTTGGTCCCCTGCATACAACACTTCGAGCAGTACAAGCCAGTAGACGAGGATTACCTGATATCAGGTCAAAGTTACGAGTGTTGTGGGCATGCTGGGGACGATAGATAGGAACCAAGCTACAGAGCCTGAGATTCAGCCTGTGGATGACTTGATAGGTTAGACAAGCATTTTGATAAATATTGAACTCTGTCAGTCTTAAGAGATGATAATTATGGAATAGATGTCTTAGAGGGCCGCATCTAACTGTGAATGATATTATTACACAATTGCCTTAGCATTTGATTATTATATTTTTTGTACATACAATGTAAAAAAAAAAGCATATTACTGTAAATGTAAAAACAGTACCAGTTTTTTTCCGGTAAACTTCTACGTTTGTCGTTTCCTCCATGTGTTACAGTTGCCAGACTTTATCGTAAAAAAACAGTGATTCGAATTTTCCAATTCCATTTTCGATATGCTGTTAAAAAACCCTTTTTATTTTAAGGAAAAAAAATGGCAGCTCAATCGCCACAATTTTACAGTAAAATTTACAGTGTTTTTTTTTTACAGCTTCCCAGCAGGCACAAGGCATTGATACAAAGTTGATGATACATACTGTCATGACGGGGTTTTCGCAGCTTACTGCGGGGTTCTTTCTCCCGAAATGCAGACTGACCACTCCGGACAAAGCGTGCAGGTAAGAACATGATTTATTCCTCAAAACACCAAAGTGGTACAAACAAAACGGAACACAAGGCGAAGGCACAACGTGCTGATCGCACTTGGAGTTGATGCTACTTCTTAGCATGAACTAGGGACAAGCAATACTCAGTTAACTGTGCCATGAAACAAACAAGACTTACCGTATTTTCCGCACTATTAGCCGCACCTAAAAACCACAAATTTACTCAAAAGCTGACAGTGCGGCTTATAACCCGGTGCGCTTTATATATGGATTAATATTAAGATTCATTTTCATAAAGTTTAGGTCTCGCAACTACGGTAAACAGCCGCCATCTTTTTTCCCCGTAGAAGAGGAAGTGCTTCTTCTTCTACGGTAAGCAACCGCCAAGGTAAGCACCCGCCCCCATAGAAGAGGAAGCGCTTCTTCTTCTACTGTAAGCAACCACCCGCCCCCGTAGAAGAAGAAGAAGAAGCGCGCGGGTATTACGTTTCATTTCCTTTGTGTGTTTACATCTGTAAAGACCACAAAATGGCTCCTACTAAGCGACACACTGTGGTTCTAGCTTGCCATGCTAATGGCCAGAACCTTCCACCCATGGTGATATTCAAAAGGAAGACCTTGCCAAAAGAGACCTTTCCAGCCGGCGTCATCATAAAAGCTAACTCGAAGGGATGGATGGATGAAGAAAAGATGAGCGAGTGGTTAAGGGAAGTTTACGCGAAGAGGCCGGGTGGCTTTTTACACGCAGCTCCGTCCATGTTGATATACGACTCCATGCGCGCCCACATCACAGATGGTGTCAAAAAACAAGTGAATCACACAAATACAACACTCGCCGTCATTCCGGGTGGATTAACCAAAGAACTCCAACCGCTCGATATTGGTGTCTACAAGGCATTTAAAGCATAACTGCGAACGGCGTGGGAACAATGGATGACCGAAGGCGAACACACATTCACTAAGACAGGGAGACAGCGCCGGACGACATACGCCAACATCTGCCAGTGGATCGTAAATGCCTGGGCGGATATTTCGGTCTCAACTGTGGTCCGAGCTTTCCGGAAGGCAGGATTTACGGAACTGCTGGAAAAACAACAGCGACACTGACTCTGATGACTTTGACGAGACGGAGCCGGCCATTTTGGATCCCGTATTCGCCCAACTTTTTAATTCAGACACCGTAGGAGAAGAATTCGAGGGATTTATGAATGAAGAATAACTTCAGAAAGTGAGTGTTATGTTTATTTTGTGTGTTGTGACATTAATGTTCGAGCAACATTAAGTTATTGCTATTGCTCTGCACTATTTTGAATTTTACTATGTTTGTGATTGCACATTTGCACATTACCGTACATTTTGGGAGTGAACAGAGTTGTTAGAACGCTGGTTTTTAATATATTATTAAAGTTTAACTGACCTATCTGACTGTTTTTTTGACATTCCCTGTAGCGCAGTTAGATGCGGCTTATAACACGGGGCGGCTTATAGGTGGACAAAGTTTTGAAATATGCCGTTCATTGAAGGCGCGGCTTATAACACGGGGCGGCTTATGGTGCGGAAAATACGGTACGTAGCAGGTTGCGTGAAGCAAACAATGACGCCAGACTGAGCGTGGCGAGCAAGGTGAATACATAGCTCTCTGATTAGTGGTTGACAGCAGCTGAGCGTGGGACCACTAACCAGAGGCAGGTGAACCCAATTAATCCCCATGGCAACCAAAATAAACCCAGGAGTGCACAAAACAGGAACTAAGAGAGTCCAAAACTAACAGAACATAACTAACCCATACATGTCCTTTAAAACTGTCTTTGAAACATCCATCCATCTATCCCACATTAACATTGCAAAATAGTTGTATTTGTAAATTGAGACAACGTTGATGTGTAACGTTAGATCAACGTTGTTGGTTGGGAAATGATCGAATTTCAACGTCACAACATGACATTGAATAAACGTTGTCAAAAAGCATGTTGTTTCAACGTTGTATTTGTGTTGTGGAAAATGACCATAATTTAATGGTCAATCAACGTCAGAAGCCAACATTGAATAAACGTCGTCAAAAGGCATGTTGTTCCAACGTTATATTTGAGTTGCTCAACGTCAGGACCTAATTCAACAAGTTCTCAACGTTGTTTTAATGTTTTGTGCCTGCTGGGTTTTTACTGTAAATGTAACAAAAGTATCCTTGCTTTTTTTCTTTGAAATTCTATGGATATCCCCCCCTCTGTATTACCGTATTTTTCGGAGTATAAGTCGCTCCGGAGTATAAGTCGCACCTGTTGAAAATGCATAATAAAGAAGGGAAAAAACATATAAGTCGCACTGGAGTATAAGTCGCATTTTTTGGGGAAATCTATTTGCTAAAACCCAACACCAAGAACAGACATTTGAAAGGCAATTTAAAATAAATAAAGAATAGTGAACAACAGGCTGAATAAGTGTACGTTATATGAGGCATAAATAACCAACTGAGAACATGTCTGGTATGTTAACGTAACATATTATGGTAAGAGTCATTCAAATAACTATAACATATAGAACATGCTATACGTTTACCAAACAATCTGTCACTCCTAATCACTAAATCCCATGAAATCTTATACGTCTAGTCTCTTACGTGAATGAGCTAATTAATATTAGGGCTGAAACTAACGATTATTTTGATAATCGATTAATCTGTCGATTATTACTTCGATTAATAATCGGATAAAAGAGACAAACTACATTTCTATCCTTTCCAGTATTTTATTGAAAAAAACCAGCATACTGGCACCATGTTCTGGACATTAGGGATGCAGCATGCAGCAATAATAACACATAAATGTAACTCATCAGATCAGAACTGAATCAGATATTGTACACGTTTCTGTTGTGAATAATAAAGGATTAATTTCAGGCTGCCTCTGAATAATAGCATGAAATATTCCAGCACCTTCATAACGTTTAGTTATACTAAAGCGTCACTCAAATCTAAATATATTCATATAACTTTATCGGGCCCAGCTACATTGATCCATTATGAAACCAACCTGAGATATTTCTGTCCGTTACGTTTATTTCGAAATTGGTAACCGTGCGTTTTCTCTCTCAAAACAGAGTCAAATGTGCCGGAGACACATTATCAGCCCCGCGTTGCAACCAAGGCATAACATTAACGTTACTCACAAAAAAGCTGAACTCATGAATGCCTGTTGCCACTATGGACTTAAAAAGTTACGTACTATGAGTTCTTCCCTTCATTCATGGCTCCAACATGTTTCCTTTTCAGGTGCTCCGCACTTTTGACGACTTAGGTCGTACACTTTTCTCCATTGAAAAGGTTTTTCCGCTAAACTATCCGTACTGTTTTCCTGCGCCATTTTTCGAACGTTTCCAGCAAAGGAGACGGCGTCGTCACGTGAGATGTACATGACACATGATTGGCTAGCTTACGCCACCTCATGAGACGTAGCCTCAGCGCCGCCCTGGCGCTGTTTTGTACTGTGTTTTTGATTTTTGTTTCTCAGCTGTTTGTAAATGTTGCAGTTTATAAATAAAGGTTTATAAAACAAAACAAAAAAAATATTTTTTTTAAAAAAAGCCTCCGCGCATGCGCATAGCATAGTTCCAACGAATCGATGACTAAATTAATCGGCAACTATTTTTATAATCGATTTTAATCGATTAGTTGTTGCAGCCCTAATTAATATTATTTGATATTTTTAAGGCTGAAACGACGCGTCGACGTAGTCGACGTCATCGGTTACGTAAATACGTCGACGTCGTTTTTATGCTTCGACGCGTCGCATATTTACGTCACACTGCCGTCATGGCGGAGCGCAAAGCAGATGATGCGAGCGGTGCGAGCGAGGGAAAAAAAGCACGCCAAAAGTCGTCAAAAGTGTGGGAGTATTTCAATAAACAAATGTATATAATTCGGCATTATTTCGGCCAGTCGGCTTATAAAATCAGAGCCGATCAGTTTACGTTCGCGTGCAGGTATAACGCGGCGCGCTCCTGTCTCATCTGCTGGTGCGCGAGCCCGGTAATTAGACCGCTGTGTCAAATCAAGGAGTACAAAAGACGCCAGCGCAGAGTGGAAAAAGGTTTAGTTCATTACAGATAACCCAGAGTTGTGCCAAAAGTATGTAAGATTTAATATTTCTCTCCGTGGGTGTGGCGCACCTGTTGCGCTGGTGAGATGGGAGGGGGGGTTGTGTGCATGTAGCGTGCTTAGTCTGGAGGCTAAATACACACAGTGTGTTATGTAACTGTTGTTTAGTGTTGATATTCTTTGCTTAGTTTGATAAATGTTGGAGCAGTTTGCTTCATCAGGAGGGTGAAGTCGCTCAATTTAAAGTGTTGGATTTAACGGTGTTGGTGAGGGCGTAGAAAAAGGGGCATTTTTCTACCAGTAGACAGCGTTTAAGATTGAGTGTTTCACTGCTAAATTAATAATATATTTATATTGAATATGGATTTTAAATATGTATCTAAATAGGTGGTTAATTGGTTAGGTATTTATGTATTTGCATATTGGGTTTTCTGTTGCATTTATCTATTGTGTTTCTGGTGTTAAATGTATTTTATATGTATCTTGGTGCATTTATGTTGAGACAATTTATTTAAAATCTGTTTTAACTTAAAGGGAAAAGATGTGTCCATTTTCTTGCACTTGTTTAATGGTTAAGAGTTTGATAGCTAATTAATAGTTGTAAATTATGGGATTGATAATTGATTGATTTTTTACAGCATGTTAATCTTGTGGTGTTTTGTCCTTAAAGGTTTTTCACCTACTAAAGAAGCTAAAGGCTACTAAAGGCTACTAAAGACAGCTAATGACAGCTAAAGAAACTAAAGTCTATTAACACTGCTAAAGACTGCTAAAAAGACTAAAGAAGAAAAAATAAGCTGTTTCTTGGTTGGAAAAACTGTTGCAAACTAAAGGAAAATAAAAGGAAAAAGTAACTACGGTCTGGTCTTTTGAGTGAAATCCAGAAGCCACATTCAGCATTGGTACATCCCTTCAAGTGTGGGATAAGCACAGCGAAAAAAGCAAAACACTTGACAGTTGTTGTATGCACACTGTGTCGAGCGGAAATGGCCTATCATAGCAGCACAACGGCTATGAAGGAACATTTGAAAAGAAAACACCCGACAGCGTTCTTGCCATCACCATCAACTAGTCAATCGTCCGCGTGAGTATACATTGTCATCATTACACAAAATCATGAATGTGTCATTTGTATCTGCGTTGTAAATTCATAAACTAAAACACTGTTTCGCTCTGAGAGGCGCGTTTGGCATGCCTGTTCAGTGTTTACAAAGACGCGCTCCTCTTTAACGCTAACGTTAATTAGTTGTGCAAATACCTTTTACAACATTAACAGTTACATATACTATGTACAAACCAACAATTAACTTTCACTTTAATCATACTATCATTGTTGTGTTATTAAGCAAAATAAGCAATACTTTTACTTTTGTTGAAATGTTTACACTGTTACAGAATATTTCGTTTTGCACTTTTTTGTATTGGATGTTTATCTTTATTTTTGCACATTTTAAAGCAAAATAAGCAATACTTTTACTTTAGAAATGCTTATACTATTGCAGAATATTAAGATTTGCACTGGATGTTTACTTTTATATTTGCACATTAAAAAGCAAATAAGCTACTTTTAATTTTGTTAAATGTTAAAAGTTTTAAATGTTTACATTGTTACAGAATATTTTGTCATGTTGTTGTCAATGTTGACTGAGTGGCCATACTTTTTTTTTTGTATATAAAAGTCATGCCTTTTGAAAAAACTGGCCAACATTTATTTTTTCATCTTCATTTTAAATAAAAAAAATAATCGGTAAAAGGAAAAATAATCTATAGATTAATCGAAAAAAAAAATCTATAGATTAACCGATTAATCGAAAAAAATAATCTATAGATTAATCGATAGAAAAATAATCGTTAGCTGCAGCAGTAGATATTTTACGGTAATGTGTTAATTTCACACATAAGTCGCTCCTGAGTATAAGTCGCACCCCGGCCAAACTATGAAAAAAACTGCGACTTATAGTCCGAAAAATACGGTACTGTATATAGAAAAACGAAACTAGTTTATTTTATGGTAAAAAGCCAGGATTTTACCTTAAAATCCATTACTATAATTTTTACAGTGTACAATTTGATAACTTGCTTTGAAACCACAAATCAAGCAGATATTCAAGTATTTGTTTACAAAAAAATGAACGTATGATAATATATTTGTTGCATTATTAAATGATATTTAGGTTTTAAAAATACGCAATTGCATGCGGCAATTTTTTTCTGTCGAAATGGTAAAACAGAATACTTTCAGTAGAAAAAGATAAAGTACTTTATTGGCGCATATTTTTTCTCAGGCGTTCGCAGGCCATATAAAATGATTGAGTTTGACACCTGTGTTATAGAAGCTGTCAGCTGGACAACCCCCTCCGCATCCCACCCCTCGGATTGTAAATCATGTAAAT
Source organism: Nerophis lumbriciformis (assembly GCF_033978685.3). Lineage (NCBI taxonomy): Eukaryota > Metazoa > Chordata > Actinopteri > Syngnathiformes > Syngnathidae > Nerophis > Nerophis lumbriciformis. Next base: position 31,443,645 of record NC_084567.2, on the reverse strand, counting down.
AATTCAACGTATATCCTCTGATGATTAACTTGTGTGATGACTGTATTATGCTGATAGTATATATTTGTACCATGAATTGATTAACGTGGACCCTGACTTAAACAAGTTAAAGAACTTATTCGGGTATTACCATTTAGGGGTCAATTGTACGGAATACGTACTGTACTGTGCAATCTACTAATAAAAGTTTCAAACAATCAATCAAAGGGATGTAACGTAATAATTAGAGATGTCCAATAAATGCGTTAAAATGTAATATTGGAAATTATCGATATCGTTTTTTTTTGTTTTTTTTTAATTAAATCAACATAAAAAACACAAGATACACTTACAATTAGTGCACCAACCCAAAAAAACCTCCCTCCCCCATTTACACTCATTCACACAAAAGGGTTGTTTCTTTCTGTTATTAATATTCTGGTTCCTACATTATATATCAATATATATCAATACAGTCTGCAAGGGATACAGTCCGTAAGCACACATGATTGTGCGTGCTGCTGGTCCACTAATAGTACTAACATTTATCAGTTAGTTTTACAAATTTTCATTAATTACTAGTTTCTATGGAACTGTTTTTATATTGTTTTACTTTCTTTTTTATTCAATAAAAAGTTTTTAATTTATCTGATTTTATTAATTTTTTAAAAAGTACTTTATCTTCACCATACCTGGTTGTCCAAATTAGGCATAATAATGTGTTAATTCCACGACTGCATGTATCGGTTGATATCGGTATCAGTAATTAAAGAGTTGGACAATATCGGAAATCGGCAAAAAGCCATTATCGGACATCCCTAGTAATGAACATTTCATTGCTTGGTTATTGTGACAAAAATGATCATGGTTATCTTTGGGTGTGCTCAAAAATTACTTATAAACACACACTGGGTCCAAAAAACAAATTAGGGCCGTTTTTCGATTTTTATTATATATGGCAGATTTTAAAATAAACAAAAAAGGGTTGATTTTCATTCAAATATTGCCATAAAATTTTATTTTGTGCTGTTTTTCTTTTATGGATTTAAATTTTTCCAGATAAACACAAAAATCCAATTCATGTTCATCAAAAATGCGTGGTTATCTGTGTGATGACAAATTGAACCGGAAGCAGTATTTTAGCTTTTCCATAGCCTTTAGCATGTTTTTAGCATAACGGTAACGTCTTTGGTCCGCGTACCTTCCGTTCATTCTATTTCCAATTCTTAAATGCAAATCATTGAAATGATTAAAACTAAAATATTGTATGACTTGTGGCTTTGTTTTGATTCTAATTAATTCGTATGAATATATACTAATTCAGTGTGTGCATAATCATTTTGTCATGGAGACTACTGGGGGCTGTGTGTGGGCCTTAGCTGGCTGGGGGCCCCAATGACGGCCCTGTGTGAGTATAGTCATGCTTTACTGTATGTGAAGCCCATATATCAATGTGTCAGACAGACACTTAAATGTAATTGCAGGTTGAAAGAAATACGTTATACCACTCAACTCAACCAGTTAAAAATTCTGTTAGCTTAAAAATGCTGCCAATGCAAACTCTAAATTTCACACAACGTGACATAACGCATGTCTATCTGGAAACAACTTTTTTGATGTCAAAATGAATAGGATGTAACAAACATTAATATTAGCTTGTGCAGTTGTTAACCAAGGATTTGCCAACTATTGTGTTAATTTTTTGGGGTTATGTTGTCTTTGACATTGACTTAATGGCATGATTTGTTTGGCATATTTTTTACGCCAGATGTCCTTCATACTTCTGGGAATCGAACCCATGATCTCTGTCATGAAAGGAATGTACCATCACAACACCACGGGGTAGTCCTTCCAGACAACCTCCCCCATTAATGTAGCTTTGGGACAGGATATCTTAATTGTCTGGGTTTTAGGGCCCTGGCTGGGAATCAAACCTGGGTCTGCACACACGGTAGTGCACAGGAAACGTGTGGAATACTATGCAGCACATTGAGTAACACGGCAAAATGATCCAGCCCAGTCGAGAGGGCTGACATAATGGTGCGTTCCATTTACAGTACCTCGGAAGTTGAAAGTCGGAGCTGGGAATGACGTCACGGCCAAAAATTGTGAGCGTTCCAGCTACGAGGTCGGAAATCAAGATGACCACATCCACGAAAGCTATTTTTGCGCTTTCTTGTCTGAATATAAACAACTTATGGAGAAATATGAACTCTTTCTAAACTTGTTTTTACTTAATCCATTCCATAATTGAATTCCAATACAGATATACTAAAGGTTTTAAGTAGAGATGTCCGATAATGGCTTTTTTGCCTATTTCTGATATCATCCGATACCGATATATACAGTCGTGGAATTAACACATTACTATGCCTAATTTTGTTGTGATGCCCCGCTGGATGCATTAAACAATGTAACTTTACCTTGAAGTGATTAACGTGGACCCCGAATTAAACAAGTTGAAAAACTTATTCGGGTGTTACCATTTAGTGGTCAATTGTACGGAATATGTACTGTACTGTGCAATCTACTAATAAAAATTTCAATCAATCAATCAAAAACAAGGTTTTCCAAAATAAGAGAAGAACTTCAACTCCAGTTATGAAAAAAAGGGCCAACATGGCACTGCCATATTTATTATTGAAGTCACAAAGTGCATTATTTTTTTTAACATGCCTCAAAACATCTTAGAATTTGGGACATGCTCTCCCTGAGTTAATCCTAATACCCACTACAACTATGGGAAATACTATACTTTAACTTTCACAAAGTGCATTATTTTAATTTTTTTTTTAAACATGCCTCAAAACAACAGCTACAAAAACAAGGCACACAGCTTCAGTCCAGAGTATATATCCGGTAACACACGGACGTAGGGCCTACGTTCGTGTGTTACGGGATATGTACAGCGGCGTTTTAAAAAGTCATTAATTTTACTTTTTGAAACCGATACCGATAATTTCCGATATTACATTTTAAAGCATTTATCGGCCGATAATATCGGTAGGCCGATATTATCAGACATCTTTGGTTTTAAGTGTTATGCATGCATACAAATGTTTTAAATTAAATATTTCTCCTCTTGTTGAGAAGAATTGTTGTGCGTTCTTGGATAGCATGTTATAATTTGCTTTGTGCACAATTTTTGCTGTTTGCAAATTCGCTTTATCATTTCGAATGTTCTCTTTATCCAACATTATGTATTATTCTAACTGATCTTTTATGTAACACGGGTAGTGACTGAAGTGTATTTTTGTAGTTATTTCCCCATATTTTTACACAATAACTCAGATATGGTAACACTTGTGAGCAGTAGGGAATATGAAGGGATTTTTGGTCCAATACATATTTAGCTTTATTAATTATTGATGTATTTATTGCCACCTTATGTTGTATATTTTATAATGAGATTTCCAGTTCATTTTATTATCAATCATTACACCAAGAAATGTTATTTAATTTACTCTTTCAATGTCTATTCTGCCAATTTGTATTTGTGTTTGACTTTCCCTTCTACTGTTACCGAATAGCATTATTTTAGTTTTACTGAGGTTTAAGGGTAGTCAGTTTCTGTCAAACCATCTTTTTAATTTGTTCATTTATTCTGTTATTATTTGTATTAGCTTCTGTGTGTTCTCTCCTGAACAAAACACTGTTGTATCGTCCGCGAATAATACTAACTTTAAGTCCTTCGTAACTTTACAAATGTCGTTTATATAAAGATTAAACAATTTTAGTCCCAGTATTCATCCTTGTGGTACGCCACAGGATATATTTAGTGTTGTAGACGTGCATTCTCCTATTTTCACGTGTTGCTTCTTGTTGGTTAAGTAGCGTGTAATCCAGTTGAAGACCAACTCTCTGATGCTATACTGTTGTCATTTTTTAAAATTAAAATATTGTGATTAATTGTGCTTAAATGCTTTAGTTAAATTCATAAACACTGCTGCTGCACAATGTTTACAATCTATTGCATTGGTCATTTCGATTAAAGCCATCAATGTTGAAATATTAGCTCTGTATTCATCCATCCATCCATCCATTTTCTACCGCTTATTCCCTTCAGGGTCGCTGGAGCCTATCTCAGCTACGATCGGGCGGATGGCGGGGTACACCCTGGACAAGTCGCCACCTCATTGCAGGGCCAACACAGATAGACAGACAACATTCACACTCACATTCACACACTAATAATAATAATAATAATAATAATGACTTAGATTTATATAGCGCTTCACAGAGAAGTGAGAAGCCATCATTCATTCACACCTGGTGGTGGTAAGCTACTTTCATAGCCACAGCTGCCCTGGGGTAGACTGACGGAAGCGTGGCTGCCAATTTGCGCCTACGGCCCCTCCGACCACCACCTATCATTCATCATTCATTCACCGGTGTGAGTGGCACCGGGGGCAAGGGTGAAGTGTCCTGCCCAAGGACACAACGGCAGCGATTTTTGGATGGTAAGAGGCGGGGAGTGAACCTGCAACCCTCAGGTTCTGGCACGGTTGCTCTACCCACTACGCCATACCGCCCCACTAGGGCCAATTTAGTGTTGCCAATCAACCTATCCCCAGGTGCATGTCTTTGGAGGTGGGAGGAAGCCGGAGTACCCGGAAGGAACCCACACAGTCACGGGGAGGACATGCAAACTCCACACAGAAAGATCCCGAGCCCGGGATTGAACCCCAGACTACTCAGGACCTTCGTATTGTGAGGCAGATGCACTAACCCCTCTTCCACCGTGCTGCCCTAGTAGTAATAATAATAATGGATTAATTTTTATTTTTTTATATCGCGCTTTTCTATTATTAGATACTCAAAGCGCTCACAGAGAAGTGGGAACCCATCATTCATTCACACCTGGTGGTGGTAAGCTACATTTGTAGCCACAGCTGCCCTGGGGTAGACTGACTGAAGCGAGGCTGCCAGTTTGCGCCTACGGCCCCTCCGACCACCACCTATCATTCATTCACCAGTGTGAGCGGCACCGGGGGCAAGAAGAAGTGTCCTGCACAAGGACACAACGGCAGCGATTAGGATGTCAAGAGGCGGGAAGCGAACCTGCAACCTTCAGGTTTCTGGCACGGCTGCTCTACCCACTACGCCATGCCGCCCCAGTAGTCATTTTATTTCAGACCCAGGGGGATGTATATCACAGAAAAAATAAACCATACAACAATAAAAAAAATAAAAAATAAACCTAAATAAAAGAAATACAAGCAGAAATAAAATAAATAAAAAAACTTGCATAAAAATTTAATAAAATAAAAAACACTGCACAATATTCAATGTCCAGCATACAGGCTTACTCGCCAATGGTTCCACAGACCGCAGTAAAATCTGACAGAACTGCGAGTCGCGTTAGTCAGACCATTAATGACATTGTTGTCTGACTCAGCTGCCCTACACATGAACCTGTACATGAGATGACGTAAAGTGGAAGAGCAGGTGGGGACCAATACTGACAAACATTTGGCTTGCACTGCAGCGCCTTGAAGCTCTTAGAAGCAGTCTCATGCTGTCATTGTAAGCCACTGAGCTTCTTAACACTGGCTTGTTTAAAGCGACAACACAGATGGGCAGAATACAGTGGTGTGCAATATGCTTTAAAAAGTGTGATCTTCACAGAAACTGAGCACATACTGAACTTTCGACACAGCTGTCTATAAATATATTTGTCATCAGACATGTCATTGGTAATGATATGTCCCAGATATTTCATTTCACTGCGCACACTAGGAGCAGAACCAGATAGAGATACGTCAGGAAAGGCTGAGTGTCTGTCTTCTCTACTTCTAACTATCATAATCTTGCTCTTCTTAGCATTGTATATGATGTTAAAATCACTACCATACTGTGTGCATATTTTCAGAAGCTGTTGAAAACCAGCACTATACGGCTAAAAATGACCAAGTCATCTGCGTACATAAGGTGACTGATGACTAAGTCACCAATCCTACAACCAGTACCAGATGCATTTAACATCAGAGACAAATCATTCATGTACACATTAAAATAGGAACGGTGACAAAATCCTGCCTTGGCGCACACCATTGCTCACATGGAATGAATCTGATAACATATTCCGCCATCTTACTCTCATTGTCTGATGAGATTACCAATACACCAAGATTCTGATTAAAAACCCAGGGACACTACTTTTAGACAATTTAGAAAACATCTCATGCTTTAGAAGCATCAATAAAGCATATGAACATTGTGGAATTCTGTCTGTTATATTTATCTAAAATCTCCTTTAGTGCAAAAATACATACCGTAAGTCAGTGCCATGCTTACGTTTAAAACCAATATTAGTGTTCAGCGAGTATTCTTTGTTTGTTTATGAACCCCTCCAATCTGTTATTGAAAAGTTTTTCAATGATTTTAGAAAATTGTGGAAGTAAAGAAACAGGTATATCATTTGTAAATTGGGGTTTGTTTCCAGTCCTATAAATCGGTACAACATTATCTATTTTCATTTTGTTTGGGAATTTGCCTGTGAGAAATGATAAGTTACTGATGTATATTAAAGGGGAACATTATCACCAGACCTATGTAAGCGTCAATATATACCTTGATGTTGCAGAAAAAAGACCATATATTTTTTTAACCGATTTCCGAACTCTAAATGGGTGAATTTTGGCGAATTAAACGCCTTTCTAATATTCGGGAAGCAATCCGCCATTTTCTCAAACACCGGATCACAGCAGCTCTGTTATTTTCCGTTTTTTCGACTGTTTTCCGTACCTTGGAGACATCATGCCTCGTCGGTGTGTTGTCGGAGGGTGTAACAACACGAACAGGGACAGATTCAAGTTGCACCAGTGGCCCAAAGATGCGAAAGTGGCAAGAAATTGGACGATTGTTCCGCACACTTTACCGACGAAAGCTATGCTACGACAGAGATGGCAAGAATGTGTGGATATCCTGCGACACTCAAAGCAGATGCATTTCCAACGATAAAGTCAAAGAAATCTGCCGCCAGACCCCCATTGAATCTGCCGGAGTGTGTGAGCAATTCAGGGACAAAGGACCTCGCTAGCACGGCAAGCAATGGCAGTAGTTTGTTCCCGCAGACGAGCGAGCTAAACCCCCTGGATGTCTTGGCTCACACCGTCCCAAGATGATCAAGAGAATAATATCGACCCTAGCTTCCCTGGCCTGCTGACATGAGGGTATGTCTGCAGAATATATTAATTGATGAAAATTGGGCTGTCTGCACTCTCAAAGTGCATGTTGTTGCCAAATGTATTTCATATGCTGTAAACCTAGTTCATAGTTGTTAGTTTCCTTTAATGCCAAACAAACATATACCAATCGTTAGTTAGAAGGCGATCGCCGAATTCGTCCTCACTTTCTCCCGTGTCGCTGGCTGTCGTGTCGTTTTTGCTTGCATATGGTTCAAACCGATATGGCTCAATAGCTTCAGTTTCTTCTTCAATTTCGTTTTCGCTACCTGCCTCCACACTACAACCATCCGTTTCAATACATGCGTAATCTGTTGAATCGCTTAAGCCGCTGAAATCCGAGTCTGAATCCGAGCTAATGTCGCTATAGCTTGCTGTTCTTTCCGCCATGTTTGTTTGTGTTGGCTTCACTATGTGACGTCACAGGAAAATGGACGGGTGTATATAACGATGGTTAAAATCAGGTACTTTAAAGCTTTTTTTAGGGATATTGCGTGATGGGTAAAATTTTGAAAAAAACTTCGAAAAATAAAATAAGCCACTGAGAACTGATTTTTAATGGTTTTAACAATTCTGAAATTGTGATAATGTTCCCCTTTAATGGTCCTGAGATCTCTTCAATAACCTTTTTTGTCGTTTCCATATCAATTCCGTTACAATCGATTGAAGTCTTGGATTTGCATTTTTTCACAATTTTAATTATTCCCTCTTGTGTTACTTTCGTGAGGAACATTGCGTTAATGGTACCACTAAATTGGCCTTAATGTGTGAATGTTGGCTGTCTATCTGTGTTGTCCCTGGGATGAGGTGGCCACTTGTCCAGGGTGTACCCTGCCATTGACCTGAGTGCAGCTGGGATAGGCTCCAGCCCCCTCACGACCTCAAGAGGGACAAGCGGTAGGAAATGGATGGATGGATAGAATTTCGTGTGGACAAATACCTTTACAAACATTACTAAACAAAACACAATTTGTTTGGTTTTCAAGTGCATGAGGCAGTCGAACAAGCGTAGGATTAGTTCCTACTCAGTGACTGTCTATGGCAGGGCATAGTCTATTTTTTGCCTGAAGATTGGCTCCAGCTCCACAAACTAAAACATGTTGGGTTAAAAAATAACCCAATTTTAACCCAACTGCTGGTTCAGAAAAGGACAAACCACTTATTTGAGTTATTTTAACTCGACATTTTGGGTTATTTTTTTCAATCCAACTTTTGCGTTGAATTATCTAACCAAAAAGTTGAGTTATGATTATATATATATATATATATATATATATATATATGTATATATATATATATATATATGTGTGTGTGTGTGTGTGTGTGTGTGTGTGTGTATATATACAGTCGTGGTCAAAAGTTTACATACACTTGTAAAGAACATAATGTCATGGCTGTCTTGAGTTTCCAATCATTTCTACAACTCTTATTTTTTTTTGTGATAGAGCAGTGGTTCTCAAACTTTTTTTGTCATCCCCCACTTTGGACAAGGGGGAGTTTTCAAGCCCCACCTGCCCCCATCGCCCCAACAGAGCGCTAATGCCAAGCTTTAACATTTTCAAATTTATTGAACATCATGTTGTATACATTCAAACTCAATAACATAAAATAACATTAAGTTCAATAATAAATAAAATAACTGTGCAGCTGTGGTATAACTTGCATCAAGTTCAATAATAAATAAAATAACTTCCATCAAGTTCAATAATAAATAAAACAAAAGTGTTATAACTTGCATCAAGTTCAATAATAAATCAAAACAAGTGTTATAACTTGCATCACATTCAATAATAAATAAAAAAAACTGTTATAACTTGCATCAAGTTCAATAATAAATCAAAAAAGTGTTATAACTTGCATCACGTTCAATAATAAATCAAAAAAAGTGTTATAACTTGCATCAAGTTCAATAAAAAATCAAATAAAAGTGTTATAACTTGCATCAAGTTCAATAATAAATCAAAGAAAGTGTTATAACTTGCATCAAGTTCAATAATAAATCAAATAAGTGTTATAACTTGCATCAAGTTCAATAATAAATCAAAAAGTGTTATAACTTGCATCACGTTCAATAATAAATCAATAAAAGTGTTATAACTTGCATCAAGTTCAATAATAAATCAAATAACTTGCATCAAGTTCAATAATACATCAAAAAAAGTGTTATAACTTGCATCAAGTTCAATAATAAATAAAACAAAAGTGTTATAACTTGCATCAAGTTCAATAATTAAAAAAAAGTGTTATAACTTGCATCAAGTTCAATAATAAATCAAATAAAAGTGTTATAACTTTCATCAAGTTCAATAATAAATCAAATAACTTGCATCAAGTTCAATAATAAATAAAAAAAAGTGTTAGAACTTGCATCAAGTTCAATAATAAATAAAACAAAAGTGTTATAACTTGCATCAAGTTCAATAATAAATCAAAAAAAGTGTTATAACTTGCATCAAGTTCAATAATAAATCAAATAACTTGCATCAAGTTCAATAATAAATACAATAAAAGTGCCACTTTGCAATCTTTGCAAAAAAAAAGGAGGAGCTATGCATTTGGCAAGACAGGGCAAGTGACAGCACTTTCCCCCAGGAGAGCCACCTTGCTTCACTGTGAAACAGCACGGCTGTATGATCAGCTCCCATTTCCTCACACAGTGCAGAGAACAGTCGCACTTTCAGTGGTCGTGTTTTGATCAAATTTACCGCGCTCACATCTGTTAAAACCTCACTGAGCTGCCTTGACGCTAGTGCTTCCCGGTGAATGACACAGTGTGTGCCCGTCAGATTTTTGTTTCTCTGCAGGCGCTGGCTCTGGCTCGACGACCTTTGAGGTGCGAGTCACAAATGTATATATTTGTGTAATTGTGATCCACAATTTAGCCTGCTACCCATCCGCGCGAAAGTTTGTTCCGCTTAGCCCCGCCCCCATTAGTTACTGTTGCTATGTCTGTCAAACTTTCACTCGTACCGAGAAATATAAAGCCTACAGTAAAAATAAGTACCGGTAATTTCCATTTATTTATATAGCGGATTTCACAGACAGAATCACAAAGTGATTTACAGTGTGTATAGAAAATGAAAGCATAGTAAAAAAAATAATCTAAGAATATAATAATTTAAAAAAAAAATTTAAAGTGAAATTTCCTCCCGTTCCTCGCGCCCCACCTGTCATGTCTCTATTCCCCACCAGTGGGGCGCGCCCCACACTTTGAGAAACGCTGTGATAGAGTGATTGAAGCACATACTTGTTGGTCACAAAAAACATTTATGAAGTTTGGTTCTTTTATGAATTTATTATGGGTCTACTGAAAATGTGACAAAATCTGCTGGGTCAAAAGTATACATAGAGCAATGTTAACATTTGGTTACATGTCCCTTGGCAAGTTTCACTGCAATAAGGCGCTTTTGGTAGCCATCCACAAGCTTCTGGTTGAATTTTTGACCACTCCTCTTGACAAAATTGGCGCAGTTCAGCTAAATTTGTTGGTTTTCTGACATGGACTTGTTTCTTCAGCATTGTCCACATGTTTAAGTCAGGACTTTGGGAAGGCCATTCTAAAACCTTAATTCTAGCCTGATTTAGCCATTTCTTTACCACTTTTAACATGTGTTTGGGGTCATTGTCCTGTTGGAACACTCAACTGCGCCCAAGACCCAACCTCTGGGCTGATGATTTTAGGTTGTCCTGAAGAATTTGGAGGTAATCCTCCTTTGTCATTGTCCCATTTACTCTCCGCAAAGCACCAGTTCCATTGGCAGCAAAACAGGCCCAGAGCATAATACTACCACCACCATGCTTGACGGTAGGATTGGTGTTCCTGGGATTAAAGGCCTCACCTTTTCTCCTCCGAACATATTGCTGGGTATTGTGGCCAAACAGTTCAATTTTTGTTTCACTGCATGCTGACTTCAGGATTTAGTTATAACCACAGCTGTCGCCAAGTACCAAACATGACTGTACAGACTTTAAAAAAAAAGAAGAAAAAAAAGAAGTTTTTCCATAGTTGCTGCAAACATTATCTTCCTGGCAGATGCAGTTGAATCAACAATATGACACTGACATAATGGAATATATATTCACAGCTGCGATAGAAGTTTACATACACCCATCAGTTATCAATTATATAGAAATGTTGGGCTCTTAATTTTAACCGATCTTTCTCCTTGGTGGCTCGGTGATACATCTTCACTCATTTTTCAAAAACTAAAATTGTCCAGGCCCACTAATTGTTAAAGTGGAACATTATCACAATTTCAGAATTGTTAAAACCATTAAAAATCAGTTCCCAGTGGCTTATTATATTTTTCGAAGTTTTTTTCAAAATTGTACCCATCACGCAATATCCCTAAAAAAAGCTTCAAAGTGCCTGATTTTAACCACCCGTCCATTTTCCTGTGACGTCACATAGTGAAGCCAACACAAACAAACATGGCGGAAAGAACAGCAAGCTATAGCGACATTAGCTCGGATTCAGACTCGGATTTCAGCGGCTTAAGCGATTCAACAGATTACGAATGTATTGAAACGGATGGTTGTAGTGTGAAGGCAGGTAGCGAAAACGAAATTGAAGAAGAAACTGAAGCTATTGAGCCATATCGGTTTGAACCGTATGCAAGCGAAACCGACACGACAGCCAGCGACAGGGGGGAAAGCGAGGACGAATTCGGCGATCGCCTTCTAACCAACGATTGGTATGTGTTTGTTTGGCATTAAAGGAAACTAACAACTATGAACTAGGTTTACAGCATATGAAATACATTTGGCAACAATATGCACTTTGAGAGTGCAGACAGCCCAATTTTCATCAATTAATATATTCTGCAGACATACCTCATGTCAGCAGGCCAGGGAAGCTAGGGTCGATATTCTTCTCTTGATCATCTTCGGGACGGTGTGAGCCAAGACATCCAGGGGGTTTAGCTCGCTCGTCTGCAGGAACAAACTGCCGCCATTGCTTGCCGTGCTAGCGAGGTTCTTTGTCCCTGAATTGCTCACACACTCCGGCAGATTCAATGGGGGTCTGGCGGCAGATTTCTTTGACTTTAGCATTGGAAATGCACCTGCTTTGAGTGTCGCAGGATATCCACACATTCTTGCCAACATGATCCGGACCACGGATTATGACAACGGCGAGTGAGGTTGCATTCACAAAACCCTGGAATTATGAGTATCAGAAAGCAATTTGTTTTTTGCCCGTTCTCCATGTTCTGCTTTGCTGCAATAATTATGACAATCTGCTTTATTTATTTTTAATGTAAAACTAAGTTATTTATTTTTTATAATACAATTATTACTTTGTTCATATTGAATGTCACAAAATGTTATAAAAATAAAAAGGTATATATACATACAGTATATATTTTTTTTACAAAAATGTACACTTAATAAAAATGCATGGTTTAAGCATCGGCACCATTTTTAAAGTACCAATTTGGAACTAGTATTGGTTAAAATGTAAACATTATCTTTTTGTTTTTATTCAGTCATTGGTTTAGCTAAGGATAATATTGAATATTGTTTTTAATATTGTTGTGCAGCACTTTGGAAACGTTTTGTTTAAATGTGCTATATAAATAAAGCGGATTGGATTGGATTATCTGACCCTTACTCTGTCAAACTCAGATTTGTACATACTTAAATATAACTATCATTAGGAATGGCTACCTTCCACCTTTGAACCGATAAAGTACCAATTCCTGGTATTATTACTGGAACTCAACGGTACCAGTAGTAGTGTCTATGTTCATGTGGTAATGAATGTGAATTTGTTGGATGACAACATTTAAAATGTTATATTTGTTGTTTAACACCGCTATGATAATGATAAATGATGCTGTCCAGTTATATGTAGTTTATATTTTGTTTGTTTACACTTCTGGGTCTCTTTTTCAAGATCAATATGCTTTATTATTGTCCATTCTTTAACATGTACAAGACACATAAGAACTGAAATTTCATTTTCGGCCCAGTCCCACTAAGAGCAGACATACGTTACAAGGGGACAAGACGGGACCGCCAACGGATCAGCCACGTACAGTGCTCCTTAAAAAAGGTGGGAAAAAGGTGACATTGGGAAAGGGGGAAGAGTAAAAAAAATATCTGGATTTGGGGCCCTGGAGGCCGGCTGCCGCTATAAAGCGCTACTCAGCCGTCCACAACCCCGAAGAGGAATTAAGCAGTGGTGAAGACATTGATTGGGGGAGGGGCGGGTGCGTGCATGTATGAGATGTTGAAATGTTTTTGTGGACTGGGGCCGATCTCAAAGTTCGACACCAGGTGTTATTGAAAAAAAGGAAGGTCACCATGTAAAATTACTCATGGTTATCAGGAGCATTATTATGATATATCAATGTAAATTAACATCGAGATTGCCTTACTTTTGAACATTTTCGATCCGGCATGCTTGCTTTGTTGGCTTGAAAAATGTATGAGTTGGAAATGTATTAGAAAAGGCATGGACATATGGTACCATTTGATTTTACGGGAATCGGTAATCAGTAGTACTATTTTGATGGATCCTCAAAAAGTGCTGAATATGGTACCCATCCCTATCACACATGTGTATCCCTAGAAGTTAAACATTAGTGGTGTTTGACTTTTTAGTGGTTGCGCCAGTCAAACCCAGAATCATGTTGATGTCATATAATCCGTGCCTGACAGGTTTAAAGTCATAGACGGAAAAAAAAAGGGAAAACCCCAAAGAAGTCCTGTTTGACATCTCAAGATGAATCCATCTTCCCCTTGCAGACAAATTGTTGATCACCTCGAGGGACTTCAGTCAGACATTCCCTTGTCTGTAGGGAAGTTGAATCATTGTCATCACCCTTGTTGATGTTTTTTTTAATCTACATCATGTCTGTGGACCCACTCAATTCCCCGTATGTGTGTGTGTGTTTTAGCCCCCACACTGCCAACCACAGGAAGAGTGGGGGTGACAGAAAAGAACTGGATCATGGAGCGGTTAACCTCATGACAACGCAGGCTCTGCTCTGATTGGCTGTAGAAAGAATCAGAAGGATTTATAAGCCAGCCGGGAGTCTGCAGCAGCATCACAGGGCAGCGCGCAACATCCAGGATCATACTGAGCTCAAACCTCATCTGACATCTTCTTTCTGCAGCTTCCTGCTATTCTGAACAAGGTCAGAACCCATTAATGACATCTTGTTGGTGCAATGAAGTGTTTGGGTGGAGATGTTGTTGCTTGTTCGGTACAAGCTACTTTAAATAGCTGCAAAAACATCTGGAAACTTAGTCAGTTTGGGATGGCATAGAATGACAGTATGTTCTTTTATGTGTACTTTTACCTGAGCAATACCACCAAATCCTGTTAAAACTCTCAAAATAAATTAAATGAATTACTCAAAATATGTACTGGCCCAACTCAGGCAACTTTAGTTTTCATACGATTAAAATATTGTACAAAGTGACAGGAATAAAAGTAACAGGAGTGAGCTTAAGCTTAGAATTAGCAAATACATGAAATATATCCACAAGGCGTTTATAATAGCATGCTATTAAATAACTCTACTGTAAAAAAATAATTTAGGTAACAGGAATGTATTGAAAAGTTATTTTTCTAGTGTTCAAGATCGTTTAAATTATTATTTTTAACTGTATTCATCAAAGTGCAGGACACTTCAGAGTAAAAAATTTTTTTTATTTTACAATAATTTTATTGAGCATTTATGCATTTTAGTTCCTGAGGATGTGAATGGCACCAATTGGGTGAAATGGCCCTTGGTCTTTTTAACTAACATACAAATAATGCATGGATTATTGAAATGAAAAATGTACGACTACAACAGGGGTGTCGGACTCGTTATAATGGAGGGCCACCTGTAACAGTGACTGTAAGAATATAAAAGTATAATCGCCTCATTATACTATTGCCTATGCATTTGGTTATTTGATTTTTGTACGTACAAATTGATGGATAACTTGCTTTAAAATCGTAAGTCAAGGTGACGAGCAGATATTTAAGTATTTATTGTTATTTTTACAAACTATTATACGGTATACCGTATTTTTCGGACTATAAGTCGCAGTTTTTTTCATAGTTTGGCCGGTGCGACTTGTGTGAAATTATTAACACATTACCGTAAAATATCAAATAATATTATTTAGCTCATTTACGTGAGACACTAGACGTATAAGATTTCATGGGATTTAGCGATTAGGAGTGACAGATTGTTTGGTAAACGTATAGCATGTTCTATATGTTATAGTTATTTGAATGACTCTTACCATAATATGTTACGTTAACATACCAGGCACGTTCTCAGTTGGTTATTTATGCCTCATATAACGTACACTTATTCAGCCTGTTGTTCACTATTCTTTATTTATTTTAAATTGCCTTTCAAATGTCTATTCTTGGTGTTGGGTTTTATCAAATAAATGTCCCAAAAAATGCGAGTTATACTCCAGTGCGACTTATATATGTTTTTTTCCTTCTTTATTATGCATTTTCGGCCGGTGCGGCTTATACTCCGGAGCAACTTATACTTCGAGAAATACGGTATAATAATTAGGGGTGCTAAAAAATGTTGTTTTTTTATCACATTCGAATCCCAATTTTTTTTTTTGTAATTACATTTGTTTTAATTTATTGTATTTTTTTTAACGAATTAATAAAAAATAAAAAACATTTTTTTTAGGCCATCTCTATGCTTACTTGTTGCACGTATGTGTCATACGTAAGCAACCAAAAGGAGGTTTTTAACCTGTAAGCTGTTTTGTTAAGGTGTTGTTATTATTCTACCAAATAATACATTGCAAAAATCAGTTTGAATCGAGAATCGCGTTGAATCGAGTATCGATTATGAGCCAAATCCTCACTCCAAGAATCGGAATCCAATGGCGAGGTGCCCTATGATTCACACCAATAACAATTCAATATTTGTGTGTATATATATATATATATATATATATATATATATATATATATATATATATATATATATATATATATATCAAAGTTTAAAACATAGGAAATTTTTTGTCAAAATGGAAACAATGAAAACATTTAGCAAGAAAGATGAAGTATCCATATTTATTGCCAGGCTTTCGCGGGCCATTTTAAATGACGTGTCAGGCCAGATCTGGCCCCCGGGTCTTGAGTTTGATACATGTGGACTACAACATACTTCCAAGTATGTTTTGCATACAAAAGATAAAGGTGCACTTGATTTCCCCCCCATGGCGCTAGATCCAACATATTTAGTGTGGGCTGAAGTGAGCTTGACGGACATCAGTTGTCTGGTCCTACACTTTTTGCTGGTGAGCGAGAGCAGGAGAAAATCCTGGCAACTTGGTGGGAAGCCAAATAAGCGGCAGTAGATTAGTAGGCATCGTTTTGGAATGAGATGTTAGCTTTTCTGTCTGTGTGCGTGTGTGTGTGTGTGTGTGTGTGTGTGTGTATGTGAATGTGTGTGTGGTGTGTGTGAGTGAGTACTTGGGCCTCCAGTGTCCACATATTTTTGGTCTTGTGGTGCACGGTCATATTTTAACTGTATACTGTGTCTCAAATGTGGACGCGAAAAATAGTAACTAATTATACCACTGTTTCACACACCCTAAGCTTGTTATTTTTTCTTGAAGTTCAGAAACAATTCAACAACAAAAAATCCCAAAAATCCAAACAGGCACATCAAAAAATAATCAATATACTGTGAGGCTAAAAGTGAAATAATTCAATAATGTTTCTCACCTTTTTTTTTTTTTTAAATAAAAGTGCTGGCACTCACAGCTTTCTTTGGCCCCAGGGTGGCTGATCTTGTAGTCGTACTCAATAAAAAAAAAAGGTACAGAGCTTAGGTCACCAAAACAGGGTAGTTTTTACACACATTGTTTAGCTGTACAAACTTTTAAAGAAGATTTTATTTGAAAACCGAATCATACAAAATGTAAGGCGTAGGAAGACTGCGGTACCACTGTACTTGATTTTGTTAGTATATTTAGATACAGGGGTACCTCGGGATCTTAGTTTAATTGGTTCTGTGACGAAAACGATGTTTTGCGAAACAGCATTGCCCTTAGAAATGAATGGAAATCAGTTTAATCGGTCATACAAACAACTGTTTTCTCAAGTATTATGATAACAATGTAAAGCAATTAATATGGAGAGTGGGCTTTACAGTGTCTCATTCCAGCTGCTTCTCCGTCAAACACACCATCATCATTTTTTTAAAGATAAATGTCCGCCGGTTTATATATAGATTTAACATCCTTGGCTGGAGTTAAATTCATTCTGCACTAATGTGGTGCACACTTGCAGTGCGTTGCTCAAAATGCACTGCCTATTCGCTTTATGTTTTTGCTAATTTCTTTCTTTAATTCCACAAATAACATCTGCTTCTTCTTCTCAGCACTGTCCTTCACACTCACTTTCTCCATTCCAACGGTTAGAAAACAAATTTATGTTGATCTCTAGCTATAAGAAAATGCTAGCGAGGAAGACCGGGTTCACTGTGACATTCGCTACGCAAACTAGCATTGTAGGGAAGTGATTGATTGATTGATTGAAACTTTTATTAGTGGATTGCACAGTACAGTACATATTCCTAAATTTAGGCCCGGGGGCCGCATGCGGCCCGTTAAGCTTTTCAATATAGCCCGTCGGACATTCCCAATTAATTATTTTAGATCTTTAAGATGGAAAGTGTAGCTGCCATTATGATGTGCAGTGATGTTTTCAAATGACTGTAAGTCTTGAACTATACAAAGTATTTCAATAGTTGGAATCTGCGCTTTTGCATGATATACTAGTTACTATGGTAATCTAAGTCACAGCAGCTCAGACGAGGCACCAAGCAGTGTGGGTGGGGAGCGTTTCCACAGTGCGGAAAGCCTAAAATGAGGGTGTCAGGGACAGACGCGGAAGGAGATTTTTACAAGAAAGTTCTAAAGTTTAGTGATTTATCAGATTGTAGGTGTTTTTTTTTTACCCTTCACGTTCATATTGCGCTGTGTTTGTTGCATTTTTGTTGCGTTCCGCTTGATTGTAAAATATGTCGATCGAGAGGGGGTGTGACGTTCATATGTTGTCAATATTCAGTGTTTTATTGTTCATAGTTAATATTGTAAATCACACATTCTTTATTTTCGTGTAAATTCTGGGTGTCTCATTCAGTAAAAAAAATGTAAAATTCCATTCCGTTTTTAGCATTCAATCAGACAGTGTGAGACTTTGTATTAGTGTTTCTAAAAGTCAGACATACCGGCTCCAAGACACATTTTTTTCCTCAAAATTTGGCCCCCCGAGTCAAAATAGTTGCCCAGGCCTGCTGTAACACTTATCATTGTAAAGTTCACAGAGTAAATTATTTTGACATATTTGCTTAAATTCTTTCAACCACAGTAAATTAATTCCAAAACATTTACCTCATAGTATCTGTATCACTCCCAAATTAGGACAGTCAAAATATTTACCTGCTCTGTTTAGTCCTTCTAAATTGTGAATTACAACCATTTGAGTTAGTGGACAAATTGAGACAGAGCCAAATGTCCATGTTGTTGTGTATCTACTGTTAGAATACAAATACTCTGATTCACTATTGTTACTTCCTCTATTTTGAAAACATGTACTTCTGTTTCTTCCCATCCAGACAAGAAACGGACAACATGAAAGTGGCCGTTGTTTTTGTTTTGCTCTTCGCCGGAGTTCTTTGCAGATCGGTGAGTCATTCCCTCTCTTGTCTATAATTCCTTTAAAATGTCAACCGCAACTTATGTTTTCATCCGTTTTAACTCCAGCTTTAATGCATGAACGCTGAGTCAGCAACGCTTAGGCATATATTGAGTAGATGCTTATAGCAAACGCCCAATCAGAAAGGTGCATATTTGCATCGTCTCATAATGGTTGAATGGTATGAAAGTATTGTAAGGTATTATTGTAGCAAAATTAAATGCAAACGCGTATTTCAGTCTGTGCGTGTGTAATCCAATTCACATGTGTACTAATTAATGTGTGTGTCTGTGTATCAATCTGTGTGTGTTATTTGATCACAGGTGTCAAAGTCACTAAGGGCCACATCGCAGTTATGTTTGGCCCCAGAGGGCCGCGTCTAACAGTGAATACTATTATTACACAATTTTTTTATGCATTTTATCAGTATATTTAAAAAAACAAACTAAAATATAAAAAAAATATGGTAAGTTGCAATAATTTCACCTCAAAATTTAGTGTATTTTACTGTATATAGAAAAACAGTACTGCCGTTTTTAATGGTAAAAAAAGGGGCAGCTCAGTTGCCAGAATTTAGTTTTTTTACTGTAAATAAACAAACTGCAATTTTACAGTAAAATGTTGGTGTCACGTGGGGTTCGCAGCTAGCTGCGGGGTTGTTCTTCCAATGCAAAATAGACGGCTCCGGACAACAGCGTGAAGGTAGGCTAGGATTTATTAATATAAATCACGCACTACCGCGAACATAAAAAATACAACAACAACTACAACAAAAAAAGAGGCAAGCGTGCCTAAAACGCAAGTGAGGCTAATCTTAAACAGAAGCTATGGCATGGACATGGAAACTTACTTGGACAGAGCAAGACATAAACCGGTGTGACATCAAAACAACGCAGGCAGAACGAGTGATGAACAAAGGTAGGCTTAAATAACAGTGGCATGATTGGTGACAGGTGTGTGTGAGTCCGAACGTGAAACAGGTGCGTGACGTGACAGGTGAAACTAATGGTTGCTATGGTGACAAAACAAAACAAAAGTGCACAAAAAGTCCAAAATTTAAACCGAACATTACTAAAACAAAACATGATCACACAGACATGACAGAATCCCCCCCTTACGGACAGATCCCAGATGTCCAAAAACAGAAAATATCAACAAGAGTCATGGGAGGGCGGGAGGGGGACATGGCGGTGGGTCGCCAGGCCACGTGTCCCCGTATCCACCGGGGCAGAGTTAGGTGGCGGCGGCGAGTGGAACGCCGCTGCAGCAGGCGAGGCGGGCGCCCAGGGAATGGCCACATTCGTGGCCGACTGGGAGGTGGGCGCACTTGGCGTGGCGGGCGACCAGGTAGCGGCCATATCCGTGACCGACGAGGAGGGAGGTGCGTCATCGTGGCAGGCGTGGAAGCAGCAGATGATGCAGGCAGCGAAGCTCGGCGTGGCGCGTCAGGCGGCGAAGCTCGGCGTGGCGCGTCAGGCGGCGAAGCTCGGCGTGGGTCTTGGTCTTGGCATGGCGGGTCTTGGTCTTGGCGTGGCGGGTCTTGGTCTTGGCGTGGCGGGTCTTGGTCTTGGCGTCGTGGAACTGGTACCGGAGCTTGGCGTGGCGGGTCTTGGTCTTGGCATGGCGGGTCTTGGTCTTGGCGTCGTTGAGCTGGTACCGGGTCTTGGCGTCGTTGAGCTGGTACCGGGTCTTGGCGTCGTTGAGCTGGTACCGGAGCTTGGCGTCGTGGAGCTGGTACCGGAGCTTTGCGTCGTGGACCTGGAACCGGAGCTTGGCGTCGTGGAGCTGGTACCGGAGCTTGGCGTCGTGGAGCTGGTACCGGAGCTTGGCGTCGTGGAGCTGGTACCGGAGCTTGGCGTCGTGGAGCTGGTACCGGAGCTTGGCGTCGTGGAGCTACTGGTGCAGGTGGAGGTGGTCTAGCTGGGGGTTGCGGCTTGGCATGGTAAAAGACTGGTGGTGGCGGCCGTGAGGGAGGCTGTGGCTTGACATGGTGAAGCTGAGTCACCCCACCAGTGCAGTTCCCAGCCCTAGCCCCCCCCTCAAGGAGCGGATACCAGACGCGCTCCCTGCGGTCTGGAACTCTCTTTAAGGGTGGGTGGGGGGAGGTATGGAGGGGGGCAGAATCCTCCCCATTAAATTGTCCAGAAAATCTATTCACCACCCCCACTTTAGACTGGGTCTGAAAAAATCTAAATTTAGAAAATAATTTCTCAAAAGGATTATTTTTTGAAACAAAGTCCTTGGTGGGCGGCTGACAGAGGGCGTAAATAGAATCTAAAAAAAAAAAATCTTGGTTTCTGACGTCATCACCAGTGGGCGGGATGACGTCATCAGCACAGGTCTCCTGCGGCGGCAAGGAAAAATTAGCTGCTTGGGGAATCTTGTTGTCCGTGGGAGGGTTTTGGGGGAACGACGCGTCATGCTGGCGAGAAAAAGCCTTTCTGGTTGGCTTCCAGCTTTGCCAGCGCGTCTCCATCACCTCCTCGTGGCCGGTCTGCGGAAGAACGTCTGCTGCCTGCGTTCTGTCACGTGGGGTTCGCAGCTAGCTGCGGGGTTGTTCTTCCAATGCAAAATAGACGGCTCCGGACAACAGCGTGAAGGTAGGCTAGGATTTATTAATATAAATCACGCACTACCGCGAACATAAACAATACAACAACAACTACAACAAAAAAAGAGGCAAGCGTGCCTAAAACGCAAGTGAGGCTAATCTTAAACAGAAGCTATGGCATGGACATGGAAACTTACTTGGACAGAGCAAGACATAAACCGGTGTGACATCAAAACAACGCAGGCAGAACGAGTGATGAACAAAGGTAGGCTTAAATAACAGTGACATGATTGGTGACAGGTGTGTGTGAGTCCGAACGTGAAACAGGTGCGTGACGTGACAGGTGAAACTAATGGTTGCTATGGTGACAAAACAAAACAAAAGTGCACAAAAAGTCCAAAATTTAAACCGAACATTACTAAAACAAAACATGATCACACAGACATGACAGTTGGCACCTAAGCTTCCAGTTTGTTTGTTTTTTTTACCGCAAATCAACAACTGTAGATTTTTCAGTGTTTTACTGTAAATGCCAAAACGGCACCACAGTTTATTACAGTAAAAAAAAAAAAAAAGTACTGTTTTTTTCATTTAGAGAAACATTTTGTAAAAACCACAGTAAATTTCACAATTTTACCATGAAATCTATTGCTACTTTTACATTGCACAATTTGATGGATTGAAATCATTATTATTAGTATTTATTTTAATTTTAAAAATGGTTTGAATGTTTGATAATACATTTTTGCATAATTAGACAATATTTAAGTTAACATAATTTGCGATTACATGAGTACATACATTTTTTTCTCTCCCAAAATAGAAAGAAAGAATACATTTAGTAAAAAAAGTTACAGTATTTTAATGATACATATTATTTCCAGGCTTTCGAGGGCCATGTAAAATGAAGTTGCCTGGGCCATGAGTTTGACACCTGTGAATTAGATCATTACACACAGTATTTCGATTGGCGTGTGTGTGAGTATTTAGACGTGTGTGAAGCACAAACCCTCTATTGGCTGTCTTTTTACACGTGACTTTTGTGACACTTCTGTAATGTCCTTACAAAGATTTTAACATGCAAAAAGATTTGTCTGGAACTTTACCTTGCCTTTCCTTATATTCACCACTAGTTGTCACCTTGCAGCCCCCCCACACTCGTGTTGGCGTTTATGCTAAGAACAATGGACTGTTCATCACTCGCTGTAAACATTTTTTCATGTTTTAGCAGTAACTTAGTGGCCAAAAGTATTTTTGTATTCAAGTAAGTTATCAATAATTACATAGCGGCCAAAATGATTGCGCTTCCTCTGTCGGCGACATAGGCTGGAGCAGATCATTTCGGCCGTTTTGGTAAAACAAGTGATGAAAAGTCCATTGTTTTTAGCATCAACGCCAACACAGATTGATATACAGACAAACACATTAGTACACAGTAGAGTTGTCCCGATACCAATATTTTGATACCGGTACCCAAAATGTATTTCGATACTTTATTCTCACGGTCCATTTAATAATTGTTTCTTATTGCAATCGAATAACAATTTTTTCCTTAAATAAAATAGTGAACGTACCAGACAACTTGTCTTTTATTAGTAAGTAAACAAACAAAGGCTCCTAATTTGGCTGCTGACGTATGCAATAAGATATTGTGTCATTTCTTATTCATTTATTTTGTCAACATTATGAAGGACAAGCGGTATAAAATGGATTATTAATTTACTTGTAATACCTGGTTACTTTCTGTTTTAACATGTTCTATCTACGCTTCTGTTAAAATGTAATAATCACTTATTCTTCCGTTGTTTGGATGCTTTGCATTAGTTTTGGATGATACCACACATTTGGGTATTGATCTGATACCAAGTCGTTGCAGAATCAATGTAATCATAGTATTATCGAGTAGATACGCTCTTGTACTTGGTATCATTACAGTGGATGTCAGGTGTCGATCCACCCATGGCATTTGTTTACATTGAGGAGCACTAGCCTGTTAGCGGTGAGCTATTGTATCCTCCTACGGTGTGTAGTGAAGCATGTTTAGCTATTCCTCGTCCTGCAGGGATGATACTTGTAAGAAACTTACTTTATTTGTCGCCATGGGGGCGAGGATTAGTAATTTAGAAGTAGCTAAAACACTGCAGACTGCGGATAGATGTTAGCCGCTAGCTACCTAGCCATGATTAAAGCACCTCTTGCAAAGCTGCGTTTTAGTGTTATAGCTTCACCTTTAATGTTAGTTTTTAAGCCAAAATGCGTCCGGTCTCCCTTTTGTGTCCACCCACTGTGTCTGCTTGTAAGTATTCAGTAATTATGCACTGCCGAACATGCTCCTCTGCTCGTAACACATACATTTTATGATGTTGACAACTGCGCAAAAAAAGGACAACCGGTACTTTTGAGAGGCGGTATAGTACCGATTATGATTCATTTGTATCGCTGTACTTTACTTGTACCGCCAATTTACAAAATGATTTTGCTCGAACAATACTTCCATAAAATGGCCACTGAAAGAATGGTATCAGGGGATTTTTATCGAATGCTATCATATTTACAATAGTCAAGTCTTTTCACAATAGCTTTGTACTGACTGTCATTGTTTGCTTTCCAGGCAAGAAAATATGACAGTTCTGCCGAGAGCTCTGAAGAAGTGGTGCGTATCAACAGACAGACAGAGAGAGTGTGACATTCTCATTGACTAACGTGCGTCTGCTTCGCAGGTGAGACGACCTGCCGCTCCCATCTTCAGGAAAAGGGTGGACCGAGTTTCCCAAATCCGTGCAGCAGCTGTCAGGGTACAACAGTGTTTCAATTAATATCGATATTGTACAAGGGCTGCACATAAAAAAATATATATATTCACACAATTTTTCTATGTAATTTCTAAATGATATACAGTACAGGCCAAAAGTTTGGACACACCTTCTCATTTAATGGGTTTTCTTTATTTTCATGGCTATTTACATTGTAGATCAGGGGTGTCCAAAGTGCGGCCCCGCAGCTCGGTTTTTATTGGCCCGCGACACATTCTATAGACAAACTAAATAGGTCCCAAATTAGAAGAAAAAACTATGAAAAATTAAACGGGACCAAATCCCCCAAAAATGGGACCTGAAAACCAAAATGCTCGACAACCTGAGCGTCTTACTCTATAAGGTCTTTGATGATTTCTGTGTGCTGTCATGATGAAAAAGTGTACACATTTCTTGTGAGACATATGTTTTTGATTGTACTAAAGCTCTCAAAAGCGTTTCAGTTGACGGTATAATCAGAATCAGAAATACTTTATTAATCCCCGAGGGGAAATTTAAATTTTCAGCACAATCCCATTCAAGATCAGACAAACATTACAGAGAGAAAGAACAGGATCGCTGACGGGTCTGCCAACTTCCGGCGTCCCTTACAAAAAAGGTGAGATACAGGTAAACAATGGGAGGGGGGGATTTTGGGGGCTGAGAAAAAAAAATCGGTCTAAGCCTGGGCCCCTGGAGAGGGGGTCCGGACTGAGGCCAAGGAAAAAAACAACTCATAGCCATAGCACACATCCCTCTTAGCAATAATAGTAAATACAAGCTTACTTTAGAGCACAGTTAACATGAATACAAATAAAATCATTATTAAAATAATCATGAATTATTTTATTGCTTTGTTATCTATAACACGAAGCTAAGATGTAGAAGGTTTTTTTTTTCAAACTTTAGCATATGTTCACCTACATTCTTTTGGTTTGAGTATTTTTCATATACAAAATGTATAAAAGTGGCCCTCGTATCCTTTAATTTTTCTCTATGTGGCCCTCGCTGGAAAATGTTTGGACACCTGTTGTAGATTGTCACTGAAGGCATCAAAACTATGAATGAACACATATAGAGTTATGTACTTAACAAAAAACAGGTGAAATAACTGAAAACATGTTTTATATTCTAGGTTATTCAAAATAATTGTGATTTCAAGTCTAAGTAAGGAAATGGTGCAGCCCTTTTACCATTTTTTAAATCCAATGCTTGAATAAAAGTGTAATATCCCTCTAATGTGGCAAACGTCTCAACTTCACACAGGCTTTGCAGAGGTTTCTGGCACCAGCTATTTTCGACTCAGATGAGAGCAGCGACAGTTCTGACAAGGTGAGCTAGAATTCATTTAATTTTGATCAATCCTGTAATATCACTCGATCGACTGCGACACTGTTTGAGACTTTTTTTGTTATAGCAGGTAGCAGTCGACACCCCAGCTGTAGTCAATTATAACAACTATGAAACCACGGATCCTGCCGCGTCAGATACACCCCCTGTCGACAACAACGACGACGAAGACAGTGATGATGATGATGATGATGATTCGGAGGAAAGTGTAAGTAAAAATTAAAAGTCAATTAATTAAAAGGAATGATTCTTATTTGTTAAATATGACTTTTAATGGGCTCCTGTTCCCATGCCAGTGTGCTATTGAGTAGAGCATGGGTGTCAAAGAGGGACCCAGGCCCAAATTTAGGGTGGCTTCCAACTGTAATACATATTCCTACGGACCTTCTTTTTTTTTTAACTCCGGTCCAATAGTAGCATAAAAAAACAAACAAGTATCAGATTATATCGACTTGCATCTAAAGTTTCCTTAATTAGTTTTACCACAAGCAGTCCTGCAGCGTGTTTACTTACCGGACAGCCAGTTAACATCTAAATGCCCTTTAATAAGCCCGCCGTTTCTTGTATTTTAGTAGAGTCATTTAAAAAAGTAAAAATATAGGCTATAAGCTATCAGGAGCTAGCATCTACACAACAGCTAAGCACACAGTAGCACAAAAGCGAGACATACGTAATATTCATTGAACAATAAAACAGCACATTTTTAATTACAGTTGCATATTACTTACACATACAAAGTCTCCAAGGCAGAAGCGTATTAAAAAGTATTCAGTAACAAACGTGTCCACATCATTCAACATACTGCATTTGAGCTTAACTTAATACATTTTTGTGATCATTGGGTGTCACCAAAAAACAATTACCACTCCAATTCAACTTAAAAACAGTGTAATTCCATTCCAGACTGGTAACAATGAATAGGTTAGTTTTTTCAGACCTACCCCTGTTCCCGTAGTTTGGGGACCCCTGCATTAGTGCAACAGTATTGGCGTCATGATCCGTGGTCCAGTGTTTTCTTTTAGTTTTGGACTCCTTTAGTTCCTGTTTGTGCACTTCTGAGTTTGTTACCATAGCTACGTATTATTTTCACCTGCCTCTTGTGTTTAGGACACTCACCTGTTGCTAATCAAGAGACATTATTTAAGCCTGCCTTTGTCAGTCAGTCGGTCTGGCTTCTTTGTCTGCATCACGCTTCTGTTACGTGAGTTTTCCTATCTCTAGTCTATGCTAAGAGTTAGCCCTAGCATCCAGTGCGATCGGCACTTTTTCCTTCGTCTTGTTTTTCTGTTTTTGGTGCTTCGTTGATTTGCGAAGATTAAATCATGTTCCTACCTGCAAGTCCTGTTCGGAGTCGTCCGTTTGCATCCCTGGAGAACAATTTGCGCAGTAAGCTGCAACCCCGCTGTGACAATTGAGGCGTCGGTTGAGGCGGGCGGGGTTGGGGGCGGGGTTTGGTGGTAGCGGGGGTGTATATTGCAGCCTGGAATGGTTAGTGCTGCATGGGATTCTAGGTATTTGTTTTGTTGTGTTTATGTTGTGTTACTGTGCGGATGATCTCCCAAAATGTGTTTGTCATTCTTGTTTTGGTGTGGATTCACAGTGTGGCGCATATTTCTAACAGTGTTAAAGTTATTTATACGGGCACTGTCAGTGTAACCTGTATCGCTGTTGGCCAAGTATGCATTGCATTCACGTGTGTTTGCGTGCTGAAGCCGCACGTTATGTGACTGGGGCCAGCATTCGCTGGACTGGGTGAAAAGCGGACATGACGATTTTTGGGAGGGGCACTGAAAATTTGAGAGTCTCCCAGGAGTGTTGGCAAGTATGAGAAGTAACGGTGAATGCGGTGTGCCGCGGTAACACCGCCGCTGAATATAATCGGCGAGCCAGCTCTCGTGTTAATTTGATATCGCCTCAAGGGCCAGGTGAAATTACACAAATTTGGCCCGCGGGCCAGAGTTTGACACCCATGCCTTAAAGGCACTGCCTTTGCGTGCCGACCCAATGGGTGGCCGTATAAACAACTTTAACACTGTTACAAATATGCGCCACACTGTGAACCCACACCAAACAAGAATGACAACATCCGCACCGTAACACAACATAAACACAACAGAACAAATACCCAGAACCCCTTGCAGCACTAATTCTTCCGGGACGCTACAATATACACCCCCTGCTACACCCTAACCCTACCCACCTCAACCTCCCCTCCCCCAACCCCGCCCACCTCAACCTCCTCATGCTCTCTCAGGGAGAGCATGTCCCAAATTCCAAGCTGCTGTTTTGAGGCATGTTAAAAAAAATAATGCACTTTGTGACTTCAATAATAAATATGGCAGTGCCATGTTGACATTTTTTCCATAACTTGAGTTGATTTATTTTGGAAAACCTTGTTACATGGTTTAATGCATCCAGCGGGGCATCACAACAAAATTAGGCATAATAATGTGTTAATTCCACAACTGTATATATCGGTATCGGTTGATATCGGAATCGGTAATTAAGAGTTGGACAATATCGGATATCGGCAAAAAAGCCATTATCGGACATCTCTAATTGATAATAATATTAATATTAAACAGACTACACTGAACAAGTCCCAGAAACTGTAGTAGACACACATTTCAGCAGAATTACACACAGATTAATCATTAACTACAGTACCTTTCTATGTATTTAACACAATTGATGCAGTTAGCATCGGCTTCGACCTCGGCAGTGCAATTAGCTTTAGCATTAGCTTGATCCTGTATAAAGCCTCGTCGACTGAAAAGACACATATCATAAAAATATACCCTTTCAAACATGTTTAAACACTATAAAGAAGCACTCAGGGGGTAAAACAATGTACATACAGACACTTGTACCTGAGAAGGGAGATGTTTGAGTATACAGATACACGGACACAACTTTGTTCTGCTCACATCTGTAATGACTGCAAGGAGGAAGTCAGGTGTTCCCTATTATAGCTCTCAGTACACTACGCTCCCTGCTGGAGCCCTACAGTACTACAATGGCTCGTATTAATGCTGGCATTACAATTACATTAGCTCCATATAATACAAATTACTGTGATTTACTGCTGCCATTAACAATTTTTTTTTTTAAGATTTCAAATATAAAATGACATAAACATACAACTCAAGACCTTGGCCTCATTGCTCTAGAGTCATGAATCTGTTGTTATAGTTATTCATACCGCAGTTGCATGACGTCAAAATTCTGCACGACTTTGAGTCGTCATTTTCCCAAAACCCAAAACCAGTGAAGTTGGCACGTTGAGTAATTTGTAAATAAAAACAGAATACAATCATTTGCAAGTCCTTTTCAACTTATATTCAATTGAATAGACTGCAAAGACAAGATATGTAATGTTCCAACTGAGAAACTTTTTTTGTTGTTGTTGCAAATAATCATTCACTTGGAATTTAATGGCAGCAACACATTGCAAAAAAAGTTGGCACAGGGGCATTTTTACCACTGTGTTACATGGCCTTTCCTTTTAACAACACTCAGTAAACGTTTGGGAACTGAGGAGACCAATTTTTGAAGCATTTCAGGAGGAATTATTTCCCATTCTTGCTTGATGTACAGCTTAAGTTGTTCAACAGTCCGGGGTCTCCGTTGTGGCATTTAATGCTTCGTAATGTGCAACACATTTTCAATGGGAGACAGGTCTGGACTACAAGCAGGCCAGTCTAGTACCCGCAGTCTGTTACTATGAAGTCACGCTGTTGTAACACGTGGTTTGGCATTGTCTTGCTGAAATAAGCAGGGGCATCCATGATAACATTGCTTGGATGGCAACATATGTTGCTCCAAAACCTGTATGTACCTTTCAGCATTAACGGTGCCTTCACAGATGTGTAAGTTACCCATGCCTTGGGCACCAATACACCCCCATACCATCACAGATGCCGGCTTTTGAACTTTGTGCCTATAACAGTCCGGATGGTTCTTTTCCTCTTTGGTCTGGAGGACACGACGTCCACAGTTTCCAAAAACAATTTGACATGTGGACAAATGTGGACTCATCAGACCACGGAACACTTTTCCACTTTGCACCAGTCCATCTTAGATGAGCTCGGGCCATCCAAGCCGGCGGAGTTTCTGGGTGTTGTTGATGAATGGCTTTGACTTTGCATAGTAGAATTTTAACTTGCATTTCCAGATGTAGCGACAAACTGTAGTTACTGACAGTGGTTTTCTGAAGTGTTCCTGAGTCCATGTGGTGATATCCTTTACTCACCGATGTCGCTTTTTGAAGCAGTACCGCCTGAGGGATCGAAGGTCCGTAATTTCATCGCTTACGTGCAGTGATTTCTCCAGATTCTCTGAACCCTTTGATGATATTACGGGCCGTAGATGGTGAAATCCCTAAATTCCTTGCAATAGGTCGTTGGGAAATGTTGTTCTTGTTCGACAAATTGCTCACATATTTGTTCACGAGCAAAAAAAAAAGCATTCTTTTTCATTAATAACAACATTTATCTGTGGACTGTAGTCAGAAAATGATGTTTTTCCACTCTATTTTTGTCCTCACAGGACAGTGAAGAAGAGGACGAGGAGGAGGAGGATGACTCCTCAGAGTCGGGCGAGTCTACAACTCTCGCTCCAGACACCGTGACCCCCGTAATTGTGACAGACGAGCCCCTGTATGAAACCACAGAGGAGCCCCTGGTGCCCACCATCGTCACAGACACAGACTCGGGCCGCGGTGACAGCATGGGGGGATATCCCGGCGATTACAAGACCTACGTCTACATGCAGGAGAAGAACTATCACAAGGCTCCTTCGCCTTACAAGTCCTACGGATATGACAGCGGGAAGAAATCGGGCTATGACATGCCCACTGGCAATGAGGTGGAGAAGGGGTACAAGATGGAGGTAAGATTTGGGCATTAGTTAAAAAAATTCCTTTCAGCATGAGGTTTGTGTCAAATTTGCTTTTTCAAGCATTTATTGTGTTCAGTTGGGCCTGCCTGGTAGCGTACATAATTAGTGTTGTACAAAGCATAACTGTTTCAAATGAGCACTAACATCTAAAACCGGGGTGTCAAATAACTGTAATGGTAAAATCATTGCATGATAACTTAAAAATAAAGACAACTCCAGGTTGTTTTCTTTGTTTTACTTTGGCCAAAAATAGAACGAGCACATGATGAAAATGTACAAATCACAAATAATACTTTGGACAAAACACTTCATGTCTGTGGAAAATTCAGAGGAAATTGGCACAGCTTCAAAAACACAATGACCTTGGACTTTGTCTCAGTGTATCTACAAAGCCAGGATCAAAAACGTCACAGTCTTTCTAGAATTAAGAGTTTTATTTGTCATTATTACCATACTTGCCAACCCTCCCGGATTTTCCGGGAGACTCCCGAAATTCAGCGCCTCTACCGAAAACCTCCCGGGACAAATTTTCTCCCGAAAATCTCCCGAAATTCAGGCGGACCTGAGTCCACTTTCCCACAATATAAAGAACGTCTACAGTAAAGCAGTCCGTCTGCCCTAAACAGCAATGTTGTGACACTCTTAAACAGGACAATACTGCCATCTAGTGCATTTGATGAAAGCACTTTTGTGCGTGCCACACAGCAATGCATAATCAGAGAGGGTGTTCAGCATGATTAGAAAGATAGTGACAGAGAATAGAACAAGGATGGACAATTCAACCCTTAACTCAACAATGAGTAGATGAGTGTTATGTGTGTGTATATGTGTAAATAAATGAACACTGAAATTCAAGTATTTATTTTATTTATTTATATATATATATATATATATATATATATATATATATATATATATATATATATATCCATCCATCCATCCATCCATCCATTTTCTACCGCTTATTCCCTTCGGGGTCGCGGATATATATATATATATATATATATATACATATATATATATATATATATATATGAAATACTTGACTTGGTGAATTCTAGCTGTAAATATACTCCTCCCCTCTTGACCACGCCTCCAACCACGCCCCCCGCACCCACCCCCCACCTCCCGAAATTGGAGGTCTCAAGGTTGGCAAGTATGTTATTACAGTGAACAGGTTCAAAGAACAACAAAATTGGAGCAGATCCCCTAAGGTGCATACACAATAATTTAGTAATATAAATAGTAAAAAAAAGATAAAAAAGAAGATATGTATCTATATATATGTATATATCCACACACATACATATATCCATACATATGCATATATATTCATATACACATATAACATTATTGCACTTTCTGGGATTGGATCCGGCGCTAACTCAACAAACCGTAAGAAACAGAGGTAAAAACTATTTAAAAGGGTTAAGTTCAATTTTCTCGTGTTTGACAGAGACATTTTGGGGCAACAAGGGCGCCAAATGACGATGTGTTCGAAGCAGAAGACATAAAACGGCATGTTTTAAATTTCATGTGGGTCGAGGAGGAGCCACAGTCACCCTTTACTGTGTACTGTTTGCTTGCCTAACAGAATTGCTACTGTGAGATCCAGTGGTTACATTTAGAACAGCAGTTTCTTTCGTTAAAAAAAAAAAGCAGCTTATTTTTATACTTAGCAAACATCACAAAGGCCGTAATCTGATCTAAAAAATGTACTCTATGTTTACATTTTAAACATCTTCCTACTCAGCGAAGCTAAACATATTGGTGTGAAACCTTAGTGCAACCTGGATCCTATTGCATGGGGCCCCACGATATGAGGGGGCGGGGGGCCCATTTTGCATGAAGAGGCGCATGTAATATTTCAATTAAAGTACGACAGGGTGCTTCGTATGAAACTTATTCCCCAGCCCCTTCCTGCTCCGTCAATGATGAAAAACAGCACAATTCTACTGCAGATGTCATAGTCCCTGGTGGTAAAAAGCGGTAATGCGTTACATTAGTAAGAATTGGTGTTATGGGTTCAAACCAGGGACGCATTTGTGTCCCCCGCTGATGGGGCGGGGCTGGCTTCCAAAAAAAATTCTGCTTAGGGCCCTAATTTTTCCAGGGTCAATCCTTACCATTTGCCATACTTGTGCTCTGCAAAGTCAGCCTTTGTAACATGCCCTGTGCAAAAATGGAAGTTTCTTGAAGACTATAAGGCGCACTTAAAATCCTTTCATTTTCTCAAAAATCGACAGTGCGCCTTATAACCCGGTGCGCCTAATGTACGGAATAATTCTGGTTGTTCTTACCGACCTCGAAGCAATTTCATTTGGTACATGGTGTAATGATAAGTGTGACCAGTAGATGGCAGTCACACATGAGAGATACGTGTAGACTGCAATATGACGCCAGTTGTCAGGTTCAAACACTGATGACATCTATTAAACAAGACAAGAGGCAAAGAATTAAACAGAGACAAAAATTTTTGGCATAAAAAAAATAAAAAAATACAATCATGTGTGCTTACGGACTGTATCCCTGCAGACTGTATTGATCTATATTAATATATAATGGAGGTGCACTAATTGTAAGTGTGTCTTGTGTTTCTTATGTTGATTCAATAAAAAAAATAAAAAAATAAAAATAAAAATAAATTATTTTACTTTTTTTTCCTTGTGCGACCCGGTACCAATCGATCCACGGACAGGTACCGGGCCGCGGCCCGGTGGTTGGGGACCACTGGCGTAAAACATGTATCGCTTTCAGTTTCCAACTCATTGTGACAAAGAGGTAAACATATAACGCACCCCATGATGCAGAGATGGCAGGTGTAGTGCATCCATCCATTTTCTATACCGCCTATTCCAGGGGTCGTCAACCTAAAATGTTCGAAAGAGCCATATTGGACCAAAAATACATAAAAAAAAAAAATCTGTCTGGAGCTGCAAAAAATTTGAAGCCTTATGTGATCTAAGTGTCTATATTAGCTATATTAGCCTACTATCAAAGGCTGATGCAAATCTTCGTTGACAGAAATGTTGTATTTTAATTTTTATTCTACACATTTTTGCAACATAGGAAATCATTAGTAAAATGAAAACTTCTCAGAAGATGAGATAACTTCTGGAAATTACTGGCTCAGAATAGCCAAAGGTATAGATGTTTGTGTCCAAGTTTAAGAAAACGGCATTCTGTTTTCTTCTAATGGATACATTAAAATTTTTGCAAGCTGGGTAACGTTTACTGTGGTCTGGAACAACATGGCACACAAACAACTATGAGACATGCAGCCAATATTACATACAAATAATGTATCAATGATGCAATGTGTACATACAGTTAGCATAAATAGCATGTTAGCATCGATTAACTTGCAGTCACGGATTAACCAAATATGCCTGATAAGCACTCCAGCAAATCAATAACATCAACAAAGCTCTCCTTTGTGCATTCACGCACAGCATAAAATGTTTGGTGGACAAAATGAGACAAAGAAGGAGTGGCATAAAACACGTCTTTCCGTGGCGACGTCGGAGCAAGTTGTGCATGTAAACAAACTACGATGAGTTCAAGGATCGCCGAAATTATGAGGACAAAACGGTGCTCGCCAAATGCTCTCATCGGTGAAGCATGTGTAACATAAACAGTGGGATTTCTAACAATTAGGAAGGTTTGTGTCATGTTTGTCCTCCTACAGAAAATATATTAAAACAACAAAAAAATATGTTCTTCATCTTTTTCCATTTTGAAAGAGGTCCAGAGAGCCACTAGGGCAGGGATGTCAGACTGGTTTTCATTGAGGGCCACATGGGAGTTATGGATGCCATCAGAGGGCCGCTTGTAACAGCGAATAATGTTTGAATTTGCCTCTGGATTTCATTATTAATTATGTATATATATATATTTTTTAAGAAGACTGTTGATTTTACAGTAAAAACTTTACATTTACAAAATTTTACAGTAAAATATAGTGACATTTTTATTTTTATTTTTATTTTTTACAAAATTTTCCGTTAAGTCGAAAAACAGTACCCTGTATTTTTGGGGGGTTTTACGGAAAAAGCTGGCAGCTTAGTTGCAAGAATTTTTGTGTTAAATTTACATTGTTTTTTTTTTTACAACATTATATTGTTAATGGAAAAACAGTACAAATTAATTTTTTTATTCTAGCAACTTCGCTGCCAGGTTTTTCTACCGTAAAAAAACAAATGTACCATCTTTCCATTTACAGTAATACACCGTTAAAAACACCCGTAAATTTTACAGTCAAAAACTGGCAGTTCAGTCAACAGAATTTTAACGCAAAAAAACCAGTATAATTTTTTTTTAAATTTACAATAATATGCTGGAAAGAACAACGTAAAATGTATTGTCATTTTTATTAATTTGATGGGTAGTTTGCTGTAATGTTAAGTATTTTTATTTAGACAAAATGTTTGGAAAGAATTGTACTGAATTGAACTGTAATGTTTGTTGCAATAATGGATACTATTAAAGTTTAAAAGGTATGCAATTTCAAGCGGTACATATATTTTTTCTGTCAACATGAAAAAAATCTATTAAATTTAGTGAGAAAATATGAAGTACTTTATTGGGCCAGATAAAATGATGTCGCGGGCCAGATCTGGCCCCCGGGACTTGAGTTTGACACTTTTGCACCATGGCTTCTTATGAAGGTTGAGCTGGAGCCTACACCAGCTTACTTAACATCACGGAAATGGTTTCCACACATATGATGTTTATTTTACTCATTTCCAGAGCTACCCTCAGGTCCATTCTGACCTACTCGAGGGGGATAGCAGCACCCCTGAGGAGGAGAGCGAGAACCTAGACACCTCTGGACCTTCCGAGAACCAGGATGTCCTCCCTGCGGAAGAGGAGGAGGAGGAGGAAGAGGAGAACGCCGGCACCAACGATAGCGGAAGCTCCAGCAACCCGGAAGAAGAAGAAGAGGAGAGCGCCAGCCAGGAGGCGGCGGCCACGCCCGGAGCCGCCGACAGCGATTCCGACGAGAGCGAGAGCTCGGAGAGTGATTCGGATGAACGCGGGAAGGGCCCCGGACCCACCGCCGATACCGTGGTCATTACTGCCAAATAAGTCATGCAGGAAGTGGGGGGTGGTGTAATAAA
The DNA here is from genome assembly GCF_033978685.3 of Nerophis lumbriciformis. Taxonomy (NCBI): domain Eukaryota; kingdom Metazoa; phylum Chordata; class Actinopteri; order Syngnathiformes; family Syngnathidae; genus Nerophis; species Nerophis lumbriciformis. The sequence goes on along the minus strand of NC_084567.2, from coordinate 31,408,078 downwards.
GACTCCATGCCACATTCAAGCGTGATCTTTCCCCTTTCTGAGGCACTTTTTTAAAGTTTTGCTTTGTACAATCCTCAACAACCAAGTGCATGTATCCTCCTAAGATCCAGTCTAGGACCCGTTAAGGTCAACCAAGTCCTATTTTTCATTTTCATCTTGGGTCACATCATCTTTACGTAAGTCCTCGGAGGGTCGCATCATGATATTATGACACAATTATCATTATTTGGCCAAAAACTTGAATCCGAAGTTAAAGTGATGGGCAGATATTCAAGTTCAATTAGCAGTTTATTTAAAAAGAGTTTCAAGCAATGGTAAAAATAAATGCTTATTGCATTACATAATATCAAGTTAAGGACTAAATTAAAGATGAAATGCCTTATTGACGCACATTATTTCCAGGCTATCACAGGCCACAAAAATGATATGGTGACTTTGAGACTTGTATTTTAAGGGGTCATTTATATGAAGAAAATCAGTCCGTTTATTATAGGTTTTTGCAAAAGCCAATTCGTGTTTTTTTGTCAGAATTAACGATAATAAAAAAAAACATTTCAGCACAATGCAGAATCAAATCATGAAATGTCAGCAGGGTTACATTACAGGCAATTAAAGCCATATTTGAATAATAAAGCGTCAAATATTGAAACTTTTAAATAGTATGTATATGTTGCTAGTATCAAATCTGCTTGTGTCATCAGTTCTTACTTACACATGTGGATGGCATGGTTTACTGTAATGTGTTATTTTGTACCTTGTCTAAAATATGAATAAAATTATTTTACATACAACCAGATCTTCTGTTTTTTTTTTGTTGTCAACACTCTCCTGTATGAATTATTCAAATTAATACGCCGGAGCAGCAGTTTCAATATCACCGAATGTGTGCCAACATAATTATGAATATATTATGTTTTTTTCAAATAATATTTCAAATAACTCCAATTTTATTACTTTTTTTATTTTTTGTCCTGTCCAGCTACTTAGGCAAATCATATTGTTGACGTAGATGCCCGTATCGGCTGTACAAATTTACTTTACAAAAGAGAAGTGTGGCATACTTCTCTTGTTGCCTTATTTGTATTTGACTTTATTAAATGGATTTATATTATTATTTGGTGCAGCCGGGCCGGAGCAGGAGGGAATAGGAAGAGAAAAAAAAGGAAGACAGAGGGGGAATTTGCGGGGACAGGAGAGGGATAAGACAGAGAGACAACTCCCCCCAAAATGGATTAACTCGCTGGAATAAAAAAGACAATATAAGTTCCATACTTGCCAACCTTGAGACCTCCAATTTCGGGAGGTAGGGGGTGAGGGGTGGGTGCGGGGGGGCGTGGTTAAGAGGGGAGGAGTATATTTACAGCTAGAATTCACCAAGTCAAGTATTTCATATATATATATATATATATATATATATATATATATATATCCCCGCGACCCCGAAGGGAATAAGCGGTAGAAAATGGATGGATGGATGGATATATATATATATATATATATATATATATATATATATATATATATATATATATATATATAAATAAAAGAAATACTTGAATTTCAGTGTTCATTTATTTACACATATACACACACATAACACTCATCTACTCATTGTTGAGTTAAGGGTTGAATTGTCCATCCTTGTTCTATTCTCTGTCACTATTTTTCTAACCATGCTGAACACCCTCTCTGATGATGCATTGATATGTGGCACACACAAAAGTGCTTTCATCAAATGCACTAGATGGCAGTATTGTCCTGTTTAAGAGTGTCACAACATTGCTGTTTACGGCAGACGGACTGATTTACTCTAGACGTTCTTTATATTGTGGGAAAGCGGACTCAGGTCCGCATGGAGCTGGAGAGGGCGTGGCCTCCAGCTCCGCCTGAATTTAGGGAGATTTTCAGGAGAAAATTTGTCCCGGGAGGTTTTCGGGAGAGGCGCTGAATTTCGGGAGTCTCCCGGAAAATCCGGGAGGGTTGGCAAGTATGCAATATAACATACATCCATAAACGTGGATGCATGTGAAAAAGTGCAATATATTTATCTGTACAGTAACCTATTTATTTATTTATATATGCACCTTATTGCTTTTCTATCCTGCACTACCATGAGCTAATGTAACGAAATTTCTTTCTTATCTGTACTGTAAAGTTAAAATTTGAATGACAATAAAAAGGAAGTCTAAGTCTAAGTCTAAGTCGGACTTAGTAAGACATCTTACTAGGTGGGAAATGCACGGCTCGCCACTGCTTTTAATAAATGTTTAATTTTGTTTTCAAATTTGTATTCCTTCCCTTTTCCCAACTCTGCACATGCGATAATCTGTCATTTTCCTTTTTTTTTTTTGTTCTTTTTTTTTACACAGGAAGTGAACACAATTCAATTAAAAAAATATAATCAAAGGAAACAGACATCAGAAATACTTTAGTAATCCCCGAGGGGAAATTAAGATTTTCAGCACAATCCCATTCAAGAGCAGACAAACATTACATGGAGACAGAACAGGATCGCTTACGGGTCTGCTTACTTCCGGCACCCCTTATAAAAAAAGATGAGAAACAGGTAAATGCTAAGGGACCCAGGCTGAGGCTAAGAAAAAAACCTCAAAGCCATAGCACACATAAGCATGTGAGTAAGAGGGAAACATCAAACATTAAAGAACACAAAGGACATTAAAGACAATAAAGGAGCAGAACTGATGCAACCAGTCATTTCTACATACAGCTACAAAATTAAAACTACAAAAAAACAAACAAACAAAAAAAAGAACATATACACTGTGGTGGCCTCTGCTGTGTTCAACGCCATCGTCTGCGGGGGCGGGGGGAGCATGGCCAGAGACAGGAGGCAAGGCAAGGCAACTTTATTTATATAGCACGCTTACAACAACTTCTTAAATTGGACCAAAGTGCTTTACATGTTAAAAAAGCATAGAGCAAAAAAACAAAACAAAAACAAACAAAGAACATAAACAATGAATGAGCTAAACAAGATAGTGCAAAAGCAATACGGTAAAAGGGTTCGAATAAAAAGTAAAAATTGCAAAATAAAAATAATAATACAAGTGCGAAAAATTGAAAAAATAAATAAATAAAATAAATACAAACTAAAGCGAAGGGTGGGGGTGGGGGGGGACTAGAAATGGTGGCCTAGTGGGCGGACTCAGCTCAGGTCAAAGGCCAGCGAGAAGAGGTAGGTCTTAAGAAGGGTTTTGAAGACCCCCAGGCTCTGGGCTGACCTAATGTGGAGGGGAAGGCTGTTCCAGAGCTTAGGGGCGGCAACGGAAAAGGCTCTGTTGGAGCAGACCCAACAAAGCAACCAAGAGAGCCGACTCCATTTTTGGCCGCCTACTAACTCTCGGCCAGTGTCCAGTCTGCATGGATGAGCGAGGATGCGTCCAAGGAGACCGAGGTGTCCGATACCTGCTCATTCAGCCAAGACACTGTGAAACTTGTCCGTACCGGCGCTAGCTGGATTAAATAATATCTGCGTTGTCCTAATCCTTTCCAGACATGTTTCATTGTGCATGTGATGTTGTTTCATATAACTTGTAATAAACCACACCGTACTGTACCAAATAATGTACTTTTGTGCATCTGTATATGCCAAGACATAATACTTTAGTGCCGGAACAATGCAATGCTCTTCCACTAGATGGCATAAGGTAGGTAATTTACCATTGGTATATGACATGGGGTCAGCAACCCGCGGCTTTAGTGGCGCCCTAGTGGCTTCCTGGAGCATTTTTAAAAAAGGATTGAATATGGAAAAAGATGGGGGAAAAATACTTTTTTTTGTTTTAGTATGTTTTTTGTTTGAGGACAAACATGACACAAACATTCCCAATTGTTAGAAAGCCCACTGTTTAATATGTTTGTGTGTATGCTTCACTGATGACAGTATTGTTTTGTCCTACTAATTTCGGCGGTTCTTGAACTCACCATAGTGTGGACTGTGACGCAACAGTTTGTTTACATGTACAATCTTCCACTCCTTCTTTGTCTCATTTTGTCCACCAAAAGTTTTATGCTGTGCGTGAATACACAAAAGGTGCACTTTGTGGATGTTATTGACTTGTTGGAGTGCTAATCCGGCATATTTTGTCAGTGCATGACTGCAAGCCAATCGATGCTAACATGCTATTTAGGCTAGCTGTATGTACATATTGCATCATTATGCCTCATTTGTAGGTATATTTGAGCTCATTTAATATCTTTTACTTTGATCTTTTTTGTATTTAATTTAGTTTTGCATGTCTCATGACACATTATCTGTATGTACAAACGTAATATTGGCTGCATTTCTGATAGTTGTTTTTGTGCCATGTTGTTCCAGACCACAGCAAACATTACCTAGCTTGCCAAGGATTGTAATAAATCTTTTAAAAGAAGACAGCCTGTCGTTTCCTTTAACTTGGACACACACATCTATACCTTTGGCCATTAAAAGCCAGTCATTTCCAGGAGTTATCTCACCTTCTGAGTAGCCTCTGATTTACTAATGGTTTCTAATGTTGTAAAAATCCATCCATCCATTTTCTACCGCTTGTCTTGTTCGGGGTCGCGGAGATGTTGTAAAAATGTGTAGAATAAATATAAAATGTCAACATTTCTGTCAACGAAGATTTGCTTCAGCCTGCGACACATAGTCATTTTGATAGTAGGCTATTATAGCTAATATAGACACTTACGTCATGTGTTCTCCTCTCTGAGCTGCCACCTTACCGTGGTAGAGGAGTTTGCGTGTCCCAATGATCCTAGGAGCTATGTTGTCCGGGGGTTTCTATGCCCCCTGGTAGGGTCTCCCAAGGCAAACTGGTCCTAGGTGAGGGATCAGACAAAGAGCAGCTCGAAGACCTCGATGAAGAACACAAACCAAGGACCCAGATTTCCCTCGCCCGGACGCGGGTCACCGGGGCCCCCCTCTGGAGCCAGGCCCGGAGGTGGGGCACGATGGCGAGCGCCTGGTGGCCGGGCCTGTCGCCATGGGGCCCGGCCGGGCACAGCCCGAAGAGGCAACGTGGGTCCCCCCCTCCAGTGGGCTCACCACCCATAGCAGGGGCCATAGAGGTCGGGTGCAGTGTGAGCTGGGCGGCAGCCGAGGGCAGGGCACTTGGCGGTCCGATCCTCGGCTACATAAGCTGGCTCTTGGGACGTGGAACGTCACTTCGCTGGGGGGGAAGGAGCCTGAGCTAGTGCGTGAGGTGGAGAAGTTCCGGCTAGATATAGTCGGACTCACTTCGACACACAGCAAGGGCTCTGGAACCACTTCTCTTGAGAGGGGCTGGACTCTCTTCCACTCTGGCGTTGCCGGCAGTGAGAGGCGACGAGCTGGGGTGGCAATTCTTGTTGCCCCTCGGCTCAAAGCCTGCACTTTGGAGTTCAATCCGGTGGACGAGAGGGTAGCTTCCCTCCGCCTTCGGGTGGGGGGACGGGTCCTGACTGTTGTTTGCGTTTACGCGCCAAACAGCAGCTCAGAGTACCCACCCTTTTTGGATTCACTCAAGGGAGTACTGGAGAGTTCTCCCCCGGGTGAGTCCCTTGTTCTACTGGGGGACTTCAACGCTCATGTTGGCAGCGACAGTGAAACCTGGAGAGGTGTGATTGGGAAGAATGGCCGCCCGGATCTGAACCCGAGTGGTGTTCTGTTATTGGACTTTTGTGCTCGTCACAGATTGTCGATAACAAACACCATGTTCAAACATAAGGGTGTCCATATGTGCACTTGGCACCAGGACACCCTAGGCCGCAGTTCCATGATCGACTTTGTAGTTGTGTCATCGGATTTGCGGCCTCATGTTTTGGACACTCGGGTGAAGAGAGGGGCGGAGCTTTCTACCGATCACCACCTGGTGGTGAGTTGGCTGCGATGGTGGGGGAGGATGCCGGACAGACCTGGCAGGCCCAAACGCATTGTGAGGGTTTGCTGGGAACGCCTGGCAGAGTCTCCTGTCAGAGAGAGTTTCAATTCCCACCTCCGGAAGAACTTTGAACATGTCACGAGGGAGGTGCTGGACATTGAGTCCGAGTGGACAATGTTCCGTACCTCTATTGTCGAGGCGGCCGATTGGAGCTGTGGCCGCAAGGTAGTTGGTGCCTGTCGTGGCGGTAATCCTAGAACCCGTTGGTGGACGCCGGCGGTGAGGGATGACGCCGGCGGTGAGGGATGCCGTCAGGCTGAAGAAGGAGTCCTATCGGGTTCTTTTGGCTCATGGGACTCCTGAGGCAGCAGACAGGTACCGACAGGCCAAGCGGTGTGCGGCTTCAGCGGTCGCGGAGGCAAAAACTCGGACATGGGAGGAGTTCGGGGAGGCCATGGAAAAAGACTTCCGGACGGCTTCGAAGCAATTCTGGACCACCATCCGCCGCCTCAGGAAGGGGAAGCAGTGCAGTGTCAACACCGTGTATGGTGGGGATGGTGCTCTGCTGACCTCGACTGCGGATGTTGTGGATCGGTGGAGGGAATACTTCGAAGACCTCCTCAATCCTACCAGCACGTCTTCCTATAAGGAAGCAGGGCCTGGGGAATCTGTGGTGGGCTCTCCTATTTCTGGGGCTGAGGTTGCCGAGGTAGTTAAAAAGCTCCTCGGTGGCAAGGCCCCGGGGGTGGATGAGATCCGCCCGGAGTTCCTTAAGGCTCTGGATGTTGTGGGGCTGTCTTGGTTGACAAGACCCTGCAACATCGCTTGGACATCAGGGGCGGTACCTCTGGATTGGCAGACCGGGGTGGTGGTTCCTCTCTTTAAGAAGGGGAACCGGAGGGTGTGCTCTAACTATCGTGGGATCACACTCCTCAGCCTTCCCGGTAAGGTCTATTCAGGTGTACTGGAGAGGAGGCTACGCCGGATAGTCGAACCTCGGATTCAGGAGGAACAGTGTGGTTTTCGTCCTGGTCGTGGAACTGTGGACCAGCTCTATACTCTCGGCAGGGTCCTTGAGGGTGCATGGGAGTTTGCCCAACCAGTCTACATGTGCTTTGTGGACTTGGAGAAGGCATTCGACCGTGTACCCCGGGAAGTCCTGTGGGGAGTGCTCAGAGAGTATGGGGTAACGGACTGTCTTATTGTGGCAGTCCGCTCCCTGTATAATCAGTGTCAGAGCTTGGTCCGCATTGCCGGCAGTAAGTCGGACACGTTTCCAGTGAGGGTTGGACTCCGCCAAGGCTGCCCTTTGTCACCGATTCTGTTCATAACCTTTATGGACAGAATTCTAGGCGCAGTCAGGGCGTTGAGGGGATCTGGTTTGGTGGCTGCAGGATTAGGTCACTGCTATTTGCAGATGATGTGGTCCTGATGGCTTCCTCCGGCCAAGATCTTCAGCTCTCACTGGATCGGTTCGCAGCCGAGTGTGAAGCGACTGGGATGGGAATCAGCACCTCCAAGTCCGAGTCCATGGTTCTCTCCCGGAAAAGGGTGGAGTGCCATCTCCGGGTTGGGGAGGAGATCTTGCCCCAAGTGGAGAAGTTCAAGTACCTCGGAGTCTTGTTCACGAGTGGGGGAAGAGTGGATCGTGAGATCGACAGGCGGATCGGTGCGGCGTCTTCAGTAATGCGGACGCTGTATCGATCCGTTGTGGTGAAGAAGGAGCTGAGCCGGAAGGCAAAGCTCTCGATTTACCGGTCGATCTACGTTCCCATCCTCACCTATGGTCATGAGCTTTGGGTCATGACCGAAAGGACAAGATCACGGGTACAAGCGGCCGAAATGAGTTTCCTCCGCCGAGTGGCGGGGCTCTCCCTTAGAGATAGAGTGAGAAGCTCTGTCATTCGGGGGGAGCTCAAAGTAAAGCCGCTGCTCCTCCACATCGAGAGGAGCCAGATGAGGTGGTTCGGGCATCTGGTCAGGATGCCACCCGAACGCCTCCCTAGGAAGGTGTTTCGGGCACGTCCGACCGGTAGGAGGCCACGGGGAAGACCCAGGACACGCTGGGAAGACTATCTCTCCCGGCTGGCCTGGGAACGCCTCGGGATCCCCCGGGAGGAGCTGGACGTAGTGGCTGGGGAGAGGGAAGTCTGGGCTTCCCTGCTTAAGCTGCTGCCCCCGCGACCCGACCTCGGATAAGCGGAAGAAGATGGATGGATGGATGGATGGACGTCATGTGTTGCCTTCATTATAAGACTTTAAGGCTTGTCATTTTTTGCGGCTCCAGACAGATTCGTTTTTTGTATTTTTGGTCCAATATGACTCTTTCAACATTTTTGGTTGCCGACCCCTGGGTATATGATAAAATATGTGCTTAAACCAGTGACGTGCAGTCACTAGAGGCGGGGCCTCACCTTCCATCATGGAAAGAAAAAAAATGTAAAAAGAAAAAAAATTAATTAAATTGTTAAATGTATCCAGTGATTATACTATACAGTTATTTTCCATTTAACTTCACCAGTTTTAGATTATTTTTATTCCAAATCGCTGAATTTTCACATTTGCCGTTCAAATACTGAGAAGAGACGGTACGGTGATCAGCAGCCAGTTGAGGCACGTCACTCAGTAGTGCCTCACCATGGATTGTGGACTCGGCTAACTGCTGGTCTGCTGTGCAGTGAGACCGTATTGCTATATGAACTATATTATACATTTCCATAGTTTAGTTAGCTGAGGTATATAATGTACAGTGTATTTTGTCAACAACTGTATGTGTGTAACGTATTTCTTGTGCTGCGCAATCATAAAACTGCTGCGAAGACGCACTGTGTGAGGCTCGCAGTAATCCCGCCTCCTGGTGGTAGAGAATGCACTCCCGCCGTAGAATGCACCCCCTGACGGGAGTGTTATATCAACTAAAGCCCACACTTAAACTTTCCACGTGCAAGATTGAATCTATTTAAAAAAGTTTTTTAATAAGAAGCCAAAAAGTGCAAAAACAATAATGTTCGTGTTGGAGGAGTTGTGAATGACTGCAGGGCCACAACATTAGGCACACCTGCAGACTGCAGCACGGATTTCATATTTCATTCATTCACAACTCCTCCAACACGAACATTATTGTTTTTGCACTTTTTGGCTTCTTATTGAGCTGCTGCATTTTTTGGTTGGGTTGTTTATTTCTATTGAGTAACTTCTACATTTCTAAAAGGGGAGGAATGTAATAGAGTGATCTATGTTTGACTGTTGCCATCTCCTGGTTAATGTTGGCTATAGCGTACTGTGGTTACTTTTTGGTTGGCCAACGATTTACCTGGTGTTGCGCACCTGACGTCAAGTGTGTTGAGTCTGTTCTGAAGTCTACAGTAAAGAGACGTACTTCATCACCTTGCCTGGTTATTGCCTCCAACCCAATATATTACATAAAGGTAAGACCATAATAACGTTTTTTTTTTAATTAAATGTGCTTTTTTGTGTGCTACAGTTTGTATGTGTAAAGTTAAAGTTAAGTTAAAGTACCAATGATTGTCACACACACGAGGTGTGGTGAAATTTGTCCTCTGCATTTGACCCATCCCTTGATCACCCCCTGGGATGTGAGGGGAGCAGTGGGCAGCAGCGGCGCTGCGCCCGGGAATAATTTTTGGTGATTTAACCCCCAATTCCAACCCTTGATGCTGAGTGCCAAGCAGGGAAGAATGCTGGTATGAGCTTTTAAACATAACCCGTTAACTGCTGCCAATCAAATGGTGAATAAGAAAGTATTTAGGGTTCATATGTTTGTAAATCTGACTGTGATGAAGTCAGTGCCTCACCAGCCATCAACCTCACCGCACGTCACTGGCTTAAACTCAATAAAAGGTTCTAAACATTACATAGAGCCATTCAAGTATTTTTCACACTTTTATTTAGCCAGCAGTTAAATAACGATATGAGAACGAAGGGCTCCACGCCTTCTGACTCATGCTGCACATTGCATGCACAGTGTAAATGTCTTGTGTGACAAAATGAACATTTCAAAATTTTTTATTGTTTAGGTTTTTTTTCAACATTTTTGGAGTCTCTTTTAATGTGAGACTATATGTATTCATAAATACATGAGCATCATAAACTATTTAAATACATTCTATGCAGGAATAATCATGTTAATTTGTAATAATTGCATAGTAATTCAATAAATACAATATTAAGTCACAATATTATTCAAAGTTGAAAGGAACAAGAAAAGGAACGACATCATATTTTTTTAGTTATTCACCGTCTTAATTGTCTCCTCTTTTTTCAGGTGTAGTTGTCTCATCCATGTTCTGTGTTGTGGGTGCAGGACTGGGTGTGGGGGTTCTTCCGTCATATGTCGTGTCTGGTGCTGTGGCAGTGGGCGACATGGTGGGATCACCTGTGGCAGAAACTTCCTCGGATGACTCCTCGGATGATTCACTAGAAGATTCCTTTGAGGATTCTTCAGATGATTCCTTTGAGGATTCTTCAGATGATTCCTTTGAAAATTCTTCAGATGATTCCTCAGATGAAAATTCTTCAGATGATTCCTCAGAAGATTCCTTTGAGGATTCGTCTGATGATTCCTGAGACGATTCCTTTGTGAGTGCCTTAAAAGATTTCACTGGGGTTTCCTCAAATGATTCCTCAGATGATTTGCTCGAAGATTCTTCTGAGGATTCCTCGGATGATTCCTTTGAGGATTCTTCAGATGATTCCTCCGAAGGTTTTTTCGATGATTCCCTTAGGGATTCTGCCATTAATTCCTCAGTTGACTCTTGCGACGTGCCCTCGGTGGATTGACTCTCGGAAAAATCTCTGGACGCAGATAAGTCATGTGCTTTAGCTACTTTGGAGCCAGAAGAAAGCCACTCAGAGATTCCGTCGTACTCATCCAGTGATCCCGGTTTTTGCTGATCAGCATCTTGGTGCCGGTTCTCAGCAATCTTTAAAGGGAAGATAAAAAAACAAAAAAACATTTAGTCCCCAAACTACGGCCCGCGGGCTGAAGCCGGCCCGCCAACGTCCAACATCCGGCCCGCGGGAAGCCCCAAGTTAAAAAATAAATAAATATGTATATATATATATATACATGTATATATATATATATACATATATATATTTTTTTTATATATACATATATATTTTTATATATACATATATATATATATATATATATATATATATATATATATATATATATATATGTATATATATATATACATATATATATATATATTTTTGTAATTATTATTTTTTTAAATCAGTCCTTTCTAATCCATTTTCTACCGCTTCTTACTCTCTGTGTCTCTTAGCCGCTCAGGCAAATTATATTGTCTAAAAATGCATTTTCCCATCGATAACGTGAATTCATCGAGCTCGAAATATACATATATATATATATGTATATATATATATATATATATATATATATATATATATATATATATATATATATATATATATATATATATATATATATATATATATATATATATATATATATATATATATATATATACATATATATACATACATATACATGTTAGATCAGGAAAAAACACAGAGGCTATTTGATCCCTACAAGCCTGCTCTTCAGGAGATTTTATAAAATATATAATATGAAATATATATAAAATAACATATAATAATATATATATGTAATTATATATATATATATATATATATATATATATATATATATATATATATATATATATATATATATATATATATATATATATATATATAGTCAAGGTCCCTGTGGTTTATCCGTTATGCAGTACTCAATACCGGGATAGAGCTTTGTTGTATTATATATATTGTTATATGTTATATTATATATATATTTTATACTATATATATTATAAAATCCCCTGAAGAGCAGGGAAACCTGCAAAACAGGCTTGTAGGGATCAAATAGTTTTTCACTTACCTAACGTGTATATATATACATATATTTATATATATTTATACACAGGCACTGGCCAGGATTTTTTTCACCCAATGCGGTCCCCCGAGTCAAAAAGTTTGGCGACCCCTGATATAGCACAACAAATAAACTACACACATTCCAGAAAAAAAACGATGTCGCCCTTTGTCATAGTTTCCATTTACAATAGAATTACTTCACTTAACTTTACAGTTAAGTAGACATGGAATACTTATTCATTCAAATTAATTCTTACTGGTTTGCTACAGGCTGTGGCAAGAAGGAAAAAGATGAGTGGAGATGATAGAAGTGTCATCTCTGGCTGGTCCTAGTCTGCAAAAGCAAAACAAATTAAAATAAATAAATAAATGAATACAACAGGATACATATAACCAAAGATTGCAAATGCCAAAAAGGGTAAAAGTGAGTCAAATAAAATACATATTATTCATTTACCTTCCCCTTTGGGACAGGAATAGCTGTGAAGTCCTTGTATTAAAAGGTATGTATGTATGTATGCATGTATGGTGTATTGTATTGTAAGTGAGTGTATGTCAACTCCAGAAAGATGTGTGAGACATTTGGTATTATGTGATGCTTAAGTATGGTGTGCAGGGAGGCTGGGCAGGGCTGTCATAGGACTGAGGGGAGGGTTGAGTAAGAAGATTCCCCGCATGTGTCATGAAGACAGCCTGTACTTCACATGAGATGACATGTCGCAAATATATCTGTTTCTTCAGCAAACATCTGGGTGTGCAACACATGATTGGCTGGGAAACTCAGTTCACTTGAGTCAATGAATAAGGATGTTGTATACTTTTATTACCAAAACTTTATGGTTACAACTATTAAGACATGATACTTATGAAACAATCATTAAGGGACTGCACTTGTACAGCTCTTCATTTAAACAATATGACTTATTTTGAAAAGCATGTGCTTCCAACCTAATGTGAACCGTTTAGGAAATACACTTTTCAGTTTTTTCCCTAGTATGACTGTGCCCTAAAAGCATTTATACACTGTGAAAAAACAGCAAATTATTGGCTAAAATGGTAGTAAGAGTATCTTTGCAGCAATTTACTGTAACTGTGTTTAATTACATTAAAGTTATAACAATACTTTAACTTACCAGTTGTAATCTTACGGCTCATTACAAAAAAAAATATATTATAACTATACGCTCTAACTTAATTACTAATTACTCTCTCGGTTTAACAGCAAACCGCCACTTACTATACAAGAGTGCGCAACATACCGCATTTTTCGGATAAAAATCGACAGTGCGCCTTATAACCCGGTGCGCCTAATTTACGGAATAACTCTGGTTGTGCTTACCGACCTCGAAGCAATTTTATTTGGGACATGGTGTAATGATAAGTGTGACCAGTAGATGGCAGTCATACATAAGAGATATGTGTAGACTGCAATATGATGGCAGTAAACAACACCAAAACTTTAAATGCACTCAAAAATCCGTCAAAATGGTTTTTGTACGACTTTGGTAAGCTAAGAAGCCGCACCGCTTGATGGATTGTCGGCGCATTAAACGTTATGTTGTACGTTTTTATTACTAAAACTTTATGGTTACAAGTATTAAGACACAACCATTAAGGGACTGCACTTGTACAGCTCTTCTTTTAAAACAATATGACTTATTTTGAAAATCATGTGCTTCCAACTTAATGTGAACAGTTTAGGAAATACACTTTTCAGTTTTTTCCTAGTATGACTGTGCCCTAAAAAAAATGATATACTGTAAAAAATATACAAAAAAATAATTGCAAATTCACAGCAAATTACTGGCTAAAATTGCAGTAAGATTTACTGTGAAATATTTTTGCAGCAATTTACTGTAACTGTGTTTAATTACAAGAAAGTTATAACAAGTTGTAATTTTATTGCTCATTACAAAAAAAAAACATTATAACTATACGCTCTAACTTAATTACTAATTACTCTCTTGGTTTAACAGCAAACCGCCACTTACTATTATGTACGTATTTTTCGGACTATAAGGCGCACTTAAAATTCCTTCATTTTCTCAAAAATCGACAGTGCGCCTAACGTACGGCATAATTCTGGTTGTGCTTACCGACCTCGAAGCAATTTTATTTGGTACATGGTGTAATGATAAGTGTGACCAGTAGATGGCAGTCATACATAAGAGATATGTGTAGACTGCAATATGAGGGCAGTAAACCACACCAAAACTTTAAATGTTCCATTGAGAATATAGAACATTGCACACGGCACTCAAAAATCCGTCAAAATGGTTTTTGTACGACTTTGGTAAGCTATAAAGCCGCACCGCTTGATGGATTGTCGGCGCATTAAACGTTATGTTGTATGTTTTTATTACTAAAACTTTATGGTTACAAGTATTAAGACACAACCATTAAGGGACTGCACTTGTACAGCTCTTATTTTTAAATAATATGACTTATTTTGAAAAGCATTTGCTTCCAACTTAATGTGAACAGTTTAGGAAATACACTTTTCAGTTTTTTCCTAGTATGACTGTCGCCTAAAAGCATTTATATACTGTAAAAAAAAATAATTAAGAAATAATTGCAAATTCATAGCAACGTTACTTGCTAAAATTGCAGTAAGATTTACTGTGAAATATTTTTGCAGCAATTTACTGTAACTGTGTTTAATTACATTAAAGTTGTAACGAGTTGTAATTTTATAGCTCATTGCAAAAAAAATACATTATGACTATACGCTCTAACTTAATTACTAATTACTCTCTCGGTTTAACAGCAAACCGCCACTTACTATTATGTATGTATTTTTCGGACTATAAGGCGCACTTAAAATTCCTTCATTTTCTCAAAAATCGACAGTGCGTCTAACGTACGGCATAATTCTGGTTGTGCTTACAGACCTCGACGCAATTTTATTTGGTACATGGTGTAATGATAAGTGTGACCAGTAGATGGCAGTCATACATAAGAGATATGTGTAGACTGCAATATGAGGGCAGTAAACCACACCAAAACTTTAAATGTTCCATTGAGAATATAGAACATTGCACACGGCACTCAAAAATCCGTCAAAATGGTTTTTGTACGACTTTGGTAAGCTATAAAGCCGCACCGCTTGATGGATTGTCGGCGCATTAAACGTTATGTTGTATGTTTTTATTACTAAAACTTTATGGTTACAAGTATTAAGACACAACCATTAAGGGACTGCACTTGTACAGCTCTTATTTTTAAATAATATGACTTATTTTGAAAAGCATTTGCTTCCAACTTAATGTGAACAGTTTAGGAAATACACTTTTCAGTTTTTTCCTAGTATGACTGTCGCCTAAAAGCATTTATATACTGTAAAAAAAAAATAATTAAGAAATAATTGCAAATTCATAGCAACGTTACTTGCTAAACTTGCAGTAAGATTTACTGTGAAATATTTTTGCAGCAATTTACTGTAACTGTGTTTAATTACATTAAAGTTGTAACGAGTTGTAATTTTATAGCTCATTGCAAAAAAAATACATTATGACTATACGCTCTAACTTAATTACTAATTACTCTCTCGGTTTAACAGCAAACCGCCACTTACTATTATGTATGTATTTTTCGGACTATAAGGCGCACTTAAAATTCCTTCATTTTCTCAAAAATCGACAGTGCGTCTAACGTACGGCATAATTCTGGT
Organism: Nerophis lumbriciformis; assembly: GCF_033978685.3. Lineage (NCBI taxonomy): Eukaryota > Metazoa > Chordata > Actinopteri > Syngnathiformes > Syngnathidae > Nerophis > Nerophis lumbriciformis. The sequence continues at coordinate 31,392,616 of NC_084567.2, read as the reverse complement.
TGTGCTTACAGACCTCGAAGCAATATTATTTGGTGCATGGTGTAATGATAAGTGTGACCAGTAGATGGCAGTCATACATAAGAGATATGTGTAGACTGCAATATGAGGGCAGTAAACCACACCAAAACTTTAAATGTTCCATTGAGAATATAGAACATTGCACACGGCACTCAAAAATCCGTCAAAATGGTTTTTGTACGACTTTGGTAAGCTATGAAGCCACACCGCTTGATGGATTGTCGGCACATCAAATGTTATGTTGTACGGTTTTGTTTTTATTACTAAAACTTTATGGTTACAAGTATTAAGACCCAACCATTAAGGGACTGCACTTGTACAGCTCTTCTTTTAAAACAATATGACTTATTTTGAAAATCATGTGCTTCCAACTTAATGTGAACAGTTTAGGAAATATACTTTTCAGTTTTTTCCTAGTATGAACGTGCCCTAAAAGCATTTATATACTGTAAAAAATAATAAAAAAATTATTGCAAATCCACAGCAAATTACTGGTTAAAATTGCAGTAAGATTTACTGTGAAATATTTTTGCAGCAATTGACTGTAACTGTGTTTAATTACATTAAAGTTGTAACAAGTTGTAATTTTTTTGCTCACTACGAAAAAAATACATTATAACTATACGCTCTAACTTAATTACTAATTACTCTCTCGTTTTAACAGCAATCCGCCACTTACTATACAAGAGTGTGCAACATACCGTATTTTTCGGACTATAAGGCGCACTTATAATCCCTTAATTTTCTAAAAAATGGACAGTGCGCCTTTTAACCCGGTGCGCCTAACGTACGGAATAATTCTGGTTGTGCTTACCGACCTCGAAGCAATTTTATTTGGTACATGGTATAATGATAAGTGTGACCAGTAGATGGCAGTCATACATACAAGATATGTGTAGACTGCAATATGATGGCAGCAAACCTGTCACACCGTGGTGAGGGAAGTCCTGTCTTGGTTTTTTCTGTGTTGTGATTTGCATGTTTTTATTTTGAAAAGCAACTCCTCTTGTTTCAGATCACGGGTCCTTCCTCTTGTGTCACCAGTCTGACGTCATTCCTGACCCTTGATTGTTTCCACCTGTTTCCCATTACCCTCATGTTCCATATAAGCCCATGCCTCCCCTAGTTCTGTGCCAGATTGTCTCGAGCTTTCGTGCCTGTCTAGCATCCATGTTCATGTTCATGTCCATGCCTTGCCTCGTCTATGTCTATGTCCTTGTATCCAGAAATTCCCACGCTGTAATTTTGAGTTAACTTTTTCTCCTCCCTCAGAGCGACTTTTGTTATATAGCCTTTTTTCAACCGCAGTGGTGAGTTATGATTTTTTCCTAATGATCTTTCCTCAAAGTTTTTGAGTGATTTTCTGTTTACATTTATTAGAATAAGATTAGAGTAGTAATTTTTATAGTCATTATTTTCTTCCTCCTGTTGGAGCGTTTTTAGTTAAAGTTTTTGATAGCAGATACGGTGCTAATTATAATTCGTCTTTATTTTTGGAATGTCTCCCTTTGGAGTGATTTTCGTTTTTTTCTCTTCTTGGAATCTTTTTTCGCTGTCTGTTTTTGTGATTCATAGTATTTGAATTTACTCTGCTCTGGAGGTTAAAGAGTTTTCAAAATAAAAGCTTTATTTAGATTCCCTTATCTGCATCTGAGTCCCTTCCTTCGTCCAAGCCTGACAAAACCACACCAAAACTTTAAATGTTCCATTGAGAATATAGAACATTGCACACGGCAATCTGAAGTCTGCCATGGTTAGTAGTGGTTGTTGTTCAAGGAAATAGCAAACGTTGAGATGTGTCATGTCTGTGTAATCATGTTTTGTTTTAGTCATGTTTTGTTTAGTTATTGGACTCTTTAGTTTCTGGCTTTTCACTCCCTTGTCTTGTTTCCATGATTACCCATTAGTTTCACCTGTTCCACGTTTGGACTCAATGTGCACTCTTGTTTGTCACCATAGCAACCCATTAGTTTTCATCTGTCACGTCACGCACCTGTTTCACGTTTTGAGTCACGCACCTGTTTTCGTTAATCATGTCTGCAGTATTTAAGTTCATTGTTTTTCAGTTTGTCTTTCTGGTGACATCCCCACATTTATGCTCTGCACATTTCTGACTCTTTTTTTCATGTCCATCGTTCACGCTGCTCCTTTTTGTCCATGCCAAGTAAGTTTTGTTTATTATTGCCACGGTTAGTGTTTTTTGTTGTTCATAGTTTTTGCCTTTGTGCAAGTATTTGGTTTCATAGTTTGTTCTCCGCCATTGTGCACGCCTTTTACTGTCATGACTTGGTCCTGGGTGTTTGCTTTTCCGGGATGCAACGGAAAGTTGGCTCGGGCAAGACGGGAATGTAAGTACATTTTTATTTAAACACTATAAATACAAAACAAGGAAGTAAACAAAAGGCGCGCACAATGGCGGAGAACAAACTATGAAACCAAATACTTGCACAAAGGCAAAAACTATGAACAACAAAAAACACTAACTGTGGCAATAATAAACAAAACTTACTTGGCATGGACAAAAAGGAGCAGCATGAACGATGGACATGAAAAAAGAGTCAGAAATGTGCAGAGCATAAATGTGGGGATGTCACCAGGAAGACAAACTGAAAAACAATGAACTTAAATACTACAGACATGATTAACGAAAACAGGTGCGTGACTCAAAACGTGAAACAGGTGCGTGACGTTACAGGTGAAAACGAGTGGGTTGCTATGGTGACAAACAAGAGTGCACAATGAGTCCAAACGTGGAACAGGTGAAACTAATGGGTAATCATGGAAACAAGACAAGGGAGTGAAAAGCCAGAAACTAAAGAGTCCAATAACTAAACAAAACATGACTAAAACAAAACATGATTACACAGACATGACAAGATGTGTCTGTGAAAATACGTAAATATTACATATTATTATGATTGTGCCTTTTACTACATGACTTATATACTGTACTTACAGCAGGTATATAAACGTAACCTCCAATGTAAGCTTCTTCGCATTTGCTATATATGACTTTACCTATGTGTGCTGGTCTCACACAAGGATTGAGAATGACAGACCAAATTCCTAAAACGTGTAGTTCCCTTTCAAGTCCCACTGATGCATACAGTCTATCTAATATTTGCCTTCTCTGTTTGCTGCCGTGCAGATATTCCAGGAGAGGAAAATACATCAAAAAATTTGGCAGTGGATTTTTTTTTTGGCAGACTTGATTTTTTAGCGTTAGTGTCAGTTTAACTGTTTTTGGCTCGACTGATCCGATAACTGTGAGGTTTGTCATGGCGACCATGTGACTGAGGTACTGTATGAAAAGTGGCGCTTGATGAAACGGAGAATTTATTCATCATTTAGACAGACCGAGTGCGGGTCTGTGGAATTTTACAGGAGAGTAAGAGTCTGATAAGTGTGTACGTCTGTGTCTGTGTGACACAACCGTGTTACTCCACAGCTGTACCTTTGCTCTTCCTGTTACTTCAGTGTGAATCATTAAAGGGAGGAGTTATTAAAGGAGTCACGGATCAATCAACAAAGGCATTGTTGGCAGTGTGGTGGTCTTTTTACTTTAAAATGCAGCAACATAGTTTTTGCATCAGTAGATTATTTCCTATGCAATGAAGCTTAAAAAAACATCAAATAATATTCATTCCTGTTTAAATTGTTTTAGGAGTATACTTTTATGTATTGTAATAATAACGATTGCATTTTTAACCAAAAGGAATTAACAACAAAGTCAACATTTCAGTGACGTGCGGTGAGGTTGATGGCTGGTGAGGCACTGACTTCATCACAGTCAGATTTACAAACATATGAACCCTAAAGAGTATCTTATTCACCATTTGATCGGGTTATGTTTAAAAACTCATACCAGCATTCTTCCCTGCTTGGGACTCAGCATCAAGGGTTGGAATTGGGGGTTAAATCACCAAAAATGATTCCCGGGCGCGGCGCCGCTGCTGCCCACTGCTCCCCTCACCTCCCAGGGGGTGAACAAGGGGATGGGTCGAATGCAGACGACAAATTTCATTACACCTAGTGTGTGTGTGACAATCATTGGTACTTTAACTTAACTTTAACTTTACACATACAAACTGTAGCACACAAAAAAGCACATTTAATACAAAAAAAACGTTATTTTGGTCTTACCTTTACTTATAAATGAAGTCCATGCGCCGCAACTAAAGCCCTCACTTAAACTTTCCACGTGCAAGATTGAATCTATTTAAATAAGTGTAACCGAGGGTTTATAAATGTCGCCTATACTGTATGAAACTACAAAATAACAAACACGGAAGCTCCAGTTTACACGAGGACCACTTTATTTACCTTCTTTCAAAAACCTCCGCTCCACTCCGTGTCATCACTTCCGCTCTTAGCGCCTTCAAAATAAGAGCTCAAGGCATATACTGTATTGTTATGCGCTGTTGCGCATAACAGGAACTTAACATCACAAAGAGGAAAGCCCATAAAAATAGGTTACAAAAGTTATTTAATAAGAAGCCAAAAAGTGCAAAAACAACAATGTTCGTGTTGGAGGAGTTGTGAATTAGATACACCTGCAGTCTGCAGGTGTACCTAATGTTGTGGCCCTGCAATCATTCACAACACTCCAACATGAACATTATTGTTTTTGCACTTTTTGGCTTCTTATGAAATAACTTTTTAAAATAGATTCAATCTTGCACGTGGAAAGTTTAAGTGTGGGCTTTAGTTGATATAACACTCCCGTCAGGGGGTGCATTCTACGGCGGGGGTGCAGGAGGCGGGATTACTGCGAGCCTCAGCCAGTGCGTCTTTTGCAGCCGTTTTATGATTGCTCAGCACAAGAAATACGTTACACACATACAGTTGTTGACAAAATACACTGTACATTATATACAGGTAAAAGCCAGTAAATTAGAATATTTTGAAAAACTTGATTTATTTCAGTAATTGCATTCAAAAGGTGTAACTTGTACATTATATTTATTCATTGCACACAGACTGATGCATTCAAATGTTTATTTCATTTAATTTTGATGATTTGAAGTGGCAACAAATGAAAATCCAAAATTCCGTGTGTCACAAAATTAGAATATTACTTAAGGCTAATACAAAAAAGGGATTTTTAGAAATGTTGGCCAACTGAAAAGTATGAAAATGAAAAATATGAGCATGTACAATACTCAATACTTGGTTGGAGCTCCTTTTGCCTCAATTACTGCGTTAATGCGGCGTGGCATGGAGTCGATGAGTTTCTGGCACTGCTCAGGTGTTATGAGAGCCCAGGTTGCTCTGATAGTGGCCTTCAACTCTTCTGCGTTTTTGGGTCTGGCATTCTGCATCTTCCTTTTCACAATACCCCACAGATTTTTTATGGGGCTAAGGTCAGGGGAGTTGGCGGGCCAATTTAGAACAGAAATACCATGGTCCGTAAACCAGGCACGGGTAGATTTTGCGCTGTGTGCAGGCGCCAAGTCCTGTTGGAACTTGAAATATCCATCTCCATAGAGCAGGTCAGCAGCAGGAAGCATGAAGTGCTCTAAAACTTGCTGGTAGACGGCTGCGTTGACCCTGGATCTCAGGAAACAGAGTGGACCGACACCAGCAGATGACATGGCACCCCAAACCATCACTGATGGTGGAAACTTTACACTAGACTTCAGGCAACGTGGATCCTGTGCCTCTCCTGTCTTCCTCCAGATTCTGGGACCTCGATTTCCAAAGGAAATGCAAAATTTGCATGGGTGGGTGATGGTTTGGGGTGCCATGTCATCTGCTGGTGTCGGTCCACTCTGTTTCCTGAGATCCAGGGTCAACGCAGCCGTCTACCAGCAAGTTTTAGAGCACTTCATGCTTCCTGCTGCTGACCTGCTCTATGGAGATGGAGATTTCAAGTTCCAACAGGACTTGGCGCCTGCACACAGCGCAAAATCTACCCGTGCCTGGTTTACGGACCATGGTATTTCTGTTCTAAATTGGCCCGCCAACTCCCCTGACCTTAGCCCCATAGAAAATCTGTGGGGTATTGTGAAAAGGAAGATGCAGAATGCCAGACCCAAAAACGCAGAAGAGTTGAAGGCCACTATCAGAGCAACCTGGGCTCTCATAACACCTGAGCAGTGCCAGAAACTCATCGACTCCATGCCACGCCGCATTAACGCAGTAATTGAGGCAAAAGGAGCTCCAACCAAGTATTGAGTATTGTACATGCTCATATTTTTCATTTTCATACTTTTCAGTTGGCCAACATTTCTAAAAATCCCTTTTTTGTATTAGCCTTAAGTAATATTCTAATTTTGTGACACACGTAATTTTGGATTTTCATTTGTTGCCACTTCAAATCATCAAAATTAAATGAAATAAACATTTTAATGCATCATTCTGTGTGCAATGAATAAATATAATGTACAAGTTACACCTTTTGAATGCAATTACTGATATAAATCAAGTTTTTAAAAATATTCTAATTTACTGGCTTTTACCTGTACCTCAGCTAACTAAACTATGAAAATGTATAATATAGTTCATATAGCAATACAGTCTCACTGCACAGCAGGCCAGCAGTTAGCCGAGTCCGCAATCCATGTTGAGGCACAACTGAGTGACGTGCCTCAACTGGCTGCTGTTCACCCCAGCGTCTCTTCTCAGTATTTGAACGGCAAATGTGAAAATTCAGCGATTTTGAATAAAAATAATCTAAAACTGGTGAAGTTAAATGGAAAATAACTTTATAGTATAATCACTGAATACATATAACAATTTAATAAATGTTTTTTCTTTTTACATTTTTTTTCTTTCCTTGATGGCAGGTGAGGCCCCACCTCACCTGCCTCTAGTGACTGCACGTCACTGCAACATTTTGATCTTGAACATCGCTGTAGCCCTCCTTAATAAACACAATTATTTATTTTTTTCCCCCCGACCACTTATCCTGTTCAGGTTGGAGTCAGTAGATATACATCAAAAGTACAATTTATGAAGTGTCGGGCAGCTGAGGGAACTCTTGTTCATTTATTGTGGGAATGTCAGAGAATAAAAGAGTTATGGTTGAAAATAACAAAAGAAGCAATCACAATCCCAAAAATAAACATCCCAGAGGCACTGCAAATTTGTATTCTTGGTGCTCTGCATCAATTTAGTAACGTGCCATCATAGAGTAAAAATGCATTTCTTTCAATATGCATCATAACAAAAATGGTAATATAAAAAAATGTGGTAGAAAATGGATGGATGGATAGATGTTGATAGTCCAACTCATACTGACTGGTATACACAAGTAGAGATGTCCGATAATGGCTTTTTTGCCGATATCCGATATTCCGATATTGTCCAACTCTTAATTACCGATTCCGATATCAACCGATACCGATATATACAGTCGTGGAATTAACACATTATTATGCCTAATTTTGTTGTGATGCCCCGCTGGATGCATTAAACAATGTAACAAGGTTTTCCAAAATAAATCAACTCAAGTTATGGAAAAAAATGCCAACATGGCACTGCCATATTTATTATTGAAGTCACAAAGTGCATTATTTTTTTTTAACATGCCTCAAAACAGCAGCTTGGAATTTGGGACATGCTCTCCCTGAGTGTCAGGCTTGTCCCTGACAGTTTAGTTATGTTTTGGTTTTTCCTCTGTCATTTCCTGTCAGCGCTCTTATTTTGGTTATTTCCTGATTGTCTCCCTGAGTGCTGCTTCCCCTAAGCTGCGGCTGATTGGCACCTGGCCACACTTGGTGTCAATCAGCCAGCTGCTATTTAAACCTGCCTTCCCCTCCAGTCAGTGCTGGATTATTGTCATTTCTACCTGTCGATATCATTGCAGTTACTGCCTGTCGTGCTACTACTTGTCCTTGTACCTGTCGTCGTAGCGGTAAGCTGTTTCTGTTAGCTATTTGTAGTTTGCTTTCTCCTAGCTCTTTTGTTTCGTGTTTTTCTTGTTAGCCATTAGCTGTTTCCAGTTTTTTCTGTTTGCTGGTTCCTGTTTTCAGTTTTGGCTATTCATAGTTCCTGGTTTGTGTCTTTTCTTTATTTTTACTTTTGGACATTAAACCATGTTTTCTTTTACCAAGCCTACCTTCTCTGCATCTTGGGGTCCGTCACCACCTACACATTGTGACACTGAGAGAGCATGAGGAGGTTGAGGTGGGCGGTGTTAGAGGGGGGTGTATATTGTAGCGCCCCGGAAGAGTTAGTGCTGCAAGGGGTTCTGGGTATTTGTTCTGTTGTGTTTATGTTGTGTTACGGTGCGGATGTTCTCCCGAAATGTGTTTGTCATTCTTGTTTGGTGTGGGTTCACAGTGTGGCGCATATTTGTAACAGTGTTAAAGGGCAGGGGGTAGCGGGGGGCGGGGGGGTGTATATTTTAGCGTCCCGGAAGAGTTAGTGCTGCAAGGGGTTCTGGGTATTTGTTCTGTTGTGTTTATGTTGTGTTACGGTGCGGATGTTCTCTTGTTTGGTGTGGGTTCACAGTGTGGCGCATATTTGTAACAGTGATAAAGTTGTTTATACGGCCACCCTCAGTGTGACCTGTATGGCTGTTGACCAAGTATGATTTGCATTCACTTGTGTGTGTGAAAAGCCGTAGATATTATGTGACTGGGCCGGCACGCGAAGGCAGTGTCTTTAAGGTTTATTGGCGCTCTGTACTTCTCCCTACGTCCGTATACACAGCGACGTTTTAAAGTCATACATTTTAATTTTTGAAACCGATACCGATAATTTTGAAACCGATACCGATAATTTCCGATATTACACTTTAAAGCATTTATTGGCCGATATTATCGGTTGTCTCTATACACAAGCTATGGAGCCTGTAAATGTGTTGGTCATGTATGATGTCTTTTTGTTATTTTTGTTCGTGATGTGTAATGTCTATTGTTTAAATGTACGGCAGTGAAAATGAATTTCCCCAAAGGGGACCAATAAATCAAAATCAAAATCAAATATCAGTAGTAAAAACTGCATTTAGTTGATATAATAATGAGTCCAATTTTGGAATATGGGATCCATTATTTAAATGAGTTTTGACTATTAAAGGAACCTAAAATATGACTTATTTTATCTTTGTGGAAAATATTGGACACAGTGTGTTGTCAAGCTTATGAGATGCAATGCAAGTGTAAGCCACTATGACGCTATTGTACTTTTCTTAAATGTTTTTATTTTATTTTTTTATAAATGGCGGTGATGATAATATCAATGAGGGATTTCACTGTTATGTTTGAATTCTTATTAATATTGACACTGTTATTGATATAATTCATTTTTGTTAGACTACCTTTGGATTGTTTTGTGTCATGTGTCCTCTCAATTGCTCTGTTGATTGCTATTCTGAATGTTGCTGGGTTTGGTTTTGGAATTGGAATTGTGTTAATATGGTATTATTGTGTATTAATTCGTTGGATTGATTAATTTTGCAAAAAGAAAAAAAAAAGTACAATTTGATTTCTATAGCACTGTAGCAGACATAATTTACAAGGTGTTTCACAGCCTAAAATCAACATTCAAAATAATATGTAAGTTACAATATAGTATACCAAAATAACATACAGAATAATAACATTAAACAAAATGTTAGACTCTTGCTACGAGTGTGTTCAATGCACACCAACTTTTACCGTTTTCTGGATGTTTCATTTTTTTAGGGGGGTGTTGTTTCTGGGTGTTGTTGATAAATGGCTTTCGCTTTGCATAGTAGAGTTTTTACTTGCACTGACAGATGTAGAGACAAACTGTAGTTACTGACAGTGGTTTTCTGAAGTGTTCCTGAGCCCTTGTGGTGATATCCTTTATACTTTGATGTCGCTTTTTGATGCAGTACCACTTGAGGGATTGAAGGTCCGTAATATCATCGCTTATGTGCAGTGATTTCTCCAGATTCTCTGAACCTTTTGATGATATTAGGGACTGTATATGGTGAAATCCCTAAATTCCTTGCAATAGCTGGTTGAGAAATGTTGTTCTTAAACTGTTCGACAATTTGCTCAGGCAGTTGTTTACAAAGTGGTGACCCTCGCCCCATCCTTGTTTGTGAATGACTGAGCATTTCATGGAAGCTGCTTTTATACCCAATCATGGCACCCACCTGTTCCCAATTAGCCTGTTCACCTGTGGGATGTTCCAAATAAGTGTTTGATGAGCATTCCTCAACTTTATCAGTCTTTTTTTGCCACTTGTGCCAGCTTTTTTGAAACATGTTCAAATTCCAAATGAGCTAATATTTGCAAAAAATAACAAAGTTTTCGAGTTCGAAGAATAAATATCTTGTCTTTGTAATCCATTCAATTGAATATAAGTTCAAAAAGGATTTGCAAATCATTGTATTCTGTTTTTATTTACCATTTACACAATTTGCCAACTTCACTGGTTTTGGGTTTTGTTCATGTTTTTGTATAAATAGTTTTTCGAGGATGACACACTTTCACAAGATTTTCAGTATGCAACAAAAGCCTATTAATATAACTCTATTAATATTTCTTACCAATATACTGATATCACTGACAGCTGTGTACATGTTATCACTTCTACTGAAAACTGCTCCGAAAATATTCGACAGCTGATTCTGATATTGACTTGAGTCATTATCACACACACACACACACATACACACACACACACACACACACACACACACACACACACACACACACACACACACACACACACACACACACACACACACACACACACACACACACACACACACACACACACACACACACACACACACACACACATTCTTATATGTTTTACCTTCTTGAGACTGCCGAAAAATGCTTACCTCTTTAGGACCACCCTTTCTAGATATATGAAGATTTGTATTTACAACATTAATAATGTATACATACTATGCAAATATAAAAAAATCGGACTTGGAATTTCACAAGAAAAACTTTGAATTTTGGCAGTATTATAATAAAAGTCGTAATTTTACTCAACGCAAGTCAACATTTTACAAGAAAAACTGAACATTTGTGCAATATTATGATAAAAGTTGGAATTTTACTCAATAACAGTCGCAATTTTACAAGAAAAACTTTGAATTTTGGCAGTATTATAATAAAAGTCGTAATTTTACTCAACGCAAGTCAACATTTTACAAGAAAAACTGAACATTTGTGCAATATTATGATAAAAGTTGGAATTTTACTCAATAACAGTCGCAATTTTACAAGAAAAGCTTAACATTTTGGCAAATTCATGAAAAGAGTCGTCATTTTACTCGACAAAAGTCACAATTGCATAAGAACACTTTAAAATTTTAGCAATATTATAATAATAATAATCAGAATTTTACTTTGCAAAATTATGACAAAAGTCATCATTTTACTCAAAAAATGCTACTATTTTACAAGAACAACACAAACATTTGCAATATTGTGATACAAGTCAGAATTTTATGTGACAAATGTCACCATTTTGCTTTAAAAAGTAATAATTTTAAATATAAAAGTAATAATTTTTCGAGAAAATATTGCTATATTACAGAAACAGAAAGAATATGAGAAATTGTTTTCAATTTTATAAGAAAGAAGTCGACACATTGTGAGAAAAAGACTGCTTTTAGTTAATTTGTATTATTTTTATTTTTGTGTGTATTTGGTTTTTAATCTTCATTATTTACTTCAAGTTATGACAATATGTCTCTATATACATATTTATGTATTTGAAATTTTGGCCAAAGGGGCCGCATTTCAATTTCTTACGCACACTTGTTATTACATATGTTGGCCAGAGGGGGAGCACTTCGAATTTTTACACACACTTGTTATTTCATATGTTGACCAGAGGGGGAGCACTTTTAAAACCGACACACAGTCAATTTGAAAACCCCTCCTTTTTGGGACCACCCTAATTTTGATAGATTTCACCACCAGGGGTGCAAATGAGACATTCTCTATCAGATGCAATGGTTTTCCGTATTGGGACCATGATTTATGTCCTAACTTGTTCATCAGTCCTCATATTTACGGTACTGTTCCTTGTTGATGTCTCAAGAAGGTAGTAATACAAGAACACACACACACACACGCACGCACGCACGCACGCACGCACGCACGCACACACACACTCTATGTTTATCTCACGACAATAAACCACTTCCTCTTATTCACTTTTATCAACATATGACACTTCCTGTCACAAGTGTTGCTTAAGAATCAGTACAGTCATTGAGAACTTGTCACATACACAACGACAGTAAATCAGAATGTATTTTTGCCTCATTCCTGCACAATCCTGCATGTGACTGACACCTTAAGAAGTGGGAGTGGGCTCAAACAACAACAAGGTTGCATCTGTGAGCATATAATACTGTATTATCTCATTCTCTGGTTTTTGTCTGTTCGGTACTTACCAGGTCTTCACATTGACGAAACGCCTTAATAAAGGTTTTGTGCTTGCACCTAAATATTCAATTCACACTGATAGAGTTGTGTTGTTGCCATTTTCAAAGCACACAACACGTCCTACACTTATTTTCTTAGTAGAGATGTCCGATAATGGCTTTTTTGCCGATATTGTCCAACTCTTAATTACCGATTCCGATATCAACCGATACGATATATACAGTTGTGGAATTAACACATTATTATGCCTAATTTTGATGCCCCGCTGGATGCATTAAACAATGTAACAAGGTTTTCCAAAATAAATCAACTCAAGTTATGGAACAAAAATGCCAACATGGCACTGCCATATTTATTATTGAAGTCACAAAGTGCATTATTTTTTTTTAACATGCCTCAAAACAGCAGCTTGGAATTTGGGACATGCTCTCCCTGAGAGAGCATGAGGAGGTTAAGGTGGGCGGGGTTGAGGTGGAGGGGGGGGGGGGGGGTTAGGGGGTGGCGGGGGTGTATATTGTAGTGTCCCGAAAGAGTTAGTGCTGCAAGGGGTTCTGGGTATTTGTTCTGTTGTGTTTATGTTGTGTTACGGTGCGGATGTTCTCCCGAAATGTGTTTGTCAGTCTGTCATGATCCGTGGTCCGGATCATGTTTTGTTTAGTTATGTTTGGTTAGTTGTGGACTCCTTTTGTTATTGCTTGTGCACCTGTGAGTTTGTTTCGTCACCATGGTTACTTATTATTTTCACCTGCCGCTTGTGTTCCCGACGCGCACCTGTTTTCCATCACTGACACTATTTAAGCCTGCCTTTCTGTTCACTCGTCCTGTGCTCCTTGTTTGCGGTAAGTTACAATCACGTTGGTTTGTTTTCATGTTCCTGAGTCCTGTGCTAAGTTTAGCCTTAGCTTCCCGTGCGTTCGGCACGCTTTTCTTTTGATTGTTTTCTGTTTGCCTATGATTTATGTAATTAAATCATCTCTTACCTTCACGTCTTTGTCCGGAGTGTCCGTGTTGTGCACTGAAGGAACGATCCCGCATGAATATGCGACCCCCCACGTGACACAGTCTTGTTTGGTGTGGGTTCACAGTGTGACGCATATTTGTAACAGTGTTAAAGTTGTTTATACGGCCACCCTCAGTGTGACCTGTATGGCTGTTGACCAAGTATGACTTGCATTCGCTTGTGTGTGTGAAAAGCCGTAGATATTATGTGACTGGGCCGGCACGCAAAGGCAGTGCCTTTAAGGTTTATTGGCGCTCTGTACTTCTACCTACATCCGTATACACAGCGGCGTTTTAAAAAATCATACATTGTTTACACATACACACACACACCCCCTCCCCCACCCCACCACCGCTTGTTTCCCCTCGGGGTGATGGTCGACTGGCAGCGCTTCATAGCAGCAGTCGACCTCCAGGGCCCCAACTCCCCGCCCCTCTGTTGCGATTTGTCGTGATTAAATGTAACGTGTTTATGTGTGCATTGCATGGAAGTTTTTTCCCACTCCAGACTAGGCCCCCTTAGGAGCCCAGTCTAGATTGTATTTTTTTACTCATCTTCTTCCCCAGCGTTTTACCTTTTTCTTATCTTTTACCAAGGCGACCCATCAGCGTTCCTGTTCTGTAAACCTGTACACTGTTTGTTTTTTTAATCTTGAACGGGCTTGAGCTGAAAACATAGTTTCGGTGTACTTGTGCAATGACAATAAAGTCCTATGCTATCCTATCCTATGTTGCAAAACTTACAAATGCTACTTGAAGTGATAAATGAAGAATCCACACCAGTCGAAACGCTACGCACGGCTGGAAGACTAACACGACACTACAAAATGTTCCATGGCAGAAATCACGCTGATATTTAGCGTCCAGGTTTTCTCGTGCAGTACCGACTTCCTTGTTCATTTATGGAATCCGGGTAACTTTCTTTGTTTTCACTTTATCGAAGCACATTTTTACTGCAGTCTGATAAATATTACATTTTACTGGCAAACAAAAAAGTAGAAATAAATATTCGATTTGGTCCACTTTGGTCGATGAGTATGATGTTCTGAGAAAGTAATAAGTCACAGGTTTGTGTATCATTGGTGGGCTCTTTAACTGTCCTGTTAACTCCGTTTGTCATTTGAGAGAACTCCTGTACTCTACACCGTGTACAACTGACTGCAACACATCATGTGCAACATTAAAATCCAAAAAGACAATCCCATGGTGTTCCAGTTGTATCCCAGTTCACTATACAAAACATTGTATTTTAACTACATTTCACTAGGGCTGTGAATCTTTTGGCACGATTCGTTTCGATTCTCGATTCGAGTAACGATTGCATCCAGAATTCTTGATAAAAAAACGATTCTCCATTTAAAATCTATACTTTTGTTAAAGGGGAACATTATCACCAGACCTATGTAAGCGTCAATATATACCTTGATGTTGCAGAAAAAAGACCATATATTTTTTAACCGATTTCCGAACTCTAAATGGGTGAATTTTGGCGAATTAAACGCCTTACTATTATTCGCTCTTGGAGCGATGACGTCACAACGTGACGTCACATCGGGAAGGAATCCGCCATTTTCTCAAACACATTACAAACACCGAGTCAAATCAGCTCTGTTATTTTCCGTTTTTTCGACTGTTTTCCGTACCTTGGAGACATCATGCCTCGTCGGTGTGTTGTCGGAGGGTGTAACAACACGAACAGGGACGGATTCAAGTTGCACCAGTGGCCCAAAGATGCGAAAGTGGCAAGAAATTGGACGTTTGTTCCGCACACTTTACCGACGAAAGCTATGCTACGACAGAGATGGCAAGAATGTGTGGATATCCTGCGAAACTCAAAGCAGATGCATTTCCAACGATAAAGTCAAAGAAATCTGCCGCCAGACCCCCATTGAATCTGCCGGAGTGTGTGAGCAATTCAGGGACAAAGAACCTCGGTAGCACGGCAAGCAATGGCGGCAGTTTGTTCCCGCAGACGAGCGAGCTAAATCCCCTGGATGACTTGGCTCACACCGTCCCTTATGCCACCGAAGATGATCAAGAGAAGAATATCGACCCTAGCTTCTCTGGCCTGCTGACATCAACTCCAAAACTGGACAGATCAGCTTTCAGGAAAAGATAGCGGATGAGGGTATGTCTACAGAATATATTAATTGATGAAAATTGGGCTGTCTGTACTCTCAAAGTGCATGTTGTTGCCAAATGTATTTCATATGCTGTAAACCTAGTTCATAGTTGTTAGTTTCCTTTAATGCCAAACAAACACATACCAATCGTTGGTTAGAAGGCTATCGCCAAATTCGTCCTCGCTTTTCCCGTGTCGCTGGCTGTCGTGTCGTTTTCGTCGGTTTCGCTTGCATACGGTTCAAACCGATATGACTCAATAGCTTCAGTTTCTTCTTCAATTTCGTTTTCGCTACCTGCCTCCACACTACAACCATCCGTTTCAATACATGCGTAATCTGTTGAATCGCTTAAACCGCTGAAATCCGAGTCTGAATCCGAGCTAATGTCGCTATAGCTTGCTGTTCTATCCGCCATGTTTGTTTGTGTTGGCATCACTATGTGACGTCACAGGAAAATGGACGGGTGTATAAAACGATGGTTAAAATCAGGCACTTTGAAGCTTTTTTTTAGGGATATTGCGTGATGGGTAAAATTTTGAAAAAAACTTAGAAAAATAAAATAAGCCACTGGGAACTGATTTTTAATGGTTTTAACCCTTCTGAAATTGTGATAATGTTCCCCTTTAATAACATTGGATGCCAGTTCTATGGTGAAGGGTTGTCAAACTCATTTTAATTGAGGGGCCACGTTGTAATTATGACTGTCCTCAGTAACAAAGAATGATATATAAATTTGCTTATGCATTTGATTATTATATATATTTTTTACATACACTGTAAAAAATAAATAATATATTTTTACTGTTTATCGGCCGATAAATGCGTTAAAATGTAATATCGTAAATTATCGGTATCGTTTTTTTTTAATTATCAGTACCGGGTTTATTATTATTTTTTTTTTTTATTAAATCAACATAAAAAACACAAGATACACTTACAATTAGTGCACCAACCCAAAAAACCTCCCTCCCCCATTTACACTGATTCACACTCATTCACACAAAAGGGTTGTTTCTTTCTGTTATTAATATTCTGGTTCCTACATTATATATCAATATATATCAATACACTCTGCAAGGGATACAGTCCATAAGCGTGCTGCTGGTCCACTAATAGTACTAACCTTTAACAGTTAATTTGACTAATTTTCATTACTTACTAGTTTCTATGTAACTGTTTTTATATTGTTTTACTTTCTTTTTTATTCAAGAAAATGTTTTTAATGTATTTATCTTATTTTTTTTTATTTTTTTTAAAGCACCTTATCTTCACCATACCTGGTTGTCCAAATTAAGCATAATAATGTGTTAATTCCACGACTGCATACATCGGTTGATATCGGCATCGGTTGATACCGGTATCGGTAATTAAAGAGTTGGACAATATCGGAATATTGGATATCGGCAAAAAGCCATTATCGGACATCCCTAATTTTTACAGTAAAAACTAGCAACTCAATCACTAGAATTTTACTATACAATGTACAGTGTTTTTTGCAACATATTACGGTAAATGGAAAAACTTTACCATTGTTTTTATTTTACTCTGACAACTGAGATGAACATTTTTTACCGTTAAAAAAAACGGTGATACTGTTTTACCATTAACAGTAAAAATAGTGTCAGAATAATTGTATCTAAGTTATCACACAACTTTGTGTTTCAATGAGTTCCCGGCGAGCAGACAAAAGCTGTCTTTGATCTTACCAATTAAAAAGCTTGTAAAACGCCACTGTGTAGGATGGGAAGCAACATGAAGGTGTCGGTTTCTTTAATCTATTGTAATCCACAGGAAGATTATGTCTTGACCCGATATCTACAAAGCGGAGAGGAAGCAGGACCTGACCCCCCTCCAGGCACCTTTTCTTTGAACTGTTTTGTTGTAACCAAAGGTGACGGCTGTTTACGACCCCCCTTCCCTTTAGAAACAGCTGTTGCCATGTAATCAGGGAAAGTCCAAATAAAAGAGGAGGCGTACAACCTTTCGTCAGAGCGTGGTGGAAGACTGTACATTGAGTACAGCCCAGACGTTTCTCCTCAATGAGCTAAATTGAATTCTGTCTCTGCGTAATTCCTTGCTTCTTGTCTGTTTAATAGATGTCATCAGTGTTTGAACCTGACGAATAGCAACCATAGATCTTACAATAATAACACTGGCAGCTCAGTCGACACAATTTCCCGTAAAAAAAAAAAACAGTGGTAGAGTTTTTTCAATTTACCATAGCCACATTTTTTAACCCAATGCGGGACCCCTGGTTTAGAAGTCGTTTTAAAGGGCTTTGAAGGTGTCACATCTTTAACACGTTTTTTTAATCATCTTTAAAATCCCCCACCATTTGGTGTTCTTGTCTCTCATAATGATTGTGAACGATAGGAAAAATTCCAAAAAAAGTGCAGTTCCCCTTTAATTATGCACTCGAACACAACTCACACAAACTCTATCAGCCTACATATCAAAAGAAAAATAACTGCATCATGAACGTCAAAGCATAGCACATAACGCAAACTATAAATAAAACACTCGTTAATAGCGACTAAAATTGAACAGGACAATGTAGTACATGTACTGTAGTAGCTTGTCATTAAGGCCTCCTTCTAGGAGGCTGTTCAGTGCAATCAGACTCTCGGGTACGGGTATAGGTAGATATAATGACTAGCAAGAGATTTGCAACACACACTTACAAGCACACTTAAAAAACTCCTTCAGTACTGAGAGGTCTTGGAAGTGGAAGTCACTTGTCAGGTCGGCAGGTTTAAGGGTCATACATGGGATTACTGAAGTTCCCAAAGCTGCTGAAGGCATTGTTGCTCTCCAGAGACCCGTAGGATGGTTGCCTGTAAGCACATTCAGAGGTAAAGGACATGTGTCAACAAAGCAATTTGCATTAGAACAATCTAATCAGGGGTGTCCAGATCTGAATGGACCAATGTCCGATTATCAGCAAAAAAAAACCTAAAACAAGTTTTGTATTATGTCGACTTGCATCTACAAAACTCAAAACCAGTGAAGTTGTCACGTTGTGTAATTCGTAAATAAAAACAGAATACAATGATTTGCAAATCCTTTTCAACTTATATTCAATTGAATAGACTGCATGTTTGGACTGAGAAAAGTATTTTTTTTTTGCAAACAATCATTAACTTAGAATTTAATGGCAGCAACACATTGCAAAAATGTTGGCACAGGGGCATTTTTACCACTGTGTTACATGGCCTTTCCTTTTTTCAACACTCAGTAAACCTGTATGTACCTTTCAGCATTAATGGTGCCTTCACATATGTGTAAGTTACCCATGCCTTGGGCACTAATACACCCCCATACCATCACAGATGCTGGCTTTTCAACTTTGCATCTAGAACAATCCGGATGGTTCTTTTCCTCTTTGTTGTGGAGTACACGACGTCCAAGAATTTCTAAAAACAATGTGAAATGTGGAATCGTCAGACCACAGAACACTTTTCCGCTTTGTATCAGTTCATCTTAGATGAGCTCGGGCCCAGCGAAACCAGCGGCGTTTCTGGGTGTTGTTGATAAATGGCTTTGGCTTTGCATAGTAGAGTTTTAACTTGAACTTACAAATGTAGCGACAAACTGCAGTTACTGACAGTGGATTTCTGAAGTGTTCCTGAGCCCATGTGGTGATATCCTTTACACACTGATGTCGGTTTTTGATGCAATACCGCCTGAGGGATCGAAAGTCCATAATATCATCTCTTACGTGCAATGATTTCTCCAGATTCTCTGAACCTTTTGATGATATTACGGACCTTAGATGGTGAAATTCCTAAATTCCTTGCAATAGCTCGTTGAGAAATGTTGTTCTTAAACTGTTGGACAATTTGCTCACGCATTTGTTCACAAAGTGGTGACCCTCGCCCCATCCTTGTTTGTGAATGACTGAACATTTCATGGAAGCTGCTTTTATACCTAATCATGGCACCCACCTGTTCCCAATTAGCCTGTTCACCTGTGGGATGTTCCAAATAAGTGTTTGATGAGCATTCCTCAACTTTCTCAGTCTTTTTTTGCCACTTGTGCCAGCTTTTTTGAAACATGTTGCAGGCATCAATTTCCAAATGAGCTAATATTTGCAAAAAATAACAACGTTTACCAGTTCGAACTTAAGTATCTTGTCTTTGCAGTCTATTCAATTGAATATAAGTTGAAAAGGATTTGCAAATAATTGTATTCTGTTTTTATTTACGTTTTACACAACGTGCCAACTTCACCGGTTTTGGGTTTTGTAATATAGCAGTTCTGCTGTTAGGTCAGTTGTGCAAAGCTGGACAGCCAGTTAACAGCTCAATTTCCTCCAATAAGCAGACAATGTTGAAGTTTTCTTGTATTTTAGTCAAGTAATGTATAGAAGGTGAACCTGGTAGGCAATAGGCTACTAGGAGCGAGCAGCTACACAACAGCTGATTTGTAATACGTGTCCTTAATTAAACAATATTGCAGTCTAAAACAAGGCATTTGTCAATTTTAAACATGCATCAAATAATTATAGTTGCATATTACTTATAGTACAGATTAGGGTTGTCTCGAAACCAATATTTTGGTACCGGTATCAAAATGTATTTCGATAACTTTCGATACTTTTTTAAATAAAGGGGACCACAAAAAAGGGCACTATTGGCTTTATTTTAACAAAAAATCTGAGGGTACATTAAACATATGTTTATTATTGCAATCGAAGAACAATTTTGTCTTTAAATAAAATAGTGAACATATTAGACAACTTTTCTTTTATTAGTAAGCAAACAAAGGCTCCTAATTTGTCTGCTGACATATGCAGTAACATATTGTGTCATTTGTCATTCTATTATTTTGTCAAAATTATAAAGGACAAGCTGTAAAAAT
The DNA here is from genome assembly GCF_033978685.3 of Nerophis lumbriciformis. Taxonomy (NCBI): domain Eukaryota; kingdom Metazoa; phylum Chordata; class Actinopteri; order Syngnathiformes; family Syngnathidae; genus Nerophis; species Nerophis lumbriciformis. The sequence continues at coordinate 31,372,281 of NC_084567.2, read as the reverse complement.
CGATTATTATTTTACTTCTTCATTTACTGTTAATATCTGCTTATTTTCCGTTTCAACATGTTCTATCTACACTTCTGTTAAAATGTAATAATCATGTATTCTTCTGCTGTTTGATACTTTACATTAGTTTTGGATGATACCACAAATGTAGGTATCGATACGATACCAAGTAGTTACAGGATCATACAATGGTAATAATTTAAGTTCTCATGTATCCAGGGACGTATTTCCTGAATTTATGAATATGATATGAATAAAAGATTTTGTGAGGATAAAAAATATTGATGTAATCATAGTAGTATTGACTAGATACGCTCTTGTACTTGGTATCATTACAGTGGATGTCAGGTGTAGATCCCCCCCATGGCATTTGTTTACATTGTGATGCCGGTGAGCTATCGTATCCTCTTACGGTGTGTAGTGAAGCATGTTTAGCTATTCCTCGTCCTGCAGGGATGATACTTGTAAGAAACATACTTTATTTGTCGCCATGGAGGCGAGGATTACCGTTTTTTATTCATTAGTACCGCAATACTATACTAGTATCGGTATACCGTACAACCATACTTGCCAACCCTCACGGATTTTCCGGGAGACTCCCGAAATTCAGCGCCTCTCCCGAAAACCTCCCGGGACAAACTTTCTCCCGAAAATCTCCCGAAATTCAGGTGGACCTGAGTGACATGTCGACAGCCTGTTTTCACGTCCGCTTTCCCACAATATAACAGCTTGCCTGCCCAATCACGTTATAACTGTAGAATGATGGAGGGCGAGTTCTTGGTTTCTTATGTGGGTTTATTGTTAGGCAGTTTCATTAACGTCCTCCCAGTAACAACACACAACAACAGCAGTCACGTTTTCGTCTACCGTAAAGCAGTTCGTCTGCCGTAAACAGCAATGTTGTGACACTCTTAAAAAGGACAATACTGCCATCTACTGTACATGCATATGTGACATTAACATCTACAGCTTTTAGAGAGTGCAGTGCACAACTGTGCACACAACAAGGAGACGGAGCAGAATGCATCATCAGAGAGGGTCTTCAGCATGGTTAGAAAAATAGTGACAGAGAATAGAACAAGGATGGACAACCCTTAACTCAACAATGAGTAGATGAGTGTTATGGGTGTGTATAGGTTTTAGGTTTTCAGCACCGAAGGCTTGGAATAACCTACAATCGAACATTAAACTTCAAACCCTAGTTATGCTGAATGAGTTTAAAGCTTCTGTGAAAGGACTGCAGTCTACCTTGTCTGTATGCACATGTGTCATGTGAGCAAGTTTTAATGTTGTAAATGTGATGTTTTATGTATTTGTTTACTGTTTTTAATGTAACCTTGCTGCTGCCCTCTTGGCCAGGTCTCCCTTGGAAAAGAGAACTTTGATCTCAATGGGATTTTACCTGGTTAAATAAAGGCTAATAAAAAAATAAATAAAATATATGTGTAAATAAGTGAACACTGAAATTCAAATATTTCTCTTATATATATATATATATATATATATATATATATATATATATATATATATATATATATATATATATATATATATGTATAGCTAGAATTCACTGAAAGTCAAGTATATCTTACATATATATATATATATGAAATACTTGACTTGGTGAATTCTAGCTGTAAATACACTTCTCCCCTCTTAACCACGCCCCCAACCACGTCCCCTGACCACGCCCCCCCCCACCTCCCAAAATCGGAGGTCTCAAGGTTGGCAAGTATGCGTACAACCCTAGTACAGATACAAAGTCTCCAAGGCTGAAGCGTCGTAGAAAGTATTCACTAACAAACGTGTATAATTACCTTAATTTAATGAATTAATTTGACCACTAGGTGTCATCAAAACAATTATCATACCACTTTAACTTAAAGACTGCATGAGTCCATTAGACTTAGACTTAGACTTAGACTTCCTTTTTATTGTCATTCAAATATGAACTTTACAGCACAGATAAGAACGAAATTGTGTTACATAAGCTCATGGTAGTGCAGGATAAAAAAGCAATAAGGTGCATATATATAAATAATAAATATATATAAATAATATATAAATATATATATAAAATAAATAAATATATATAAATAAATAAATAGATTACTGTACAGATAAATATATTGCACTTATTCACTTGCGTCCACGTTTATGGATGCATGTTATATTGTTTTTTTTTTATTCCAGCGAGTTAATCCATTTTGGGGGGATTAATATTAAATATGTTCATGTTTTTTTTTAAATTTGAGTCATTTCAATTGATTAAGCTTTTTCTAACATTCCACACGACAGAATAAAAAAAGTCTAAATGATTCGTGCTGATATATCGGATCAAAATCGGTATCGGCCAATACTCAAGGCTCCGATATCTGTATAGTATTTGTCAGAGTATATTGGTGACGAACCCCAAGATGCAGAGATGGCAGGCTTTGTACAGGAAAACATGATTTAATTTAACACTATAGCAAAAAAAACAAAACAGAAGGGTAGAAACAAAAGGCGCGCACAAGGCGGAGAACAAACTTGGCTATGAACTAAAATAGCACAAAGGCTAACTGTCGACAAGAAACAAAAACACTTACTGTGACACGAAGGAACTATGACATGAGCAGAGTGAACAAAAGTAGACAGAGCTACAATGACAAGTATTATGACAGGTAGTAGTGAACATTGACAATGACAATAATCCAGCACTGACTGGAGGGGAAGGCAGGTTTAAATAGCAGCTGGCTGATTGACACCAGGTGTGGCCAGGTGCCAATCAGCCACAGCTGAGGGGAAGCAGCACTCAGGGAGACAATCAGGAAATGAAGACAAAATAAAAGCGCTGACAGAAAACTAAGACAAACACAGAGGAAAAACTAAAACACAGTCAAACTGTCAGGGACAAGCCTGACAGTATTGAGACACCCCTAGTTCTGTTGTTAGTTTATACTGTGATTACTGCAAAAAATGGATATAGTGTGTGAACTATACCATAAGGACATTGGTAAAATACATTTTTACAGTGTGCCTACCGGTACTTGTAGTATAGACCGCCAAACACCAGAATGGCCAATATTGCGAACATGCATAGAATGGCTGCAATACTTCCTGGAAAGGGGAAATAAAGGCAAATAATTTGTATTGATGGATGGGTATTTTAAAGCCCTAAAAATAAGAACTACTCATTGATTTGTCAAGCTTTTCTCTAGGATCAAACACAAAGTTACATTTGAAAAGAAAAACGTTACTGTAAGTGATTTTATTTTGGGGGCAACCACTGTCTTCAATGTCTATTTGCAGCAAGACAATTTTGGTACACACCTGAGCTCAGACCCTTGTACTTGAGACCCTCCTGTAGTGCACCGCCGCTGGTAGTGGTACTAGGTAGGGGGGGGCTGTTGGTGGAAATTGTTGATAAAGCAGTAATGTGGGGAGTGGAAATAGTGATTGTGACAGTGGTGTCTGTTTGGGAAGGGGTGGCGGTTGTGAATGTGACAGTGTGGTCGGTTTGGGAAGTGGTCGTGGTCTCCATTTCAGATCCAGCGGTAGTGTCAGTTTGCAAAGCTGGGGTTGTGTCTGTTTTGTCGATTGTGGATCCAGTGGTGGTGTCAGTTTGCGAAGCTTGGGTTGTGTCCGTTTTGTCGATTGTGGATCCAGTGGTGGTGTCAGTTTGCGAAGCTTTGGTTGTGTCCGTTTTGTCAATTTCGGATCCAGTGGTGGTGTCAGTTTGCAAAGCTGGGGTTGTGTCCATTTTGTTGATTGTGGATCCAGTGGTGGTTTCAGTTTGCGAAGCTTTGGTTGTGTCCGTTTTGTCGATTTCGGATCCAGTGGTGGTGTCAGTTTGCGAAGCTTGGGTTGTGTCCGGTTTGTCGATTGTTGATCCAGTGGTGGTTTCAGTTTGCGAAGCTTTGGTTGTGTCCGTTTTGTCAATTTCGGATCCAGTGGTGGTGTCAGTTTGCAAAGCTGGGGTTGTGTCCGTTTTGTTGATTGTGGATCCAGTGGTGGTTTCAGTTTGCGAAGCTTTGGTTGTGTCCGTTTTGTCGATTTCGGATCCAGTGGTGGTGTCAGTTTGCGAAGCTTGGGTTGTGTCCGTTTTGTCGATTGTGGATCCAGTGGTGGTTTCAGTTTGCGAAGCTTTGGTTGTGTCCGTTTTGTCAATTTCGGATCCAGTGGTGGTGTCAGTTTGCAAAGCTGGGGTTGTGTCCGTTTTGTTGATTGTGGATCCAGTGGTGGTTTCAGTTTGCGAAGCTTTGGTTGTGTCCGTTTTGTCGATTTCGGATCCAGTGGTGGTGTCAGTCTGCGAAGCTTGGGTTGTGTCCGTTTTGTCGATTTCGGATCCAGTGGTGATGCCAGTTTGGGTAGCACGGGTTGTGTCAGACAAGGAAGGGTTGTCGATTGCGAATGTGACTGCCTTGCCAGTGGTCTCAATTTCAGATCCAGTGGTGGTATCCATTTGGGAAGAAGACGTTTCGTCAGAAGCGACAGTGGAGATGATCCTAGATCCAGTGTTATTGTCCCTTTGGTAAACAGGGGTAGTGTCAGATGAGGAAGGGGTGTCAATTTTTAATGTGACACTGTGGTCAGTTTGTGTAGTGACATTGGTCTCGATCTCAGATCCAGCAATGGTGTCAATTCGGGAAGCAGACGGGTGACGGGGGATGGTTTTGAAACTGGTGGCAGTGTCAGAAGCCACGATTGGATAAGCGGTGGTCGTGCCATAATCGGCTCTGGTTTGGATTTCAGCGCTATTGGTGAGGCCTGTTTGGGAAGTTCCATGAAACAACAGCAGACCTGCAATTAAGAAAAAGGAAAGCTCAAGTCATTTCAATATGTATTTAACAATAATTCGTAAAGGTAGATTTTATTGAATGCTCTGATACCAATATGATAATCTAATCTTTGTTCACACAGAAGATGAAATAACAGTTTAAAAATAGTTACTGTACAAGTAGTATGATGAAAAGTAGTTTTTGTTAAAGTAGTAAGTCTATAATTCCAAGTCACAAATTAGCTTTTTTTTTTTACTGCAAATCAACCACTGTAGATTTTTCGGTGTATTACTGTAAATGCCAAAATGGCACCGGCACAGTAAAAAAAAGTAAAACATTTTTTCATTTAGAGAAAAATGCTGTAAATACCACAGTCAATTTCACAATTTTACCATGAAATTTATTGCAACTTTTACATTGCACTATTTGATGGATAACTTGCTTTGAAATCATTATTATTAGTTAGAGATGTCCGATAATGGCTTTTTTGCCGATATCCGATATTCCGATATTGTCCAACTCTTAAATACCGATACCGATATCAACCGATACCGATATATACCAGAGGTGTGGACTCGAGTCACATGACTTGGACTCGAGTCAGACTCGAGTCATGAATTTGATGACTTTAGACTCGACTTGACAAAATGTAAAAAGACTTGCAATTCGACTTAGACTTTAACATCAATGACTTGTGACTTCACTTGGACTTGAGCCTTTTGAATTGACATGACTTGACATGACTTGCTACTTTCCCCAAAACCCAAAGATGAAAAAGTTATTCGGGAGCGCTCCGTATTTTTCATTGTGTACTTGTCTATCAGCGTGTCTCAGCTGGTGTGCTCTCAGTACAACAGCCAATCAAATTAGATCTACTTTGTTTTCATCACACAGCATTCATCCAATCAAATTGCAGGACAACCAACGAAGAAGACATGTCCAAACCACACGCCAGTGAACAAAAAATGATACCTAAAATAATTTTGTTTGGGTATAAAAATCACGAGGTGGTCAACACAAAACGGTTTGCAGTATGCAACACATGCGGTTCGAAAATTACTGATGGAGAGGCAACAACTTCCAACTTCGTCCGGCATTTGAAGTTGCACAAAGAACGGTAAGTTTTGAATGAAAGATAACGTTTATTGGCTAAGTAACGTGACTTTTATTTGCTGTGTAGTTAAATCAGTGAGGCTGTAAACTCACTGCTAACGTTATAACGTTATTGCAAACACGGGAATTTGTTGCAGTTCACTACCTTATTCATACTTTTTGTTCAGTGATTTTTTTTTAAGCAGGGTTACGTTAGTCAATATATCACACGTAACGTTAGACGGCGGTCAGCAGCACCTAGTATTTTAGCCACCTAAAAAAAGACAAAAATAGTCAAATAAAGGTCAGTTAAAATGTATACTATATTATGAATATGTGTACCGTTTTAGCTAGCTTTCTGACATACATGTTGGTTGTTTACCTCAGTGGTCCCCAACCACCGGGCCGCGGCCCGGTACTGGTCCGTGGATCGATTGGTATCGGGCCGCACAAGAATTTTTTTTTTCTTTTTCTTTTTTTAATTAAATCAACATAAAAAACACAAGATACACTTACAAGTAGTGCACCAACCCAAAACAACTCTCTCCCCCCTTTTGTTCTGGGCATTGAACATGAAGACTCTTCCTTCACTGTTCCGAGTGGCCATGAGAGTCTTGGCAGTGCCTGCCTCCAGTGCTCCAGTGGAGCGAGTTTTCAGCCATGGTGGCAGCATACTACGCCCCCATCGTGCACAAATGACTGACAGACTCTTGGCTAATTTGGTCTTTTGCAAATGCAATGCAGCATAGGGCCCTGACATATAAAAAGTACAACTTTTTTGTTATGTTCACGTATATGTCATGTTTTTTCAATGTTAACACTTTTGTACAAATAAGTACATTTGCACTTTATTTTTCAAAGTGTTTGTTCTGTAAAGGAATGAGTTAATGTTTAAAATGACTGGTTAATAGTGCTATTATAAAGTGCAATGTCAGCACAATTTTCTTTCCTGCAATTTAAAATGCACTTGTTTTAATAAATAAATACAGCGTTTGAAAAGCATACACAATCTGTGTTAATATATTAGTCTGTGGTTAAAAGGACTTGAAAGGACTCGAAACTGAAAATGCAGGACTTAGGACTTGACTTGAGACTTTCCAGTCTTGACTTTGGACTTGACTCGGGTCTTGCCTGTCTTGACTCGGGACTTGACTCGGACTTGAAGGCAAAGACTTGAGACTTACTTGTGACTTGCAAAACAATGACTTGGTCCCACCTCTGATATATACAGTCGTGGAATTAACACATTATTATGCCTAATTTTGTTGTGATGCCCGGCTGGATGCATTAAACAATGTAACAAGGTTTTCCAAAATAAATCAACTCAAGTTATGGAAAAAAAAAATGCCAACATGGCACTGCCATATTTATTATTGAAGTCACAAAGTGCATTATTTTTTTTTAACATGTTTCAAAACAGCAGCTTGGAATTTGGGACATGCTCTCCCTGAGAGAGCATGAGGAGGTTGAGGTGGGCGGGGTTTGGGGGTAGGAGGTAGTAGGAGGTGTATATTATAGCGTCTCGGAAGAGTTAGTGCTGCAAGGGGTTCTGGGTATTTGTTCTGTTGTGTTTATGTTGTGTTACGGTGCGGATGTTCTCCCGAAATGGGTTTGTCATTCTTATTTGGTGTAAGTTCACAGTGTGGAGCATATTTGTAACAGTGTTAAAGTTGTTTATACGGCCACCCTCAGTGTGACCTGTATGGCTGTTGACCAAGTATGATTTGCATTCAGTTGTGTTTGTGAAAAGCCGTAGATATTATGTGATTGGACCGGCACGCAAAGGCAGTGCCTTTAAGGTTTATTGGCGCTCTGTACTTCTCCCTACGTGTACCACTCCGTACAGCGGCGTTTTAAAAAGTCATACATTTTACTTTTTGAAACCGATACCGATAATTTCCGATATTACGTTTCTCTAATATTAGTATTTATATCAATTTAAAAATGGTTTGAATGTTTGATCATATATTTTTGCATAATTAGACAATATTTAAGTTAGCATAATTAGCGATTACATGGAGCACATATATTTTTTTTCTCCCAAAATAGAAAGAAAGAATACGTTTAGTAAGATAAGTTACAGTAATTTATTTATACATATGATTTCCAGTAAAATTCTGGCAACTGAGCTGCCCTTTTTGTTTTTCACCATAAAAACAGCAGTACTGTTTTTTTTTCCCATTTAGAGTAAATACACAAAATTTTGAGGTGAAATTATTGCAACTTGTCACGACAAACTGACTATTCCGGACAAGGCGTGCAGGTAAAAACATGATTTAAACCTCAAAACTCAAAAAGGTACAAAAACGGAAAACAAGGCGAAAGCACAACACGCTGATCGCACCTGAAGTTAAAGTAAATACTTAGTATAGACTATGGACATAGAGGACTTATGAAACTGTGGCATGAAATAAACACGACTTACGTAGTCCAGGCATGAGACAAACAATGACGCCAGGACGACTGACTGGCAAAGGCAGGCTTAAATAATGTCTCTAGATTGGAAACAGGTGCGCGTCCCGAACACCAGAGGCAGGTGAAAATCATAAGTCGCCATGGTAACTAAAACAAACAAGGGTTCACAAAAACAGGAACTACTGGCGTCTAAAACTAGCGGAACATAACAAAAACATGATCCGGACCACGGATCATGACACAACTTACCATATTTTTTCACATTTTAGTTAAAAAAACAACAACAAACTATTAAAATGCATCAAAAAATTGTGTAATAATACTTAACTGTTAGAAGCGGCCCTCTGGGGCCAAACATAACTGCGACGTGGCCCTCAGTGAAAACGACTTTGACACCCCTGTCTTAAACCGCAAATGGTAACATAAGCTAGCTGGTGATGTTTTAGTTAAATATTTTATTTTGAAAAAAATTTACTTTGAGCAAGTTGCAAACAGGCCCTTTGTGCAAGTTCCCCTGGAGTCCAAAAACCAGTTACAATTAATAATTACAGATGTCCGATAATATCGGACTGCCGATATTATCGGCCGATAAATGCTTTAAAATGTAATATCGGAAATTATCGGTAACGGTTTCAAAAAGTAAAATGTATGACTTTTTAAAATGCCGCTGTGCGGAGTGATACACGGCCAAAGGGAGAAGGACAGAGCGCCAATAAACCTTAAAGGCACTGCCTTTGCGTGCCGACCCAGTCACATAATATCTACGGCTTTTCACACACACACACAAGTGAATGCAATGCATACTTGGTCAACAGCCATACAGGTCACACTGAGGGTGGCTGTATAAACAACTTTATCACTGTTGCAAATATGCGCCACACTGTGAACCCACACCAAACAAGAATGACAAACACATTTCGGGAGAACATCCGCACCGTAACACAACATAAACACAACAGAACAAATACCCAGAACCCCTTGCAGCACTAACTCTTCCGGGACGCTACAATATTGTTAGAATAATCATGTATATATATTATCACACAACTATAGTATGCTTAAAGTCCGTTGCTATAGTTATTAGCTATTGTGCTCAAGTTAGACTTTTGTATCTGTGCAAGGAAGAAACTTCTTGTCTGAGGGGTGGCCTCAGCCGCAGATGTTGTCTTTGTTTTAGCCCGTTAACAGCCAAAGACTTCAAGGACCTCAACGAAGACAAGACGACAGCACGCAGACGAAGCAGAGATAACAAGGACCTCAACGCCGTGTGGCGAAGTTGGTAGAGTGGCCGTGCCAGCAATCAGAGGGTTGCTGGTTACTGGGGTTCAATCCCCACCTTCTACCATCCTAGTCACGTCCGTTGTGTCCTTGGGCAAGACACTTCACCCTTGCTCCTGATGGCTGCTGGTTAGCACCTTGCATGGCAGCTCCCGCCATCAGTGTGTGAATGTGTGTGTGAATGGGTGAATGTGGAAATAGTGTCAAAGCGCTTTGAGTACCTTGAAGGTAGAAAAGCGCTATACAAGTATAACCCATTTATTTTATTTATAACGCAGATAAGACGACAGCACGCAGACGAAGCGGAGACAAGGCGAAATCACAAGATCCCCAGCACATTCCGTCACGTATTGTGCGTCCTGGACCTGCTTTGCATGATATAGGTGGCCTCAGTGATGTTGACTAGGGAACACCTGAATAAATAGAGGGACGTGGGAGCTGTACCTTAGAGCGTAGGGCGAGACTGTGACTAAGCGGCCATGGATGCAGTGCTGGCTGTCCAGAGTCGAGACCCGGGGTGGACCGCTCGTCTGTGCATCGGTTGGGAACATCTCTGCGCTGCTGACCCGTCTCCGCTCGGGATGGTTTCCTGCTGACCCCACTATGGACTGGACTCTTACTATTATGTTGGATCCACTATGGAATGGACTCTCACAAAATTATGTCAGACCCACTCGACATCCATTGCATTCGGTCCCCCCTAGGGGGGGGGGGGGGGGGGGGGGGGGGGGGTTACCCACATATGCGGTCCTCTCCAAGGTTTCTCATAGTCATTCACATCGACGTCCCACTGGGGTGAGTTTTTCCTTGCCCTTATGTGGGCTCTGTACAGAGGATGTCGTTGTGGCTTGTGCAGCCCTTTGAGACACTTGTGATTTAGGGCTATATAAATAAACACATTGATATATATATATACATATACATATATATATATATATATATATATATATATATATATATATATATATATATATATATATATATATATATATATATATATGTATGAAATACTTGACTTTAGCCCTTTGAGACACTTGTGATTTAGGGCTATATAAATAAACATTGATATATATATATATATATATATATATATATATATATATATATATATATATATATATATATATATATATATATATATATATATATGTCTTAATAAGGTTATCCAAAAAATAGTGCTCGATACCGTAGTAGAGCGCAATATATGTATGTGTGGGAAAAAATCACAAGACTATTTCATCTCTACAGGCCTGTTTCATGAGGGGGGGGTACCCTCAATCATCAGGAGATTTTAATGGGAGCATTCGCATACCATGGTTTATATAGGGCACAGAGTGGGTGGGTACAGGCTGGCGTAGGGGCGTGGTGATTGGCTCATGTGTTACCTAGGAGGTGTTTCCGTCTATGGCGGCATGCTGTTACAATTTCGCTGCGCTTGTTGAGGGATGACAGGTCTGGACGGTAAATAATAACTGATGTTTGTAAGCACCCCCCTCTCAACGGGGGGTGCTTACAAACATCAGTTGTCTACCAATCTAAGGTAATACGCAAGGACATTAACACATCCGACACATATGTAGGATTAACCGAGGGAGAATTCAAAACCAGATGGAACAATCACAAGGCTTCTTTCAGGAACAAAAACCTGCGAAATACCACAGAACTCAGCAAACACATTTGGGACCTCAAAGACAATAATGTTGAATATTCAATAACATGGCAAATTCTTGCATCCAGCACACCTTACAATAGTGGTAATAAAAGATGCAACCTATGCTTGAAAGAGAAACTGTTTATTATTTACCGTCCAGACCTGTCATCCCTCAACAAGCGCAGCGAAATTGTAACAGCATGCCGCCATAGACGGAAACACCTCCTAGGTAACACATGAGCCAATCACCACGCCCCTACGCCAGCCCGTACCCACCCACTCTGTGCCCTATATAAACCATGGTATGCGAATGCTCCCATTAAAATCTCCTGATGATTGAGGGTACCCCCCCTCATGAAACAGGCCTGTAGAGATGAAATAGTCTTGTGATTTTTTTCCCCACACATACATATATTGCGCTCTACTACGGTATCGAGCACTATTTTTTGGATAACCTTATTAAGACATTATATATATATATATATATATATATATATATATATATATATATATACATGTATGAAATACTTGACTTTCAGTGAATTCTAGCTATATATATATATATTTATTTTATTATATATATAAATGAAAGAAATACTTGAATTGCAGTGTTCATTTATTTACACATATACACACACATAACACTCATCTACTCATTGTTGTACTTGAAAGTACAATGCAATACAATTCCCGGGCAATGGCACCTATCAAATACACAGTAATGAAAACACAGTTGTTCTACTAACTGTACTGTGTGTTATGAGAGTAGAGTATGTGTGTGTGTGGCCCTTTAATAGGTGACAGCATGTGAGGTGAGTGACGTCAGTGAGTGTGTGGGCGAGAGAAGAGAGGGAGCGGGGTAGCGTGAGTGCGGGGAGGGACTAGTTGGTTTTGTGTTGGATTGGCTGTGTGCAAGCAATCAATAAAGCAAGATTTGCAACTAATTGCTGGACTCATCATTCACCCTAAAGTCGTCCGCTGTGGAGACCCACTGCCGGGTAAGGTGAAGGGTGTTGCCCCGAGCATACATCGGCCCTGGAGAAGTGTCTCCCCTGCGCTCTTCGACTACGGTCTCGTTCTTCTGCTTCGTCTCCTTGTGTGCGCACACTGGACTCAGGTCCGCATGGAGCTGGAGGGGGCGTGGCCTCCAGCTCCAGCTGAATTCCGGGAGATTTTCGGGAGAAAATTTCTTCCGGGAGGTTTTCGGGAGAGGCGCTGAATTTTGGGAGTCTCCCGGAAAATCCGGGAGGGTTGGCAAGTATGGTGCAGCTCCATGCGTTCTCCCCATGAGCTAAATTGAACTCTGTCTCTCCTTGCTTCTTGTCTGATTAATAGATGTCATCAGTGTTTGAACCTGACAAATATACACCCCCCCTTCCCCCTTCCCCCAACTAAACCCCCCCCTTCCCCCCAACCCCGCCCACCTCAAACTCCTCATGCTTTCTCAGGGAGAGCATGTCCCAAATTCCAAGCTGCCATTTTGAGGCATGTTAAAAAAATAATGCACTTTGTGACTTCAATAATAAATATGGCAGTGCCATGTTGGCATTTTTTTTCCATAACCTGAGTTGATTTATTTTGGAAAACCTTGTTACATTGTTTAATGCATCCAGCGGGGCATCACAACAAAATTAGGCATAATAATGTGTTAATTCCACGACTGTATATATCGGCATCGGTTGATATCGGAATCGGTAATTAAGAGTTGGACAATATCGGAATATCGGATATCGGCAAAAAAGCCATTATCGGACATCTCTAAATATAAGGCTCCAATAACAATCCACTCTTGATATTTTGTATTTTTATTGTTTAAAATAGGGCCTATTATTACAAAAACAGCATGACATATTAGCGATATATTAGTAAAAACTTGGTTTATAGTGGAAGTATAAACAATATGATTTTTCTAAATACATTTTATAGCCATTTCTCTAAGGTTGCTAAGCAGTTTTTCATGAATGGAAGGTTAATTTATTTCTCAAATAACTACACATTGAGCAGGTCTCGAACCACACGCCTTAGTTGTTGTTTGTGCCTCTGTAAGTTGCACCTTGAGCACACTATTGACACCGAACATTGTCATACATAAAAGTGCTAAAGTGTGTTTAAAGATGTACTTACAAGTTGCAAGAGTTTGCAGGTGGGCCGTCATCACTGCTGCACCGTCTTGTCGTGTGGGCAAAACTTTCCTACTAACTTTCGGTTTCCTGTGCACAGCTTGTATGGCTGTAGGTAACTGATTATCACATGTAGGGGGCGAGGCCTCTTGATAGTAACTGGGTCAGTTTATGTATTTAAGACTTTTAAATGACAGACTGCTGAATGGGAGAAGATACACGTGTCAATCTCTACTATTTATAAAAGAGGTTAAAATATATACAAATAAATTAACATGTAAAACCAGTTGTTTGTGGATTGCAGTTGGTCATTGCAATATAAAAACAAAACTGTTTTTACACATTTATACATTATAGAAAAACTCATAGTAATAAAATCATAATCAAATTAACTAACAATATATACAGTCGTGGTCAAAAGTTTACATACACTTGTAAAGATAGTGTTATGGCTGTCTTGAGTTTCCAATAATTTCTACAACTCTTATTTGTTTGTGATAGTGTGATTGGAGCACATACTTGTTGGTCACAAAAAACATTCATGAAGTTTGGTTCTTTATTGAATTTATTATGTGTGACCAAATCTGCTGGGTCAAAAGTATACATACAGCAATGTTAATGGTAACACTTTAGTATGGGGAACATATTCACCATTAATTAGTTTCTTATTAACATGCAAATGTAATCTTAATTAGTCATTATTAAGTACTTATTAATGCCTTATTCTGCATGGCCTTATTATACAACCAGTAAGCCATTAACTAAGAGTCTTCCCTCAATAACCTCAGAATTATTGCTTATTAGTAACCCTAACCCTAACCCTTATATGTTCCCCTAGTGCAGTGGTTCTTAACCTGTGTTCGATCGAACCCTAGGGGTTCGGTGAGTTGGCCTCAGGGGTTCGGCAGAGCCTCCGTCGCAGCGGTCTGTCACGACTGGGACTGTGGCGTGGTTTGTTCTCGCAAGGTGCAAAAGATTTGGACCATACGTGGCGTGAAGGGGAGTACATGATTTATTTAAACACTATAACTACAAAAAAAAAAAGGATCAAACAAAAGGTGCGCACAGGGGCGGAAGTACAAAACTTGACTATAAACACAAAACTTGCACAAAGGCAGAAACTATGAACAATTAAACAAAACTTGCAAACTATGGCATGAATAAAGAAAACTTACTTGGACGAGAAACCGGCATGAAAAAAGAGCAGCAAGGGTCTTAAGGGTGTGTGGAGAGTGTGCAGAAGCATAAATGCGGGATGTCGCCAGAAAGACAAACTGAAAACAATGAACTTAAATACTGCAGACATGATTAACTAAAACAGGTGCGTGACTCAAAACGTGAAACAGGTGCGTGACGTGACAGGTGAAAACTAATGGGTTGCTATGGTGACAAACAAGAGTGCACAATGAGTCCAAACGTTGAACAGGTGAAACTAATGGGTAACCATGGAAACAAGACAAGGGAGTGAAAAGCCAGAAACTAAAGAGTCCAATAACTAAACAAAACAAAACATGACTAAAACAAAACATGATTACACAGACATGACAGGGTCAAGACACACCAGACTCATGAATTAATTAACGTGGACTCCGACTTAATTAAACAAGTTGAAAATCTTATTCGGGTGATACCATTTAGTGGTCAATTGTACGGAATGTGTACTGTACTGTGCAATCTACTAATAAAAGTTTAATTCAATCAATCAATCAATCAATCGTGTAAATAAAAACTTCTCCCTATCGGCGTATCTCTACTTAAAGTTCAAATTTGAATGACAGTAAAAAGGAAGTCTAAGTCTAAGTATTATAGATACCCCCAAACATACTTGCCAACCTTGAGACCTCCGATTTCAGGAGGTGGGGGGTGGGGGTGGGGGCGGGGGTGTGGTTGGGGCCGTGGTTAAGAGGGGAGGAGTATATTTACAGCTAGAATTCACCAAGTCAAGTATTTCATATATATATATATATATATATATATATATATATATATATATATATATATATATATATATATAATAATATATAATAATATAATAACATCTCCTGATGATTGAGGGAACCCCCCCTCATGAAACAGGCCTGTAGAGATGAAATAGTCTTGTGATTTTTTCCCCCCACACATACATATATATATATATATATATATATATATATATATATATATATATATATATATATCTGTATATATATATATATATATATATATATATATATATATATATATCTGTGTATATATATATATATATATATATATATATATATATATATATATATATATATATATATATATATATATATATATATATATATATATATATATAAAAGAAAGACTTGACTTTCAGTGAATTCTAGCTATAAATATTTTTTTTTTATCTGTATATATATATATATATATATATATATATATATATATATATATATATATATATATATATATATATATGTGTATATATAAATGATAATAATGATAAATGGGTTGTACTTGTATAGCGCTTTTCTACCTTCAAGGTACTCAAAGCGCTTTGACACTACTTCCACATTTACCCATTCACACACACATTCACACACTGATGGAGGGAGCTGCCATGCAAGGCGCTAACCAGCACCCATCAGGAGCAAGGGTGAAGTGTCTTGCTCAGGACACAACGGACATGACGAGGTTGGTACTAGGTGGGGATTGAACCAGGGACCCTCGGGTTGCGCACGGCCACTCTGCCACTGCGCCACGCCGTATATATATATATATATATATATATATATATATATATATATATATATATATATATATATATATATATACACATATATATACATATATATGTATATATATATATATATATATATATATATATATATATATATATATATATATATATATATATATATATATATAAGAAAGACTTGACTTTCAGTGAATTCTAGCTATAAATATATATTTTTTTATTATATACGTATATATATATATATACAAATAAAAGAAATACTTGAATTTCAGTGTTCATTTATTTACACATATACACACACATAACACTCATCTACTCATTTTTGAGTTAAGGGTTGAATTGTCCATCCTTGTTCTATTCTCTGTCACTATTTTTCTAACCATGCTGAACACCCTCTCTGTGATGCATTGATGTGTGGCACGCACAAAAGTGCTTTCATCAAATGCACTTGATGGCAGTATTGTCCTGTTTAAGAGTGTCACAACATTGCTGTTTACGGCAGACGAACTGCTTTACGGTAGATGAAAACGTGACTGCTGTTGTTGTGTGTTGTTACCGCGCTGGGAGGACGTTAATGAAACTGCCTAACAATAAACCCACATAAGAAACCAAGAACTCGCCCTCGATCATTCTACAGTTATAATGATTGGGCAGGCACCTTGTATATATTGTGGGAAAGCGGACTCAGGTCCGCATGGAGCTGGAGGGGGCGTGGCCTCCAGCTCCGCCTGAATTTCGGGAGATTTTGGGGAGAAAATTTGTCCCGGGAGGTTTTTGGGAGAGGCGCTGAATTTCGGGAGTCTCCCGGAAAATCCGGGAGGGTTGGCAAGTATGCCCCCAAACAACGTTCCCTCTAATTTTCCATCTGATTTGCAGGTGTGCAATTTGTTGTGAGTTCATGCACTGTATTGGTTTTGTTCTTTGAACAAGGTGATGTTCATGCACGGCTCATTTTGTGCACTATTAAAAAAAACATAACTTTGTCTTGAATTTGAAAAAAAAAAAAAAAAAAACATTTATTTTTCACTAAAGAAGGGTTCGGTGAATGTGCGTATGAAACTGGAGGGTTTCGGTACCTACAACAAGGTTAAGAACCACTGCCCTAGTGTCCAAATAACTCTAAATTAAGTCTTTGTTACTTAGATTATGTTCTCCATACTAAAGTGTTACCATGTTAATATTTGGTTACATGTCCCTTGGCAAGTTTCACTGCAATAAGGCGCTTTTGGTAGCCATCCACAAGCTTCTGGCAAGCTTTTGGTTGAATTGTTAACCACTCCTCTTGACAAAATTGGTGCAGTTCAGCTAAATTTGTTGGTTTTCTGACATGGACTTGTTTCTTCACCATCGTTTAAGTCAGGACTTTGGGAAGGCCATTCTAAAACCTTAATTCTAGCCTGATTTAGCCATTCCTTTACCACTTTTGATAGGTATGTCTTTATTGTCATTGCACAAGTACAACACAACTTTGTTTTCAGCACAAACCTGTTCAAGATTAGACAAACAAACAGTGTACAGGGTTACAGAACAGGAACGCTTATGGGTCGCCACAAGGCGCCCCGTAAAAGATGGGAAAAAGGTAAACGCTGGGGCAGGATGAGTAAAAAAATACAATCTAGACTGGGCTCCTAAGGGGGCCCAGTCTGGAGTGGGAAAAGAACCTCCATAGCAAAGCACATATACATATTACAACGTACATCTCGAGATATCTAGCAACAGAGGGGAGGGAGTGGGGGGCCATGGTGGAAGGATGCAGCTCTTCAGGCGCTGCCCATCCTTCCATCACCCCTATGGGATTTGCGTCAAGAGCGTTGGATTGGGGGTGTGGTATGTGTGTGTGGCGTATATTTTTTGTGGATGCATGTGTGTGTGTAAGCCTGCAGTGTGTCTCCGTTCCGCGGACTTGATGCTGTGCAGCCGATAAGTCCAAAGTCAACAACAACTGGTGTGTGTGTCTGAGAGACAAGAAGGGAGTTTGTTGTGTCTTCGCTGCACTGTCCTTCAGGAGAGTCTCGAAGCCAGGGAAACAATCCAAGTTAGAATGTTTTGTATACGAGTGAAAATAAAATTTGCTTTTCACTCTAAATTGTCTATAACTGGTCCTCAAAATTCATCCTGCGAGGCAGACAGTCCGATGTTATCCAAATCACAAGAGTGTCCACAGTTGACATGTGTTTGGGGTCATTGTCCTGTTGGAACACCCAACTGCGCCCAAGATCCAACCTGCGGGCTGATGGTTTTAGGTTGTCCTGAAGAATTTGGAGGTAATCCTCCTTTTTCATTGTACCATTTACACCAAGCACCAGTTCCATTGGCAGCAAAACAGGTCCAGAGCATAATACTACCACCACCATGCTTGACGGTAGGGGTGGTGTTCCTGGGATTAATGGCCTCAGCTTTTCTCCTCCCAACATATTGCTGGGTATTGTGGCCAAACAGCTCAATTTTTGTTTCATCTAACATCACATGGACAAAGATAACACCTTCTAGAGGAAAGTTATGTGGTCCTATGTTGTCTTGTTTTTGAACAAGCAGCTCTCATTGCACTTATAAAATGAACAACACATCTTTTTGCCAAGCAAATGAACCAAGCTAAGAATAAACAACATGTATTTGTGTACTTTTGGGCTCCGTTGGAGTGGTGAGAGTTCAGTGTAACACTTGAGATACGTTTCTTTTTCCAAAAAATGTCTCAACCACCACACCCTGATAGGAAATAAAACTGCAGACTTAAGGATAAGAGTGTTCTGTGTGACCGATGTGTTCAAAAATTATATTCTTCTTGAAAGTAAAATCCACATTGTTTTAGGTACCACACTGGCTAATTGTACAAAGACAAATAACAGATTTTTTTTTTAGAATTAGTATTGTGATGTTTTGCAAATGACCACCAAATTTTGTTTCTGAGATCAGCAAATAAAGATCATTGCAATTTTTGAACTTTTTGCTAAGTTTGTGTAACGTCGTGGTCGCGTGGTCGTTCTCCCAAGATGCAGCAGGAACTCCGGAGACAAGGTGCAGGTAAGACAATGATTTATTTGCATAAATCATACAGGATGCAAAATAAATAAAGTTAAAGTACCAATGATTGTCACACACACACTAGGTGTGGCGAAACTATTCTCTGCATTTGACCCATCATCCTTGATCACCTCCTGGGAGGTGAGGGGAGCAGTGAGCGGCAGCAGTGGCCGCGCCCGGGAATAATTTTTGGTGATTTAACCCCCAATTCCAACCCTTGATGCTGAGTGCCAAGCAGGGAAGTAATGGGTGCCATGTAGTCTTTGCTATGACTCGGCCGGGGTTTGAACTCGCAACCTACCGATCTCAGGGCAACGCTAAGGAAGCTAGCGCGATAGCTTGGCATAAGGAATTAAATAAGTAGACAACGTAACTTGTTGCATAGAAGCAACAGACAGTGTGTGGCGAAAGACAGGAATATGTAGCTCTCTGATTAGTGCCCAGGAGCAGGTGAGCATCCCGAACACTAATCAGAGGCAGGTGAAACTAATCAGTACCCATGGAAACCAAAACACAAACCCAGGGGAGCTGGAAACAGAACTGAGGTAGTCAAACTAACAGAACCTTGCAGAATATTTGTCTTCTACTTTTGTAGCAGGGTATCTGAGGCTCCGGTAACACTGCAAGGTCAAATATCAGATTCAAATTTTTTTGTGAAATCCGATCTTTTTAGTGACTCATTCACATGACAAAAAAAATGAATAAAATGTGCGTTTATTAAGTATCCGTATTCTTGTGGACATGGCCTAAAACTGTAAATCAATTTCATTCTGTTGATTATTGTATTTTTCTTTCTTCTACATTATTAAATGTTAAAGTATAAAATTTTATCAAAAGACCAAAGGGTTGTAATATTCACGAACGAGCAAAATCTATTGACTGGCTTATTAACATGAACGATCGTTTTTATTTGAAGCGTGACAGTGATGAAACATGTACAGCTCACTGTAAACCAAGGCAGAAACAGCACGGCAGCTTTGGACAGAGTGGGTGTACGCCTACTCTCTGCTCTAACTGGAATTTAACTTCATTATCATTGCACTTAAAAATACAACAACATGTGTGTGGAAGTCACGTACTTGCGGTCCCACTGATACATACGCCAGAGGCCAGTTGCGCAGAGTTGACAAAGGTTTTAATGGTTTCTCAAAAGCTCTTCAACAGACACGTTCGTTCCAGACTTTGCAGTCTCTCCAATACTCCTCCCCACCCTGCACCCGGACGCTCACTGTTATAGACAACAGATGATTAGATTAACACGTACCACCTGTGAAATCTAATCACCTGCCAGCTGTGTCTCGCCATCAGCACCGCCCCTACCTGATGGTGCTCGTCCTCAGCACCATGGACAGCGGCGGTGACCTTTGCTCCTGCAAGCGCGCTGGCCACATCTCCCTCCAAAATGTGTTTTCAGTACCAGCTGTCTAAGAGCAGACATTTAGAGGACTGCCTGTGAGGAAAGGCTCATGGCAGCACCGCTTGTACATTGAGGACATTAGAGTGATACGCGCTTTCATATCTCCAAGTCACTAGATTTGTTGCTAATGACTTTTTTTCTCTCTGGCACTCATTGAGGGCGGACGCTGCCCTTCTGTCAGGTTCAAACACTGATGACATCTATTAAACAAGACAAGAAGCAAAGAATTAAACAGGGACAGAATTAAATTTGGCTCAATTTGAGGAGAATTGTCTGGACTGTACTCTTTGCACAGTTCCACCACACTCTGGCGAAAGATTGTACGCCTTCTCTTTTATTTGGACTTTCCCTGATTACATGGCAACAGCTGTTTCTAAGGGACGGGGGTCGTAAACAGCCATCGCATTTGATTACAACAGTTCAAAGAAAAGGTCGTATAACAGTTGACAGAAAAGGTCGCCTTGAGGGGAGTCAGGCCCTGCTTCCTCTCCGTTTTGTAGTTCTAGGATCACGACAATATCTTTCTGTTGATTACAAAAACATGAAAGAAACAGGACACCTTCATGTTGCTTCCCATCCTACACAGTGGTGTTTACAAGCCTTTTTCTTGGTAGGTTCAAAGACAGCTTTTGTCTTTTCGCCGGGAACTCATTGAAACACAAAGTTTTATGATAACTTAGATACAATTATTCTGACACCTTCCCTCTCCCTTATTTCTCCTGATTGCTTCTTTTGCCTCTCTTGTTGCCTCTTTTTGCACTGCTCTCCAAATCTAAACAATTGAACTAATTAACTGGCCTCTCAACGAAAATGACAAGATCTTGGGTTTGGGTGAGCCTGCCTGTCTTGACGGAGCGGTTGTTGCTGGACACACGACGGACTCTTGGCAGGAGAAGGAGTGCAGCGTGCCTGGCGACCCTTTCAGTCGAGGACGTGAAGATATCCACCTATTCGGAATTATGACAACAGGACATCTGCTAATTGGAGTAGGTTTGTCAACAAATTGAAAGTTGCTGGTAGCCTTCAAAGTACCCCAAAGCTGCCACAAAAGGGATGCGGGCAGAACTGTGGGGGCGGCATGGCGTAGTGGGTAGAGCAACCGTGTCAGAAACCTGAGGGTTGCAGGTTCGCTCCCCGCCTCTTACAATCCAAAAATCGCTGCCGTTGTGTCCTTGGGCGGGACACTTCACCCTTTGCCCCCGGTGCCACTCACACCGGTGAATTGAATGATGAATGATAGGTGGTGGTCGGAGGGGCCGTTGGCGCAAATTGCAGCCACGCTTCCGTCAGTATACCCCAGGGCAGCTGTGGCTATGAAAGTAGCTTACCACCACCAGGTGTGAATGATTGATGGGTTCTACATGTAAAGCGACTTTGGGTACTTAGAAAAGCGCTATATAAATCCCAGTTATTATTATTATTATTATTAACTGTGGACACCCTTGTGATTTGGATAACATCGGACCGTCTGCCCTGCAGGATGAATTTGAGGACCAGTAATAGACAATTAAGAGTGAAAAGCAAATTTTATTTTTGCTCGCAAACAAATCATTCTAATTTGGATTGTTTCCCTGGCTTCGAGACTCTCCTGAAGGATAATGCGGCGAAGACACAACAAATTCCCTTCTTGTCTCTTATGGACACACACCTGTTGTTGTTGACTTTGGACTGACTGGCGGCTGCAAGAACACCAAGGTCGCGGAACAGAGACACACACACACACATGCATCCACGAAAAATATAGGCCACACACACATACCTAACCCTCCATCCAACGCCTTCGACGCTTGACTTTAGGGGTGATGGACGGCTGGGCAGCGCTTGAATAGCAGCAGCCTGCCGCCGCAGCCCCCAATCCCTCCCCCCAGGGACAAGTCTTGTAAAGTTATTTGTAACTTGTTTCTGTGTGCTGCAAGTCTCGAGTTGTATGTTGTGATATGTATATATGCTTTGCAATAGAGTCCCATTTACTCTTTGTAAAGCACCAGTTCCATTGGCAGCAAAACAGGCCCAGAGCATAATACTACCACCACCATGCTTGACGGTGTTCCTGGGATTAAAGGCCTCCCTTTTTCTCCTCCAATCATATTGCTGGGTATTGTGGCCAAACAGTTCAATTTTTGTTACATCTGACCACAGAACTTTCCTCCAGAAGGTCTTATCTTAGTCCATGGGATCAACAGCAAACTTTAGACAAGCCTTAAGGTGTCGCTTCAGGAGCAAGGGCTTCCTTCTTGCATGGTAGCCTCTCAGTCCATGGCGATGCAAAACACACTTGACTGTGGACACTGTTCCGGCAGCTTCCAATTCATTGCAGACCTGCTTTTTGGTGGTTCTCGGTTGACTCTTGATCATCCTGACCATTTTTTTCTTAGCAGCAGGTGATAGCTTGCGTTTTCTTCCTGATCATCCATCCATCCATTTCCTACCGCTTGTCCCTTTCGGAGTCGCGGGGGGATGCTGGAGCCTATCTCAGCTGCATTCGGGCGGAAGGCGGGTACACCTTGGACAAGTCGTCATTTCATCGCAAGGCCAACACAGATAGACAGACAACATTCACACTCAAGTGTCTGTGCCAAGGCAAAGACAAGTGCCCGTGCCGCCCTAATACGGCGGCTAGCCGGCACCACATGGGGAGCTACGACGAAGACACTGCACATGTCCACGATGGCCCTGGTGTTCTCAGCCACCGAGTACTGTGCCCCGGTTTAGTGCCGTAGCGCCCATGTAAAGAAGTTGTATGTCGCCCTCAACAGCGCCCTGCGGACTGTCTCTGGGTGCCTGCGAGGGACCCCAGTAAACCAACCGCCCATCCTCGCTGGCATTGCCTCGGCAAACATCAGACGAGAAGCAGCCACACTGGCCCTCTCCCGAAAGGAACAGACTAGCGAATCCCACCTCCTCCATAAGATCGTCACAGAAACACCACGACGCGTGCGCCTAAAGTCAAGGCACCCTTTTGCCATGCAAGCCCACGAGCTGCTCAGCACAACATCAGCTGATACTTCCAAGGCCACCTGGGTCAAGATGAGATGGAGAGAACAGTGGAAGTTAGCAGAACCATCTAGGCTGCACCACGACATCGGCGACCCTACAGACGTCTCCGGCCAGGAACAGACCAGCGAATCCCACCTCCTCCCTAAGATCGTCACAGAAACACCACGATGCGTGCGCCTAAAGTCAAGGCGCCCCTTTGCCATGCAAGCCCACGAGCTGCTCAGCACAACATCAGCTGATACTTCCAAAGCCACCTGGGTCAAGACGAGATGGAGAGAACAGTGGAAGTTAGCAGAACCATCTAGGCTGCACCACTACATCGGTGACCCTACAGACGTCTCCGGCCAGGAACTTCCCCGGAAGCAGTGGACAACCCTCAACCGCTTGAGGACCGGCGTCGGATGCTACTGGGCAGCAATGAAGAGGTGGGGACTTGCGGAAGATGCCTCCTGTGAGTGTTGGGACCCAGTCCAGACAGTAAAACATATAGTAACTAGTTGCCCCAAACATCGGCCACCGAATGGCGAACAAGGTCTGATTGACCTGGACGATGACACGTTGACCTGGCTTGCCTCAACAGAGCTGAAAATCTAAAGACACACGACAGAAGAAGACAGATTCACACTCACATTCACATACTAGGGCTAATTTAGTGTTGCCAATCAACCTATCCCCAGGTGCATGTCTTTGGAGGTGGGAGGAAGCCGGAGTACCCACGCAGTCACAGGGAGAACATGCAAACTCCACACAGAAAGATCCCGAGCCCGGGATTGAACTCAGGACTACTCAGGACCTTCGTATTGTGAGGCACATGCACTAACCCCCGTTCCACCGTGCTGCCTTCCTGATCGTGGCAGTGACAAAACTGTGCCATGCACTTTATACTTACAAACAATTGTCTGCACAGTTGCTCTTGGGACCTTAAGCTGCTTTGAAATGGCTCCAAGTGACTTTCCTGACTTGTTCAAGTCAAGGCTTCGTTTTTTCAGATCTGTGCTGAGTTCCTTTGACTTTCCCATTGTCGCGTTTGTAACCGGGTCTAATGACTGCATCACATGAGCCCTATTTAAATGGGCTCAGAGAAGTCGACAGGTGACGTCAATCATAATCACTCACGTGAATTTAAGAGACCATTCCATGAAGCTAATTTGATTTGATTGTAACTTTTCTACATCACCACAATTGATAATGTATGTTGCTGTATGAATACTTTTGACCCAGCAGATGTGGACACATTTTCAGTAGACCCATAATAAATTCATAAAAGAACCAAACTTCATGAATGTTTTTTGTGACCAACAAGTATGTGCTCCAATCACTCTATCGAAAAAAAATAAGAATTGTAGAATTTTTCGGAAACTCAAGACAGCCATGACATCATGTCCTTCACAGGTGTATTTAGACTTTTGACCACGACTGTATGTGTTTTGTTCTTACTTATATTTGTGTATTTTATTTATTGTTGTGCTACAAAGTTTTTTTATGTGAGGGAAAATTCAATATTCTGATGTCGCTGTCAATGCACAGGGATATGGGACCACCTTATGGAACATTTACAATCAAGGTGGTGATGCTCACCTGCATCAGGAGGCTTCTTATGTTCTGTTTCGCACTTATCTTCCGTTTCGCACCTATCTTCTGTTTCGCACTAATCTGGAAGACACCTTTTTCCTGGCTTTTTATACTGGGGTTGCAGCATGAAATAGTTTGTTGTGTCTTCGCTGTACTGTCGTTCAGGAGAGTCTCGAAGCCAGGGAAACAATCCAAGTTAGAATGTTTTGTATACGAGTGAAAATAAAATTTGCTTTTCACTCTAAATTGTCTATGACTGGTCGTCAAAATTCATCCTGCGGGGCAGACAGTCCAATGTTATCCAAATTACAAGAGTGTCCACAGTTGACGTGTGTTTGGGGTCATTGTCCTGTTGGAACACCCAACTGCGCCCAAGACCCAACCTGCGGGCTGATGATTTTAGGTTGTCCTGAAGAATTTGGAGGTAATCCTCCTTTTTCATTGTACCATTTACACCAAGCACCAGTTCCATTGGCAGCAAAACAGGCCCAGAGCATAATACTACCACCACCATGCTTGACGGTAGGGTGGTGTTCCAGGGATTAAAGGCCTCAGCTTTTCTCCTCCCAACATATTGCTGGGTATTGTGGCCAAACAGCTCAATTTTTGTTTCATCTGACATCACATGGACAAAGATAACACCTTCTAGAGGAAAGTTCTGTGGTCCTATGTTGTCTTGTTTTTGAACAAGCAGCTGTCATTTCACTTATAAAATGAACAACACCCCTTTTTGCCAAGCAAATGAACCAAGCTAAGAATAAACAACATGTATTTGTGTACTTTTGGGCTCCGTTGGAGTGATGAGAGTTCAGTGTAACACTTGAGATAAGTTTCTTTTTCCAAAAAATGTCTCAACCACCACACCCTGATAGGAAATAAAACTGCAGACTTAAGGATAAGAGTGTTCTGTGCGACCGATGTGTTCAAAAATGATATTCTTCTTGAAAGTAAAATCCACATTGTTTTAGGTACCACACTGGCTATTTGTACAAAGACAAATAATAGATTTTTTTTTTTTAGAATTAGTATTGTGATGTTTTGCAAATGACCACCAAATTTTCTTTCTGAGATCAGCAAATAAAGATCATTGCAATTTTTGAACTTTTTGCTAAGTTTGTAACGTCGTGGTCGCATGGTCGTTCTCCCAAGATGCAGCAGGAACTCCGGAGGCAAGGTGCAGGTAAGACAATGATTTATTTGCATAAATCATACAGGATGCAAAATAAATAAAGTTAAAGTTAAAGTACCAATGATTGTCACACACACACTAGGTGTGGCGAAACTATTCTCTGCATTTGACCCATCATCCTTGATCACCTCCTGGGAGGTGAGGGGAGCAGTGAGCGGCAGCAGTGGCCACGCCCGGGAATAATTTTTGGTGATTTAACCCCCAATTCCAACCATTGATGCTGAGTGCCAAGCAGGGAAGTAATGGGTACCATGTAGTCTTTGCTATGACTCGGCCGGGGTTTGAACTCACAACCTACCGATCTCAGGGCAAAGCTAAGGAAGCTAGCGCGATAGCTTGGCATAAGGAATTAAATAAGTAGACATTGTTGCATAGAAGCAACAGACAGAGTGTGGCGAAAGACAGGAATATGTAGCTCTCTGATTAGTGCCCAGGAGCAGGTGAGCATCCTGAACACTAATCAGAGGCAGGTGAAACTAATCAGTACCCATGGAAACCAAAACACAAACCCAGGGGAGCTGGAAACAGAACTGAGGTAGTCAAACTAACAGAAAAAAACATGAACGGGGCAACAGATCATAACAAAGTTTAAATGGACACTCACTGTGGCAACGACCTTTGATAAAGTGAAACCTTGCAGAATATTTGTCTTCTACTTTTGTAGCAGGGTATCTGAGGCTCCGTTAACACTGCAGGGTCGAATATAAGATTCAGATGTTTTTGTGAAATCCGATCTTTTTAGTGGTCATTCACATGACAAAAAAAATGAATAAAATGTGCGTTTATTAAGTATCCGTATTCTTGTGGACATGGCCTAAAACTGTAAATTAATTTTATTCTGTTGATTATTGTATTTTTCTTTCTTCTACATTGCTAAATGTTAAAGTATCACATTTTTTCAAAAGACCGAAGGGTTGTGATATTCACGAACGAGCAAAATCTATTGACTGGCTTATTAACATGAACGATCGTTTTTATTTGAAGCGTGACAGTGATGAAACATGTACAGCTCACTGTAAACCAAGGCAGAAACAGCACGGCAGCTTTGGACAGAGTGAGTGTACGCCCCCTCTCTGCTCTAACTGGAATAGAACTTCATTATCGTTGCACTTAAAAGTACAACAAAATGTGTTTTCAGTACCAGCTGTCTAAGAGCAGACATTTAGAGGACTGCCTGTGAGGAAAGGCTCATGGCAGCACCGCTTGTACATTGAGGACATTAGAGTTCCTTTGACTTTCCCATTGTCGCGTTTTTAACCGAGTCTAATGACTGCATCACATGAGCCCTATTTAAATGGGCTCAGAGAAGTCGACAGGTGTCGTCAATCATAATCACTCACGTGAATTTAAGACACCATTCCATGAAGCTAATTTGATTTGATTGTAGCTTTTCTACATCACCACAATTGATAATGTATGTTGCTGTATGTATACTTTTGACCCAGCAGATTTGGTCACATTTTCAGTAGACCCATAATAAATTCATAAAAGAAGCAAACTTCATGAATGTTTTTTGTGACCAACAAGTATGTGCTCCAATCACTCTATCACAAAAAAATAAGAATGGTAGAATTTTTTCGGAAACTCAAGACAGCCATGACATTATGTCCTTCACAGGTGTATTTAAACTTTTGACCACGACTGTATATGTTTTGCTCTTACTTATATTTGTGTATTTTATTTATTGTTGTGCTACAAAGTTTTTTTATGTGAGGGAAAATTCAATATTCTGATGTCGCTGTCAATGCACAGGGATATGGGACCACCTTATGGAATATTTACAATCAAGGTGGTGATGCTCACCTGCATCAGGAGGCTTCTTATGTTCTGTTTCGCACTACTCTGGAAGACACCTTTTTCCTGGCTTTTTATACTGGGGTTGCAGCATGAAATAGAATGACAAACCATCTCAGACTCTATTGTAAGAATTAAAAGCATGTGCGATGTCCAAAGTTGTTGCATACTATCTGGTTGTGGACTAGTCCATCCGCTTTTGTGAAAGCCCACACAGTTAAGACTATATCTTGATTTGTTGGGAAAGGCACAGGCCAATAAATGCTGAACAAGTTTGCAGGTGCCCTGTGTGAAGAGCAGGCTAAGAAACAAGTGGGCTCCAGTCTACACTGATTATTGTATTTTGGTTATTAATTTTAGCCAACAGAGGGCAGCATACCCTTTCAAAATAAAATTAGCAATGGCTGCCATAATCTACTGTCAACTTTACATTGAGTACACACTATGCAGGTGGACAATCCATCCATCCATTTTCTACCGCTTGTCCCTTTTGAGGTCGCGGGGGGTGCTGGAGCCTATCTCAGCTGCATTCGGGCGGAAGGCGGGGTACACCCTGGACAAGTCGCCACCTCATTGCAGGGCCAACACAGATAGACAGACAACATTCACACTCACAATCAAATGGAATATATATATATATATATATATATATATATATATATATATATATATATATATATATATGTATACATACAATCGCCTTCTCACCTAAGTTCGGGTCCTCCACCAGAGGCCTGGGAGTTTGAGGGTTCAGTATCTTGGCTGTTCTTAGGACTGCACTCTTCTGGACTGAGGCTTCAGATGTTGTTGTTCCTGGGATCTGTTGGAGCCACTCTACCAGTTTGGGGGTTACTGCTCCGAGCGCCCCCACTATCACGGGGACCACGCTAGCCTTGACCTTCCACATCCTTTCACACACACACACACACACACACACACACACACACACACACACACACACACACACACACACACACACACACACATATATATATATATATATATATATATATATATATATATATATATATATATATATATATATATATATATATATATATATGTATATATATACACTTTGATAGCCCTTAATATATATATACACGTTGATAGCCCTTAATCACATATGTCTCAAAGGGCTATATATATATATATATATATATATATATATATATATATATATATATATATATATATATATATATATATATATATATATATATATATATTATGGTTGTGGGAGGGAAAACATCGATTCTAATTCAAATCGCCATTCTCACGTTGTACGATTCAGTATCGATTCTAATTTTTCAAAAATCGATTTATTTTTTTTAATTTCTTTTTTTATTCATCAATCCAACAAAACAATACACAGCAATACCATACAAATGCAATCCAATTCCAACACCAAACCCGACCCAGCAACACTCAGAACAGCAATAAACAGAGCAATTGAGAGGAGACACAAACACGACACAGAACTATCCAAAAGTAGTGAAACAAAAATGAATATGATCAACAACAGTATCAATATTAGCAACAATTTCAACATAGCAGTGATTAAAAATCTCTCATTGACTTTATCATTAGACATTTATAAAAAAAAATAATAATAAAAAATAAAAAAGAACAATAGTGTCACAGTGGCTTACACTTGCATCACATCTCATAAGCTTTTATTTTCACAAAGATAAAAGAAGTCATATTTTTGGTTCATTTAATAGTTAAAACAAATTTACATTATTGCAATCAGTTGATAAATCATTGTCCTTTACAATTATAAAAGCTTTTTACAAAAATCTACTACTCTGCTTGCATGTCAGCAGACTGGGGTAGATCCTGCTGAAATCCTATGTATTGAATGAATAGAGAATTGTTTTGAATCAGGAAAATATCGTTTTTGAATCGAGAATCGCGTTGAATCGAAAAATCGATTCATAATCGAATTGTGACCCCAAGAATCGATATTGAATCAAATCGTGGGACACCCAAAGATTCGCAGCCCTAATGTATATATATATATATATATATATATAGAATACCAAGAAGCGCATATGCCAAATTTTCAAAGAGAACGGCCTACGGATCACGATTGAAGCCAACAAGCAAACCGTCAACTTCCTTGACGTCACTTTCAACCTGAGAAATAACAGCTACCAACCATTCACGAAACCCAACACAACACTCCAATACGTGCACCATGACAGCAACCACCCACCCACCACCACGAAAAGAATACCTACCGGAATTAATAAAAGGCTATCGATGCTGTCATCTAGCAAAGCTGAATTTGACCAAGCAACCCCCCCGTACCAAAAAGCCCTTGAAGAAAGCGGATACAATTTCACCCTCACCTATGAACCCACGCCAGGAAACCAGCCAAAAAAGAACAGAAAACGAAACGACATCATCTGGTACAACCCCCCATACAGCCAAAACGTCTCAACTAACATTGGACACAAATTCCTCAATCTGATTGACAAACACTTTCCCAAAGACAACACCCTAAGAAAAGTATTCAACAAGAACAACATTAAATTGAGCTACAGCTGTATGAACAATATACGACAAATTATCTCAAACCACAACAAAACAATTGCAAATGAGCCGTCGGCCCCCGGACAGAGCGACTCCAAAACCAACAAAGGCTGTAACTGTCGAAAGAAACCTGATTGCCCTCTCAACGGGGGGTGCTTACAAACATCAGTTGTCTACCAATCTAAGGTAACACGCAAGGACATTAACACATCCGACACATATGTAGGATTAACCGAGGGAGAATTCAAAACCAGATGGAACAATCACAAGGCTTCTTTCAGGAACCAAAACCTGCGGAATACCACAGAACTCAGCAAACACATTTGGGACCTCAAAGACAATAATGTTGAATATTCAATAACATGGCAAATTCTTGCATCCAGCACACCTTACAATAGTGGTAATAAAAGATGCAACCTATGCTTGAAAGAGAAACTGTTTATTATTTACCGTCCAGACCTGTCATCCCTCAACAAGCGCAGCGAAATTGTAACAGCATGCCGCCACAGACGGAAACACCTCCTAGGTAACACATGAGCCAATCACCACGCCCCTACGCCAGCCTGTACCCACCCACTCTGTGCCCTATATAAACCATGGTATGTGAATGCTCCCATTAAAATCTCCTGATGATTGAGGGAACCCCCCCTCATGAAACAGGCCTGTAGAGATGAAATAGTCTATATATTTTGGAATAATCCAAGCAAAAATATTTGTAAATATAGAAATAAGGATACAGTTATTCTACTGGATTTCATTCCATCGTTTTTTTCAATTCAATTCAATGGTTTTTTATTTGGTCATCAGTTCATGTAAACAGTACACTTCAAGTGCATAGCAGATAAATAAATAAAGCATCGGTTTACATTTCCTGACCAAAAACGTATCGGCTGAAGCTAAAAAGCTTATTATGCTGACCCTTTCCACATTCACTTTGTACATGTCAAATAGAGAAAAAAAAAAACAAGAAATCGATCTTGAAACACAAGAAAGGACTCTAGAGTCTCGGTCAAAAACACAGTACTTAATCACATGCATTGTTAAGCATGTAAATGCGTATATACATATGTATATATGCATATATGTATATAAATATACATCTACACATATACACATACCACATACGATTGTTCAAATGCACAATTGTGCGTACAATTTTTTCTTTTCCTTTTTCCTTCCCCTTCCTCATCATATCCCCTTCATCATACAAAATGCAGAGATAGGTTACCGATTATCAAAAATATATATTATATTCAGTGTCGTAATGCATTTTTAATTACATCTTTTAATGCATTTTTAGATTAGCCGTTTTAAAATGTATTAATACAATTTACACAATTGACCTGGTTGTCTTGGATAACTGGACAGATTAGATTTAATTTTTTACTTCATTTTTATTTCGTATTTACGATTCGGTGAAGTTTTGAATTCGAAAATTCAAATATGCTTTTTTGACAAGTAACATGTTCCTTAAAGGCCAACTGAAATGCGATTTTCTTATTTAAACGGGGATAGCAGGTCCATTCTATGTGTCATACTTGATCATTTCGCGATATTGCCATATTTTTGCTGAAAAGATTTAGTAGAGAACATCGACGATAAAGTTTGCAATTTTTGGTCGCTGATAACAAAAGCCTTGCCTGTACCGGAAGTAGCAGACGAGTAGCGTGACGTCACAGGTTGTGGAGCGCCTCACATCTGCACATTGTTTACAATCATGGCCACCAGCAGCGAGAGCGATTGAGACCGAGAAAGCGACAATTTCCCCATTAATTTGAGCGAGGATGAAAGATTCGTGGATGAGGAAAGTGAGAGTGAAGGACTAGAGGGCAGTGGGAGCGATTCAGATAGGGAATATGCTGTGAGAGGCGAGTGGGACCTGATATTCAGCTGGGAATGACTAAAACAGTAAATAAACACAAGACATATATATACTCTATTAGCCACAACACAACCAGGCTTATATTTAATATGCCACAAATTAATCCCGCATAACAAACCCCCCCCTCCCGTCCATATAACCCGCCAATACAACTCAAACACCTGCACAACACACTCAATCCCACAGCCCAAAGTACCGTTCACCACCCCAAAGTTCATACAGCACATATATTTCCCCAAAGTCCCCAAAGTTACATGCACATAGTGGCACGCACGTATGGGCAAGCGATCAAATGTTTGGAAGCCGCAGCTGCATGCGTACTCACGGTACCGTGTCTGCGTATCCAACTCAAATTCCTCCTGGTAAGAGTCTCTGTTGTCCCAGTTCTCCACAGGCCAATGGTAAAGCTTGACTGTCATCTTCCGGGAATGTAAACAATGAAACACCGGCTGTGTTATCCGGCACACCAGTCAAGGGGTGCATTCTACGGCGGGGGTGCTTTATCCAGCACAACACCTGCCCCAATACACTGCTTCCCACCTACAGCTTTCTTCTTTGCTGTCTCCATTGTAAAATGTAATCCTTGATCATAAATATTTGTCACGAGCATTTATTTAAACATAAGATATTTACCAAAAAAATGCAAACACAATAATAACTCCATAATAAAACACATTGTGTGTGTTGGGGGGAGAGAGAAAGAAAGGGTGAGCAAGATGGAGGACAAAGACAGGGTGAGAGAGCGTGTGTGAGTCGGTTTTCGTCTCATCATGAGCACTTTGGGAATGCCTTTCATCCGTTTCATGTCCCGCCATTCATGTTGCATGTATTGAACAACAAATAACCATAGCCATGCTTTATCCTTTTTTGTACCCTGTAAGGCCTACAGAGTAGTAGCTCTTACTTATGACCCCATTATTTATGAGACACAAAAATGTACATTGGTAAGTTTGAATAAGATGGCGAATAAAATATTATTAAAAATAAATATATAGGGTAACATACACTATACCTACCTTGACTCACATATGAACTTGAAGTGTCATCCCATTCCTAACCCATAGGGTTCAATATGATGTCGGTCCACCTTTTGCAGCTATTACAGCTTCAACTCTTCTGGGAAGGCTGTCCACAAGGTTGCAAAGTGTGTTTATAGGAATTTTCGACCATTCTTGCAAAAGCGCATTGGTGAGGTCACTGGTCGAGAAGGCCTCGCTCTCAGTCTCCGTTGTAATTCATCCCAAAGGTGTTCTGTCGGGTTAAGGTCAGGACTCTGTGCAGGCAAGTCAAGTTCATCCACACCAGACTGTGTCATCCATGTCTTTATGGACCTTGCTTTGTGCACTGGTGCGCAGTCATGTTGGAAGAGGAAGGGGCCCCGCTCCAAACTGTTCCCACAAGCTTGGGAGCATGGAATGTCAAAAGTTACGGCCCGCGGGTCGGATCCGGTTTTATCCGGCCCACGTGATGAGTTTGCCAAGTATAAAAATTAACTGCTTTTTCTGGGAACTTAAGAAACTGCTATTCTAAATGTGTCCACTGCATGCCACAATAGCAATTCTGTTAGGCAAGCAAACGGTTTATACCGGGGCCAAGCAAGAGGTACACAGTAAAGGGGGACTGTGGCTCCTCCTCCTCGACCCACACAAAACTTAAAACCTGCCGTCATTTGACACCTTCGTTGCCCCAAAAATGTCTCCGTCAAACACGAGAAAAGTGAATTTAACCCTTTTGAATAGTTTTTACCTCCGTTTCTTACGGTTTGTTGAGTTAGCACTGGATTGATACGGGGACATGACGAAGGAGGTATTTGATACCTAGAAGAGTTTACATGTTGGGGTTTTGTTCAATCCCAGAAAGACTGTGACTTAAAGTTTGATCCTGGCTTTGTAGATACACTGAGACAAAGTCCAAGCTCATTTAGTTTTTGAAGCTCCACCAATTTCCTCAGAATTTTCAATACATTTGAAGTGTTTTGTCTGGAGATGTCCGATAATTACTTTTTCGCCGATATCCGATATTGTCCAGCTCTTAATTACCGATACCGACTTGCCAACCTTGAGACCTCCAATTTCGGGAGGTGGAGGGTGGGGGATGGGTGCGGGGGGCCTGGTTGGGGCGGGGGCTTGGTTGGGGGCGTGGTTAAGAGGGGAGGAGTATATTTACAGCTAGAATTCACCAAGTCAAGTATTTCATATATATATATATATATATATATATCCCCGCGACCCCGAAGGGAATAAGCGGTAGAAAATGGATGGATGGATGGATATATATATATAAGAAATAATTGACTTTCAGTGAATTCTAGCTATATATATATATATATATATATATATATATATGTATAAGAAATACTTGAATTTCAGTGTTCACTTATATACACATAAACACACACATAACACTCATCTACTCATTGTTGAGTTAAGGGTTGAATTGTCCATCCTTGTTCTATTCTCTGTCACTATTTTTCTAACCATGCTGAACACCCTCTCTGATTATGCATTGCTGTGTGGCACGAACAAAAGTGCTTTCATCAAATGCACTAGATGGCAGTATTGTCCTGTTTAAGAGTGTCACAACATTGCTGTTTACGGCAGACGGACTGCTTTACTGTAGACGTTCTTTATATTGTGGGAAAGCGGACACAGGTCCGCCTGAATTTCGGGAGATTTTCGGGAGAAAATGTGTCCCGGGAGGTTTTCGGGAGACGCACTGAATTTCGGGAGTCTCCCGGAAAATCCGGGAGGGTTGGCAAGTATGACTGATACCGATATTTACAGTCGTGGAATTAACACATTATTATGCCTAATTTTGTTGTGATGCCCCGCTGGATGCATTAAACAATGTAACAAGGTTTTCCAAAATAAATCAACTCAAGTTATGGAAAAAAAATGCCAACATGGCACTGCCATATTTATTATTGAAGTCACAAAGTGCATTATTTTTTTTTAACATGCCTCAAAACAGCAGTTTGGAATCTGGGACATGCTCTCCCTGAGAGAGCATGAGGAGGTTGAGGTGGGGGTGTGGTGGGGGGTGGGGGGTGTATATTGTCGCGTCCCGGAAGAGTTAGTGCTGCAAGGGTTTCTGGGTATTTGTTCTGTTGTGTTTATGTTGTGTTACGGTGCGGATGTTCTCCCGAATTGTGTTTGTCATTCTTGTTTGGTGTGGGTTCACAGTTTGGCGCATATTTGTAACAGTGTTAAAGTTGTTTATACGGCCACCCTCAGTGTGACTTGTATGGCTGTTGACCAAGTATGAATGCATTCACTTGTGTGTGTGAAAAGCCGTAGATATTATGTGACTGGGTCTGCACACAAAGGCAGCGCCTTTAAGGTTTATTGGCGCTCTGTACTTCTCCCTACGGCCGTGTACACAGCGGTGTTTTAAAAAGTCATACATTTTACTTTTTGAAACCGATACCGATAATTTTGAAACCGATACCGATAATTTCCGACATTTTAAAGCATTTCGGCAGTCCGATATTATCGGACATCTCTAGTTTTGTCGAGATTATTTGTGATTTGTACGTTTTGTTCTATTTTTGGCCAAAGTAAAACAAAGAAAACAACCTGAAGTTGTCTTTATTTTTAAGTTATCATGCCATGATTTTCCCATTCCGGCCCATTTAGGAATAGATTTCCCTCCATGCGGCCCCTGAGCTAAAATGAGTTTGACACCCCTGGTCTAGGACATAAGTGATAAGATGTACAGATGGCGGATGACAAAACAAGACATTAAAAAAGAAAGTTCCATGTTACTTTACTGCAGTTTGACTCTGATAGAGAGGGGGAGGGTCTTTATTGCTAATGCATGATTTCATGCAGGATGCAGGTGCAAATTCAGCCTAAGACATTAAAGGGATTTTCAGGAGCCACTTCATCAATAGAATAATAGGAGTAATTATCCCTGAAGAGGAGAAAGGTCTGCGATTTAAATGGACTGTTTGATTGGGGCTTTGCCACTGCTATTAAATCTAAGACGCCGAGAGGTCGATGTCAGGTCACAATAAAACAACATGTTGGCCATTTCGAAGCTTGGACATTCACAGGAAATTAGTGTCATGACGGTCATGTCTCGTTTTGTTTGTGTTATAGTTTTCCTGTATTTCTGTTCCAGCGCTCCTTCCCGTGTTTATTTACGTTCTAGTTGCAAGGGGCGCTGATTGATCACACCTGTCTTTGACAGCCAGAGATATATTTATTGTTCGCTTCACACACTGCTTACATTTACATTTCATGCTTCCATTTGCTTTTCATGTCTACTTTCTCCATACTTGCCAACCTTGAGACCTCCGATTTCGGGAGGTGGGGGGGTGGGGAGTGGGGGCGTGGTCTGGGGGGTGGGGGGCGTGGTTGGGGGTGTGGTTAAGAGGGGAGGAGTATATTGACAGCTAGAATTCACCAAGTATTTCATACATATATATATATATATATATATATATATATATATATATATATATATATATATATATATATATATATGTATAAATATATATATATACATATATATATATATATATATATATCTACATCCTGAAAATATGCAAACAAATCTGTGTTTAGATAATTGATACTTCAAACTTGCATAAATATAACATGAATAAAAGATAACTTGGCTTCTGAGAGCTTCAAATTGTAATGAATAAAATGGTAAAGTTGTTGATAAACAAGCAATTATTTTAATAATTAAATATGGTCATTTTAAATGAATTATTATGATAATTTAAAATTAAATATTTGAAATATGTTTATTCTAATGAATAAATGATAAATGGGTTGTACTTGTATAGCGCTTTTCTACCTTCAAGGTACTCAAAGCGCTTTGACACTACTTCCACATTTACCCATTCACACACACATTCACACACTGATGGAGGGAGCTGCCATGCAAGGCGCTAACCAGCACCCATCAGGAGCAAGGGTGAAGTGTCTTGCTCATGACACAACGGACATGACGAGGTTGGTACTAGGTGGGGATTGAACCAGGGACCCTCGGGTCGCGCACGGCCATTCTTCCACTGCGCCACGCCGTCCCTGAAATGAACCGGTATAATTCTATGGCTGGATGTAATAAGGAGTCAGAAAAAATACAAATAAAAATACAATTTATTTTGATGTTTTTAGCAAAATATAGTAAAAATTTATTTCGTTTTTTTTTTTTTTTTAATTAATAAATATATTTATTTTTAGGTAAGATAAACATAATAATACAATTTATCTCTAGTCTGGATGATTTAGTTCTTGTCACCCTGTTGTCCTCCCGTCGTGAAAAAAGGCTGTCCTCACTCAGGTCCGCATGGAGCTGGAGGGGGCGTGGCCTCCAGCTCCGGCTGAAAATCGGGAAATTTTCGGGAGAATATTTGTCCCGGTAGGTTTTCGGGTGAGGCGCTGAATTTCGGGAGTCTCCCGGAAAATTCGGGAGGGTTGGCAAGTATGACTTTCTCTGCTATGCTAAGCAATCTAAGCTTTTGCTTCCCAGCAGCACGACTACGTGTATCTTTGCCTGTGTAAAGAATTAAATACTTTTCTTACCTATTTTGTGATTACAACACCACCATGATGCCGAGACGTAAACATTTGTTTATGCGGAAACGTAGAAAGATGGAAAGTCATAAATGTCTATGAGGAGGGAAAGTGCGATCGGCGCGCCTGCAGGAGCAAAGGTCACCGCCTCTGTCAATGGTGTTGAGGGCGGAGCACCATCGGCTAGGGGCGGGGCATGTGCGGGACGGCGAGACACATCTGGCAGGTGATTAGATTTCACAGGTGGTACGTGGTGATCTAATCATCTGTTTGTCTTTAACAGTGAGCGGCCAGCGGAGGAGGAGGTGTTGGGAGAGACTGGAGAGGAAAGCTTCTGAAAAGATTGTGCTTGAAAATACATGGACAATAAAACTCTACCTGGCTCCTGTGACGTGGTATCTGTGGAACGGATAGAGATCAACTTCCACAGTCTACTAAAGTTGTCAATTGCAGACACTACATGCTAGTGTTGTAACGATACCAATATTTTGGTACTGGTACCGGTACTAAAATTATTTCGATTCTTTTCGGTACTTTTCCAAATAAAGGGGACCATAAATAAATTGCATTATTTTCTTTATTTTAACAAAATATCTAAGGGTACATTAAACATATGTTTCTTATTGCAAGTTTGTCCTTGAATAAAATAGTGAACAAACTAGACAACTTGTCTTTTAGTAGTAAGTAAGCAAACAAAGACTCCTAATTTAGTCTGCTGACATATGCAGGAACATATTTTGTCAACATTATTAAAGTGTATGTTTATATTTACATCTAACACAATTTCCCAACTCATATGGAAACGGGGTTTGTATTTTGATCATATCTATTTACTCGCAAACTTTGGAAGTGTTTCAGTGTCATACAACAGGACAATGACCCCAAACACACGTCAAAAGTGGTAAAGGAATGGCTAAATCAGGCAAGAATGAAGGTTTTCGTATTGCCTTCCCAAAGTCCTGACTTAAACGTGAGGACAATACTGAAGAAACAAGTCCATGTCAGAAAACCAACAAATTTAGCTTAACTGCACCATTTTTGTCAAGAGGAGTGGTCAAAAATTCAACCAGAAGCTTGTGGATGGCTACCAAAAGCACCTTATTGCAGTGAAACTTGCCAAGGGACATGTAACCAAATATTAACATTGCTGTATGTATACTTTTGACCCAGCAGATTTGGTCACATTTTCAGTAGACCCATAATAAATTCATAAAAGAACCAAACTTCATGAATGTTTTTTGTGACCAACAAGTATGTGCTCCAATCACTCTATCACAAATAAGTGTTGTAGAAATGATTGGAAACAGCCATGACATTATGCACTGCAAAAAGTCAGTGTTCAAAAACAAGAAAAAATTAAAGCTGCAAGCAGCGATGGACAGGACCGACTTTGACGGCACATACAATCCAAACCGCAGCAGTAAATAAAACTCTTTGGTCAACTTTTAATCACAAGGGTTCAATCTCTCTCCTGTGCTAGTTTGAAGCCAACACGACAAACGCGCTCAGAGGAGATAATGTTTGAAAAAAGGTGACCGGTTTTTACAAAGCGTTTGTTTTGAAGGGGGAATTGCAAACTTCCTGTTGATTTTTGCTGGGGGTTGTCAATATATGAGACCTACATAGAGGTTTTTGTTTCATGTCTCTAAGACATTCCTACTGGAAGTTGCAGGCAGTTTTGTCTGAGTTTTCTTCCTCGGAGCAGTTGTGTCTGTGTTTTCTTCCTAGGGGGCGCTAGAGCGCAATTTTGAGTTTCGGGGTTGTTGTTTTTTCTTAGATCGCAATTTTTGCCAGTCCTGATGTGTGTGTCCAGTTTGGTGAGTTTTGAAGCATGTTAAGAGGGTCAAATTACAGCTCAAAGAGGCAAAAGTGACTGTTTTTACTAACATTTTGTTTTGAAGGGGGAATTTCCAACTTCCTGTTGATTTTTGCTGATGGATGTAAATGTATGAAATGTAGGTCTGAGTCAGACCTACATAGAGGTTTTTGTTTCATGTCTCTACGACATTTCTACCGGAAGTTACAAGCAGTTTTGTCTGTGTTTTTCCTAGGGGGCGCTGGAGCGCAATTTTGAGTTGTGGGGTTTGGTTTTTTGATTAGATCGCAATTTTTGCCAGTCCTGATGTGTGTGTCAAATATGGTGAGATTTGAAGCATGTTAAGGGGGTCAAATTACAGCTCAAAGAGGCGGCGGAATAATAATAATAAAACACACAAAATACAATAGGGTTTTCTGTCCCAAAGGGACATTGCGCTCCCTAAAAATACAAAAATTAGGGATATTTTATTTGAACTAAGCAAAATTATCTGCCAATAGA
Source organism: Nerophis lumbriciformis (assembly GCF_033978685.3). NCBI lineage: Eukaryota > Metazoa > Chordata > Actinopteri > Syngnathiformes > Syngnathidae > Nerophis > Nerophis lumbriciformis. Next base: position 31,331,988 of record NC_084567.2, on the reverse strand, counting down.
ACAAGAAAATTTGGCTTGTCAAGACTTTCCAAAACAAGTAAAATTAGCTAACTTCAATGAATTCAAAAATACCTTAAAATAAGTATATTCTCACTAATAACAAGTGCACTTTTATTGGAAGAAAAAAAAGAGACCTTTTCACTCAATATGTTGAAAAATATTCTAAAATTAAGTAAATGCTAGTGCCATTATCTTGACATAATGATTTGCGCTAGGCATTACATTTCTTGAAACCAGCAAACTTATACCAAAAACTAATTTATTGTTCTTAATGGAAAGGCAACGAGGCTTGTTACTCTCGGGGTCTCTGAGCCGCTCAGGCAAATCATATTGTCAAAAAATGCATTTTTCCATCGATAACATGACATCATCGCGCCAAGTGTGTGCTCTTTCAGCCAATTAGTGCGCATATATACAGCCAGGCCCCCGGGCAATCATGTTTTAATTGTAATTTTGAAGAATTCATCTGAATGTGCATGAACTATTTCTGTTCAAAATTGTTAGAAATGTCACATCTTAAATGTTTAAATATTAAATTATATTACTGTACTGTGCAAACTGTACTACTATTTGAGTACGTATGTTATATTGTTTCAATTGAAAATAAAACAGCAAAGTCCATTTGGCTGCCATCTGTTTTAATATGAGACACAAAATCATGATTTTTTTATTTCATGCTTGAAATAAGAAATTATTACGTTAAAAAAGTAGTTTTATACTTGTGAGTGTTGATGACACAGCTTTGCAACAGTTGATATTCTAGTTTCAAGCATGTTTTACTCAATATAGGTCATAAAATCTCAGCAACAAGCTGTAATATCTTACTGAGATCATTTAGGACCAAAACCCTTAAAACAAGTAAAACACTCTAACATAAAATCTGCTTAGTGAGAAGAATTATCTTATCAGACAGAAAATAAGCAAATATCACCCTTATTTGAGGTATTGAATCTTACTTAGATTTCAGTTTTTGCAGTGTGTTCTTTACAAGTGTATGCAAACTTTTGATCGCGACTGTATATGATAGTAGCGTCAATATAGATTGTTTTTTGTTGTTTTGTTGTATAAATTGTTTTTTCACTCAACTGGTACTTTGAAAACACCCACAATATTGTTCTTCTTTGTGATGAGCAGGCAGGTCAGTGCATCCCCTCATGCTTGCTGGTCCAGTCGTATTAAGTCATTGACCTTTCAAGCATGGATTTGCTCAGTCAGAGAGTCTACAGCTCAGAATTCAACCTGACATCATCTATTGATGGGATGGATGTGGTTGTCTTAGCTGTTGTATGATGACATTATATTTTCAATCTATGAGTGCCCTTTCCTCTATAAAACTGAAACCAGTTTTTAGCTGCAATGGCATGTGAGTCACTGGTCTAGGGCGTGCCCCTGAAGCCACCTGGTCGACTGGAAAAGTTGTATAGAACATGGTTGTACTGGAAGGGTGGTTTACTATTGGTCTGTTCGACAACAGGGTTAATGACACAGCAAAGTAGCAAATATTTGTAAACATCCCTGGCTTGCTTTTAAATCACACAAAATAAAGAACAACATTAATCGTGTCAATACCGATCTCCATCTGCTACCACCAACATTCAACACTGAGCTCACTTTAAATATTTCCCTACTGTTTTCCTCATTTAATTTTAAAAGATCGGGGGCGGTACCTCTGGATTGGCAGACCAGGGTGGTGGTTCCTCTCTTTAAGAAGGGGAACCGGAGGGTGTGTTCTAACTATCGTGGGATCACACTCCTCAGCCTTCCCGGTAAGGTCTATTCAGGTGTACTGGAGAGGAGGCTACGCCGGATAGTTGAACCTCGGATTCAGGAGGAACAGTGTGGTTTTCGTCCTGGTCGTAGAACTGTGGACCAGCTCTATACTCTCGGCAGGGTCCTTGAGGGTGCATAGGAGTTTGCCCAACCAGTCTACATGTGCTTTGTGGACTTGGAGAAGGCATTCGACCGTGTCCCTCGGGAAGTCCTGTGGGGAGTGCTCAGAGAGTATGGGGTATCGGACTGTCTGATTGTGGCGGTCCGCTCCCTGTATGATCAGTGTCAGAGCTTGGTCCGCATTGCCGGCAGTAAGTCGGACACGTTTCCAGTGAGGGTTGGACTCCGCCAAGGCTGCCCTTTGTCACCGATTCTGTTCATAACTTTTATGGACAAAATTTCTAGGCACAGTCAAAGCGTTGAGGGGATCCGGTTTGGTGGCTGCAGGATTAGGTCTCTGCTTTTTGCAGATGATGTGGTCCTGATGGCTTCATCTGGCCAGGATCTTCAGCTCTCACTGGATCGGTTCGCAGCTGAGTGTGAAGCGACTGGGATGAGAATCAGCACCTCCAAGTCCGAGTCCATGGTTCTCGCCCGGAAAAGGGTGGAGTGCCATCTCCGGGTTGCGAAGGAGACCCTGCCCCAAGTGGAGGAGTTCAAGTACCTCGAAGTCTTGTTCACGAGTGGGGGAAGAGTGGATCGTGAGATCGACAGGCGGATCGGTGCCGCGTCTTCAGTAATGCGGACGCTGTATAGATTTGTTGTGGTGAAGAAGGAGCTGAGCCGGAAGGCAAAGCTCTCAATTTACCGGTCGATCTACGTTCCCATCCTCACCTATGGTCATGAGCTTTGGGTTATGACCGAAAGGACAAGATCACGGGTACAAGCGGCCGAAATGAGTTTCCTCCGCCGGGTGGCAGGGCTGTCCCTTAGAGATAGGGTGAGAAGCTCTGTCATCCGAGGGAAGCTCAAAGTAAAGCCGCTGCTCTTCCACATCAAGAGGAGCCAGATGAGGTGGTTCGGGCATCTGGTCAGGATGCCACCCGATCGCCTCCCTAGGGAGGTGTTTAGGGCACGTCCGACCGATAGGAGGCCACGGGGAAGACCCAGGACACGTTGGGAAGACTGTCTCCCGGCTGGCCTGGGAACGCCTCGGGATCCCCCGGGAAGAGCTGGACGTAGTGGCTGGCGAGAGGGAAGTCTGGGCTTGCCTGCTTAGGCTGCTGCCCCCTCGACCCGACCTCGGATAAGCGGAAGAAGATGGATGGATGGATGGATGGATTAAAAATGTTGCAGTAAAATGGACACATATTAGTGTTTGATGCTTTTAATTATTGTGTACAAGAGTTTACTTTGGAATGAATCAGCAATCAACACACCTGGCCTTCATAAGACAGCGCGTCCTGAGATCCAGTGCCAGAACGTAGCTACTCGTACTCGTACAGTAAGCCCATTACGTCTCCAGCCTTCTCTCATGTGCATATTCTCTCTCTGTGTTCCCTCCCCATCGTGTTCATGGTGTCCCGTGTTGTCTCGTTATCCAGCTTCTCCTCGTCTTCCCTCGTGGTTGAGCTGTGTGTCTCATCTTCCCGGATCCCCTCTGGACTTCCTCTTGCCTCTCTGGGTATCAACCTCACGCCTGCCTACTGACCACGATGCCTCGCAACAGCCCTTGACCTTCCGCCTGTCTTTGGACTTCCGAGCCTGCTTTTCCCTCTTGGACTTCCGCCTCGATATCAACGTGCACCTTCAACACCCGCTGGTAACCACTCACATATCATCATCATCATCATCGGCGGTCACTCGAAGAGAGTATGACGATCCACCTGGTAGGGGGTATACCTTTATGGAGGATGCCTGTGCGTGACTTTGTTTAACATTGGGAGACTGGTGCACAGACAGTCACCACACGATCCTTGACAGTCCAGTGGCATGGAGTCCAAGACGACTGGGGACCCTTTTCTGCTGCAGCCTTCATCCGCCATCCCAGCTGTTGTGACGCTCCATAGGGTTAGCAATCATCCTCCGCCTGTTCCACCGTTGAGGTCTTGGGTCGTTATTTCCCCATAACTGGGCCCACATGGATGTAGGGGTGTCTTTTTCAGCCATCCCAGCTGTTGTGGTGGTTGTTACATCTACCGTCTTCCGCCTGCTCCGCCGTTGAGGTCTTCACCGTATCCCTGGCTAGGGGGCAGTCAGGTACTAGACCTTTGCCAAGGGCCACCTGGGGTAACAGTAGTAAAGGGGTTAACCTCCTAGTGCCCCAAGACCCCATAGAGGAGCCTCCACTGCATTTCTGTCTTGCATCTTGGTGAGGGCAGTCGCATTTTTCTCCGCCCCCTCCTTCCCTGCGTGCTTTCTTCGTGTCCTTGTCCTGCATGTCTGAACTTTTTTGAAGCCTCTTTCTTTGCGCTGTCCTCAAATTTAAACTTCAAACATGGATATGGTCAGCTGGACTCTCGACGCAATTGACAAAGTCTTTTCGACAAGGAAAAGAGGATCGAGGTAGCCTGGCTGACCATTGCTGCGGGGTACGTGAGAGACTGCTGGGATAAATGGAGAATCATGTGCCTCTCAGTCCTTTCCATCGAGGATGTGGAAGACATCTACCTATTTGGAACCAAGATCGCAGGGCACCTGCTGATTGGGCTGGGCATTGCTCTGGTGTATCGTCAAATTCGGAAGACGATGGCAGTCACTCAAGGGACCCAACGGTTGTTCATCGCAATGGAAGGATTGGGTCGGGCTGTGGGAACACAGACTGTGGCGATTTCTGATTTGAATCGCAAAATGGATCTCATCATGGAGAAGCTTGCTGAGAAGGAAGAATTAAATTGAACTTGAGAGAATCAGCACCGACACAGAGCAGGAATGTCATTGTTTTGACTGCTCGATGAAAACAACATCTTAATCTACGATTTGACTCCCTCGAATGGCCTTGATGCTATCAGGATCAGGCTGTTGGGAAAAACTCCCCCGAGGACTCCTCAACGATGGACGCTTTTGACCTTCCTTTTTGTCAATAACACCTGGTGTCGAACTTTGCGATCGGCTGCAGTCCACAAAAAAATTTCAATATCTCACCCAAGTTAATTGGGCATACAATCAACGCCTTCACCACTGCTTAATTCCTCTTCGGGGTTGTGGACGGCTGAGTAGCGCTTTATAGCGGCAGCCGGCCTCCAGGGCCCCAAATCACCCGCCCTCTGTTGCGAGTTGTTGTGATTACATGTATCATGTTTATGTGTGCTATGCTATGTTAGGTTTTTTCCTTGGACTCAGTCTGGACCCCTCCCGAGGGTCCAGCCTTAGACTGATACTTTTTTTCCCTTTCCCAATGTCACCTTTTTCCCACCTTTTTTAAGGAGCGCAGTAAGTGGCCGTTCCGTTGGCGGTCCCGTCTTGTCCCCCTTGTAACGTATGTCTGCTCTTAGTGGGACTGTGCCGAAAATGTAAATTCAGTTCTTATGTGTCTTGTACATGTTAAAGAATGGACAATAATAAAGCATCTTGAATCTTGAATCTTGAATCTTGGATGCACTTTAAAGCCATGCCCAGGACCGTGCTAAGTACCTACTCAGTGGCCTAGTACCTACTCAGTGGCCTAGTGGTTAGAGTGTCCGCCCTGAGATCAGTAGGTTGTGAGTTCAAACCCCGGCCGAGTCATACCAAAGACTATAAAAATGGGACCCATTACCTCCCTGCTTGGCACTCAGCATCAAGGGTTGAAATTGGGGGTTAAATCACCAAAAATGATTCCCGGGCGTGGCCACCGCTGCTGCCCACTGCTCCCCTCACCTCCCAGGGGGTGATCAAGGGTGATGGGTCAAATGCAGAGAATAATTTCGCCACATTTAGTGTGTGTGTGACAATCATTGGTACTTTAACTTTAACTTTAACTTTAAGTACTGCAATAACAGAATAGATAATATTATAATGGCATATACCATGGTGTCAAACTCTGGCCCGCGGGCCAAATTTGGCCCGCCGTGTAATTTAATTTGGCCCTTGAGGCAATATCAATTTAACATTAGAGCTGGCCCGCCGGTATTATACAGCGGCGGTGCATTCACCGCTAATACTCATACTTGCCAACCCTCCCGATTTTCCCGGGAGACTCCCGAATTTCAGTGCCCCTCCCGAAAATCTCCCGGGGCAACCATTCTCCCGATTTCCACCCTGATAACATTATTGGAAGCGTGCCTTAAAGGCACTGCCTTCAACGTCCTCTACAACATGTCGTCACGTCCGCTTTTCCTCCATACAACCAGCGTGCCGGCCCAGTCACGTAACATATGCGGCTTTTACACACAAACAAGTGAATGCCATGCATACTTGGTCAACAGTCATACAGGTCACACTGAGGGTGGCCGTATAAACAACTTTAACACTGTTACAAATATGCACCACACTGTGAACCCACACCAAACAAGAATGACAAACACAGTTTGGGAGAACATCCGCACCGTAACACAACAGAACAAATACCCAGAACCCTTTGCAGCACTAACTCTTCCGGGATGCTATAATATACACCCCCCGCTACCACTAAACCCCGCCTCCCCCCACCAAGTTAATGTTGATATTTACCTCAGAAGGCTGCCAATAGAAAAGAGGCATTCAATGTTTTATTTAAATTGTATTTAATATACCATTGATGTTTTTTCGTTTATTTTTTGAAAGTTGATTTTGCACTATTAAGTTATATAAGCGTTGCTTGTTCCATATTCAGTGTTAAAGCAAATCAGTGTAGCAAACTGAGCAATAATTAACGTTATATTCATGCACTTTCTCTTGCTACTTCAAGGCTTGAATGTTTGATTCATTCATTATTGTTATTTTATTTTCAAATTTATTATTAGCCTGTGGAAAAAGTTTATTTTGATATTTACCTCAGAAGGCTGCAAATAGAAAAGTGTCAGGCTTGGTAAAAGGATAGGACTCAGATGCAGAGTAGGGAATTAAGACAGGCTTTTATTTTGACAGCTTCCTTTCGCCTCCAAAGTCAAGGATTACAATATCTATCTTAACCAAAAACTAATCGGCAAAAAGGTTCCAAGAAAAAATAGGAACAACCAAAAATCACTCCGAACGGAGGAAAACACAAAAGAAAAGACGAACTATAATTGGCGCCGTATATGCTATAAAATGTATAAACAGAAAACGCTCCAACAGGAGGAAGAAACAAATAACTATGAAAATTTCTACACTAACTAATCTAATAAAGTATTAACAAAAATAGTAACTCAAAAATTTGAGGAAAGAATGAAAAATAACTGAAACTCACCACTTCGGCTGAATATACTAAATAACAAAAAATCACTCTGCTGAGGAGGAAGAAAGGAAAAACTCAAAATAGTAACGAAGGGATTCAAGATCAAGGAACTTAATCACAAGACGAGGCAAGGCAAGACAAGGCATGGACAGGAACATGGATGCTAGAGAGCACGAATAAACGAAACAATCTGGCACAGAACAAAGGAAGGAGTGGGCTTATAAGACACATGAGGGTAATAGGGAACAGGTGGAAACAATTAGGGAATCGGGATGACGTCAGACTGATGACACAAAAGGAAGGGCAAGTGACCTGAAACGAGAGGAGAGTTACTTTTCAAACTAAAACATGCACATCACAAGACAGAAAAAACCAAGACAAGACATCCCTCACCGCGGTGTGACAAAAAGAGGCATTACATTTTTATTTAAATTGTATTTGATATGCCATTGATATTTTTAAATTATTATTATTATTATTTGAAACTCGATTTTGCATGTCACTATAAAGTTATATAAGCCTTGCGTGTTCAATATTCAATGCAAAAATTGTTTGGGTCCCTATTAAAAGGTTAATTTGTTCAACCTTGGCCCGCGGCTTTGTTCAGTTTTAAATTTTGGCCCACTCTGTATTTGAGTTTGACACCCCTGGCATATACCAACCAAAGGCAACAACATACCCCAAACTCATGCTAATCCAGAAAAAAATCAATGACCACAGTGAAACCCTGAAGGAAAATAAGCATGATAGTAAACATTACATGCAATTTATTTTGGCTTGGTTTTCCCCACAGTAATTAAACCATTAACATCTATATAATCATAGCCCAACATAAACCACAGTCCTGATTTATTCAAACAATCTTTCAGAGAACGGTGGCCGTGGCCTTGTTCGGATTTTCTGGTGACAGACCTAACATTAAATGTGTTCTGTTCACTTGCACACTTATGGACAAACACAAGAATAGAAAAGTGCAGACATCTTCAGACAACACGACTAGAACAGTACTAGCCAAGATGGCAATCATTATAGTGCATTCTTTAAGGATTCAAACTCAATCAGGGGTTATACTGAAGGCCATATCCGAGCTGACGAGCTGCCCTCTCAAGTCCTCCTCTTACTCCTCCTGCTGATTGCGACTATCAGTGGCTGTGTGGGCAAGACGTCGCCTGATAACGCGTCCCTCTCGAATGAGTACATCTTCCACATTAATGCTGGGAGAAGTGATGTCCTCAGTTAGGTGTCTTGGTAAAACAACATGTGGTTGGAATAAATACTGTGCTGAGGTGGAATTTTAAATGTAGTGGGACAAAGCCTCATCTTTGTAAAACCTCATATCTTCTCTTTCAACATTAGTTACTTTTTGGATTTGATTGGTAAAATAACAGTTTATACTTTTTCCGGACCATAGGGCACACCGGATTATAAAGCGCACCGCCGATGAATGGTCTATTGTTGATCTTTTTTCTTATATAAGGCGCACCGGATTATAGGGCGCATTAAAGGAGTCATATTTTTTTTTTTTGTAAATGGAAAACACTTCCTTGTGGTCTACATAACTGTGGAGGGAGATGTGGCCAGCGCTGCCTGCAGGAGCAAAGGCCGCCGCCTCTGTCCATGGTGCTGAGGACAGAGCACCATCAGACGGGGGCGTGGCAGTGCTGACGGCGAGACACAGCTGGCAGGTGAGTAGATTTCACAGGTGGTACGTGGTATTTGTTGTCTTTAACAGTAAGCGGCCGGGAGCAGGAAAGGAGAGAGGATACGGACGTGGCTGAAAAGTCGCGTCCTGCTGGAGCATACTTGCCAACCCTCCCGAATTTTCCGGGAGACTCCCGAAATTCAGCGCCTCTCCCGAAAACCTCCCGGGACAAATATTCTCCCGAAAATCTCCCGATTTTCAGCCGGAGCTGTAGGCCACGCCCCCTCCAGCTCCATGCGGACCTGAATGAGGACATATTTTTTTCATGACGGGAGGACAAGGTCACAGGGTGACACGAACTAAATCATCCAGACAAGAGATAAATTGTATTATTATGTTTATCTTACCTAAAAATAAATATATTTATTAATTAAAAAAAAAAAAAAACGAAATAAATTTTTACTATATTTTGCTAAAAACATCAAAATTAATTGTATTTTTATTTGTATTTTTTCTGACTCCTTATTACATCCAGGCATTAAAATTATACATTAAAATAAACATATTTGAAATAGTTCATTTTAAATTATCATAATAATTCATTTAAAATGACCATATTTAATTATTACAATTATTGCTTGTTTATCAACAACTTTAGCATTTTATAATAACTGGGATTTATATAGCGCTTTTCTAAGTACCCAAAGTCGCTTTACATGTAGAACCCATCAAACATTCACACCTGGTGGTGGTAAGCTACTTTCATAGCCACAGCTGCCCTGGGGTAGACTGACGGAAGCGTGGCTGCAATTTGCTCTAACGGCCCCTCCGACCACCACCTATCATTCATCATTCAATTCGCCGGTCTGAGTGGCACCGGGGGCAAAGGGTGAAGTGTCCCGCCCAAGGACACAACGGCAGCGATTTTTGGATGGTAAGAGGCGGGGAGCGAACCTGCAACCCTCAGGTTTCTGGCACGGTTGCTCTACCCACTACGCCATGCCGCCCCATTTTATTCATTACATTTTGAAGCTCTCAGAAGCCAAGTTATGTTATATTCCTTAATATTTATTTATGCAAGTTTGAAGTATCAATTATCTAAATACAGTTTTATTTGCATATTTTCAGGATGTATATATATATATATATATATATATATATATATATAAATATATATATATATATTTCGGGAGGTGGGGCGTGGTCGGGTAGGGGTGGGCAATATACCCACCCCTACTAACGCCCCCAACCACGCACTGCCCCACCCCCGACCACGCCCCCACCCCTCACCTCCCGAAATCGGAGGTCTCAAGGTTGGCAAGTATGTGCTGGAGAGAGAACTTTGTTAAAGCAATTGATTATTAAAACCTTGTTAAAACCTTCACGCTTGGCTCCGGCGCTGTGTCTAACAGTGGAACTGTGGGGAAGCACTTCCACAATAACATGTAATGGTGGTTCTTTGGTCAAAATGTTGCATAGATTATGTTTTACAGATCATCTTCAAGCCGCTTTCTGACAGTCGCGTCCGGATGCGCCGTTTTGTGGGCGGTCTTATTTACGTGGCTCACCTTCGACAGCGTCTTCTCCCCGTCATCTTTGTTGTAGCGGTGTAGCGTGCAAGGACGAGGGTGGAAGAAGTGTCAAAAGATGGAGCTAACTGTTTTAATGACATTCAGACTTTACTTCAATCAATAACGGAGCAGCATCTCCTCATCTGGAAACAACAACACCGGAAATGTGTCCCGTGAAAACACGTCTGACCGTAACTTTAATAACTAAAGTTCCTTGGGTGCATAATGTAAACTCACCACACCGGTGTGTTTTAGCGATTTCATGGCGAGTTTACCGACAGATATAAGTAAGGACTTTACGCTACTTTATATTAGAAATGGCAACAGTGGACGATGAATGTCCCATAACAAGAAGATAGAGAAAGAGAAGCTTGTCGACTACGGTGTCGCCACGGACTACAAAGGCGGACGCGCACAATTTTTCAGGATTTATGCAGATCCCAAATGCATGGAAGAGCTTAAAACTACATACTTCACCCACGGAACTTTAGTTTTTAGAGAGTTCCGGTCGGACGGTTTTTAACGGGACACATTTCCGGCGTTGTTGTTGCACGGATGAGAAGATGCTGCTCCGTTATTGATTTAAGTAAAGTCTTAATGTCATTAAAACAGTTAGCTCCATCTTTTGACACTTCTTCCACTCCCGTCCTTGCACGCTACACCGCAAAAACAAGATGGCGGGGAAAACACGCTGTCTAAATGGAGGCACGTAAATAACGGCATATCCTGAAGCGACTGTCAGAAAGCGACTTGAAGATGATCTGTAAAACATAATCTATGCAACATTTTGACCAAAGAACCACCATTACATGTTATGTAGACCACAAGGAAATGTTTTAAAGGGGAACATTATCACCAGACCTATGTAAGCGTCAATATATACCTTGATGTTGCAGAAAAAAGACCTTATATTTTTTTAACCGATTTCCGAACTCTAAATGGGTGAATTTTGGCGAATTAAACGCCTTTCTATTATTCGCTCTCTAGTTTCTAGATCTAGAAACTACCCGTAGGACCCCGGTCAAAAGTTGTCACAGCCTAGTTCTCCTCCATCAATGACAGCTTGAAGTACAAAACCCAAAACCAAAAAGTTGGCACGTTGTGTAAATCGTAAATAAAAACAGAATACAATGATTTGCAAATCCTTTTCAACTTATATTCAACTGAATAGACTGCAAAGACAAGATATTTAATGTTGGAACTTGTTGGTTTTTTTGCAAATAATCATTAACTTAGAATTTAATGGCAGCAACACATTGCAAAAAAGTTGGCACAGGGGCATTTTTACCACTGTGTTACATGGCCTTTCCTTTTAACACCACTCAGTAAACGTTTGGGAACTGAGGAGACCAATTTTTGAAGCTTTTCAGGTGCGATTATTTCCCATTCTTGCTTGATGTACAGCTTACGTTGTTCAAAAGTCCGGGGGTCTCCGTTGTGGTATTTTAGGCTTCATATTGCGCCACACATTTTCAATGGGAGACAGGTCTGGACTACAGGCAGGCCAGTGTAGTACGCGCACACTTTTACTACAAAACCACGCTGTTGTAACATGTGCAGAATGTGGCTTGGCATTGTCTTGCTGAAATAAGCAGGGGCGTCCATGAAAAATACATTGATTGGATGGCAACATATGCTGCTCCAAAACCTGTATAAACCTTTCAGCATTAATGGTGCCTTCACATATGTGTAAGTTACCCATGCCTTGGGCACTAATACACCCCCATACCATCACAGATGCTGGCTTTTGAAATTTGCGCCTGAAACAGTCCGGATGGTTCTTTTCCCCGGAGGACACGACATCCACAGTTCGCTTTGCATAGTAGAGTTTTAACTTGCATTTACAGATGTAGCAACCGACTGTAGTTACTGACAGTGGTTTTCTGTAGTGTTCCTGAGCCCATGTGGTGATATCCTTTACTCACCGATGTCGCTTTTCGATGCAGTACCGCCTGAGGGATCGAAGGTTTGTAATACCATCGCTTACATGCAGTGATTTCTCCAGATTCTCTGAACCTTTTGATGATATTACAGACCATAGATGGTGAAATCCCTAAATTATTTGCAATAGCTGGTTGAGAAATGTCGTTCTTAAACTGTTCGACAATTTGCTCATGTATTTGTTCACAAAGTCGTGACCATCGCCCCATCCTTGTTTGTGAATGACTGAGCATTTCATGGAAGCTGCTTTTATACCCAATCATGGCAACCACCTGTTCCCAATAAGCCTGTTCACCTGTGGGATGCTCCAAATAAGTGTTTGATGAGCATTCCTCAACTTTCTCAGTCGTTTATGTCACTTCTGCCAGCTTTTTTGAAACATGTTGCAGGCATCAAAAATGAGCTAATATTTACAAAAAATAAAGTTTACCAGTTCGAACATAAAATACCTTGCAGTCTATTCAATTGAATATAAGTTGAAAAGGATTTGCAAATCATTGTATTCTGCCTGAGTGGCTTGATGATGTTGAGGTCAGGAGACTGCGTTGGCCACGACAGAACCTTCATTTTCGACTTGCTTTGTTTTTTGGATCATTTTCATGTTGGATTGTCCAAGTGTGTCATGTACGCAGATTCTGAGATGATGAGTGCAAATTTTCCTCCAGTATTTTACTGATATACATTAATTTCTTATTTAGCCTTACCATCAATTTTGGATAAGCTTCCTGTGTCTTTGTAGCTCACACATGCTCCAAACATCAATTAATATATTCTGTAGACATACCCTCATGTCAGCAGGCCAGAGAAGCTAGGGTCGATATTCTTCTCTTGACGGTGTGAGCCAAGACATCCAGTGGGTTTATCTCGCTCGTCTGCGGGAACAAACTGCCGCCATTGCTTGCCCTGCTACCGAGGTCCTTTGTCCCTGAATTGCTCACACACTCCGGCAGATTCAATGGGGGTCTGGCGGCAGATTTCTTTGACTTTATCGTTGGAAATGCATCTGCTTTGAGTGTCGCAGGATATCCACACATTCTTGCCATCTCTGTCGTAGCATAGCTTTCGTCGGTAAAGTGTGCGGAACAAACGTCCAATTTCTTGCCACTTTCGCATCTTTGGGCCACTGGTGCAACTTGAATCCGTCCCTGTTCGTGTTGTTACACCCTCCGACAACACACCGACGAGGCATGATGTCTCCTAGGTACGGAAAACAGTCGAAAAACGGAAAATAACAGAGCTGATTTGACTCGGTGTTTGAGAAAATGGCGGATTGCTTCCCGATGTGACGCCACGTTGTGACGTCATCGCTCTGAGAGCTAATATTAGAAAGGCGTTTAATTCGCCAAAATTCACCCATTTAGAGTTCGGAAATCGGTTAAAAAAATATGTGGTCTTTTTTCTGCAACATCAAGGTATATATTGACGCTTACATAGGTCTGGTGATAATGTTCCCCTTTAAGGTTTGTCTCTGTGCTGTGTAGTGTCGTCTAAACGTGATGCTTTGTGGCATTGGCTTTCTTCTCACGTACGACCATGCAGGCCATTTTTCTTCAAGTGCCTCCTTACGAAAACACACCACTTTCCTTCAGAAAGAAGTAATTTGTGAGGTTTTCTTTGCATTCCCAACAATTGTCCTGGCATTTTGTGGGATGAATTTCAGTTGGCCTACCTGACCGTGGCTTATCGTATTTTTGGGACCATAGGACGCGCCGGATTATAAAGCGGACTGTCAATGAGCGGGTGGGTCTATTCAGGTCTATTTTCATTAAAAATGAAAAGGACGGATCAGGGACGGATTCAAGTTGCACCAGTGGCCCAAAGATGCGAAAGTGGCAAGAAATCGGACGTTTGTTCCGCACACTTTACCGACGAAAGCTATGCTACGACAGATATGGACCCTAGCTTCCCTGGCCTGCTGACATCAACTCCAAAACTGGACAGATCAGCTTTCAGGAAAAGAGAGCGGATGAGGGTATGTCTACAGAATATATTAATTGATGAAAACTGGGCTGTCTGCACTCTTAAAGTGCATGTTGTTGCCAAATGTATTTAATATGCTGTAAACCTAGTTCATAGTTGTTAGTTTCCTTTAATGCCAAACAAACACATACCAATCGTTGGTTAGAAGGCGGTCTCCGAATTCGTCCTCGCTTTCTCCCGTGTCGCTGGCTGTCGTGTCGTTTTCGTCGGTTTCGCTTGCATACGATTCAAACCGATATGGCTCAATAGCTTCAGTTTCTTCTTCAATTTCGTTTTCGCTACCTGCCTCCACACTACAACCATCCGTTTCAATACATGCGTAATCTGTTGAATCGCTTAAGCCGCTGAAATCCGAGTCTGAATCCGAGCTAATGTCGCTTTACCTTGCTGTTCTATCCGCCATGTTTGTTTGTATCGGCATCACTATGTGACGTCACAGGAAAATGGACGGGTGTATATAACGATGGTTAAAATCAGGCACTTTGAAGCTTTTTTTAGGGATATTGCGTGATGGGTAAAATTTTGAAAAAAACTTAGAAAAATAACTGATTTTTAATGGTTTTAACCCTTCTGAAATTGTGATAATGTTCCCCTTTAAATAAATGACTTTATCCAACCACTAACTAAAATCTTTCAAAGTAGAGTTAGAAGCAGAACCTTCATCAATGAGGCTTCTATCTCTTGGGACTAATCGTCTAGATTGGCTCTAGATTGTCGACTCCCTCTCCAGGATTGCATTTGGAAGCCCCCGTCTCTTCTAATCCGCCAATATACTGCCAATATCTGTTAGGCTTGTTACTTACTGTGTAGCTCCCTTGCGGCGTTCTTTGCTTTGCCCTCCACATCTTATCTGTCACTTTTTTGCACGTATTTGAGCCAGGATTTGTTTCTTTTGAAATCTTTATTTGGCTCCCGATATGACATCATTTGTCCATTGTGGTTTACTCTAGTAAATGAGACACGACAGTTATTTTCAGGTTGAAAATGGTGTTTACAGCTACCATCACATTCCAGTCTTCGATTTAAACGGATCATTCAAAGTAAACAAAGTCAATTGGATGTCACATATTTCTTTTGCAGAGTGGTAATTGATTTAGTTGGCCTCCTGTGCCCCTAATTGTGCGAATCCATCTCAGTGACGTCAGATAAAGTGATTTTAACATTCTCTTTGCCAGATAGGGATGTATAAGTATGAACATTTCACATCAGGGTTATTGTGACTAAAACGATCACGGTACAAACAGTACTCATACAGACACTGACATCTTTTGACCACATTTAAAAAAAAAAAACTTAAATAAATAGACACTCTGTTAGAAAGTCCACTGTTTCTTTTGCGTCAGTGATAGTGTTTTAGTCTTAGCATTTTATCTGTTTTAATGACTTTTTTTTTGTTTTAAACATTGGTTTGTACTGTAGCACTTGAAGTTTTATTATTTATGTTCAGCGGTTCGTAAAAACACATACAGTCGTGGTCAAAAGTTGACATACACTTTTAAAGGGGAACATTATCACAATTTCAGAATTGTTAAAACCATTAAAAATCAGTTCCCAGTGGCTTATTATATTTTTCAAAGTTTTTTTCAAAATTTTACCCATCACGCAATATCCCTAAAAAAAGCTTCAAAGTGCCTGATTTTAACCACCCGTCCATTTTCCTGTGACATCACATAGTGAAGCCAACACAAACAAACATGGCGGAAAGAACAGCAAGCTATAGCGACATTAGCTCGGATTCAGACTCGGATTTCAGCGGCTTAAGCGATTCAACAGATTACGCATGTATTGAAACGGATGGTTGTAGTGTGGACGCAGGTAGCGAAAACGAAATTGAAGAAGAAACTGAAGCTATTGAGCCATATCGGTTTGAACCGTATGCAAGCGAAACCGACGAAAACGACACGACAGCCAGCGACACGGGAGAAAGCGAGGACGAATTCGGCGATCGCCTTCTAACCAATGATTGGTATGTGATTGTTTGGCATTAAAGGAAACTAACAACTATGAACTAGGTTTACAGCATATGAAATACATTTGGCAACAACATGCACTTTGAGAGTGCAGACAGCCCAATTTTCATCAATTAATATATTCTGTAGACATACCCTCACGTCAGCAGGCCAGGGAAGCTAGGGTTGATATTCTTCTCTTGATCATCTTCGGGACGGTGTGAGCCAAGACATCCAGGGGGGTTTAGCTCGCTCCTATGCGGGAACAAACTGCCGCCATTGCTTGTCGTGCTAGCGAGGTCCTTTGTCCCTGAATTGCTCACACACTCCGGCAGATTCAATGGGGGTCTGGCGGCAGTTTTTTTCGACTTTATCGTTGGAAATGCATCTGCTTTGAGTGTCGCAGGATATCCACACATTCTTGCCATCTCTGTCGTAGCATAGCTTTCGTCGATAAAGTGTGCGGAACAAACGTCCAATTTCTT
Source organism: Nerophis lumbriciformis (assembly GCF_033978685.3). NCBI lineage: Eukaryota > Metazoa > Chordata > Actinopteri > Syngnathiformes > Syngnathidae > Nerophis > Nerophis lumbriciformis. The sequence goes on along the minus strand of NC_084567.2, from coordinate 31,315,375 downwards.
GCCATTTTGGCATCTTTGGGCCACTGGTGCAACTTGAATCCGTCCCTGTTCGTGTTGTTACACCCTCCGACAGCACACCGACGAGGCATGATGTCTCCAAGGTACGGAAAACAGTCGAAAAAACGGAAAATAACAGAGCTGATTTGACTCGGTGTTTGAGAAAATGGCGGATTGCTTCCCGATGCGACGTCACGTTGTGACGTCATCGCTCCGAGAGCGAATATTAGAAAGGCGTTTAATTCGCCAAAATTCACCCATTTAGAGTTCGGAAATCGGTTAAAAAAATATATGGTCTTTTTTCTGCAACATCAAGGTATATATTGACGCTTACATAGGTCTGGTGATAATGTTCCCCTTTAAAGAACTTAATGTCATGGCTGTCTTGAGTTTTCCAATAATTTCTGCAACTCTTATTTTTTTGTGATAGAGTGATTGGAGCACATACTTGTTGGTCACAACAAAACATTCATGAAGTTTGGTTCTTTTATGAATTTATTATGGGTCTATTGAAAATGTGAGCAAATCTGCTGGGTCAAAAGTATACATACAGCAATGTTAATATTTGGTTACATGTCCCTTGGCAAGTTTCACTGCAATAAGGCGCTTTTGGTAGCCATCCACAAGCTTCTGGTTGAATTTTTGACCACTCCTCTTGACAAAACTGGTAAAGTTCAGCTTAATTTGTTGGTTTTCCGACATAGACTTGTTTCTTCAGCATTGTCCACACGTTCAGGACTTTGGGAAGGCCATTCTGAAACCTTAATTCTAGCCCAATTTAGCCATTCCTGTATCACTTTTGACGTGTGTTTGGGATCATTGTCCTGTTGCAAAACCCAACTGCGCCCAAGACCCAACCTCCGGGCTGGTGATTTTAGGTTGTCCTGAAGAATTTGGAGGTAATCCTCCTTTGTCATTGTCCCATTTACTCTCTGTAAAGCACCAGTTCCATTCGCAGCAAAACAGGCCCAGAGCATAATACTACCACCACCATGCTTGACAGTAGGGATGGTGGTCCTGGGATTAAAGACCTCACCTTTTCTCCTACAAACATCCATCCATCCATTTTCTACCGCTTATTCCCTTTTGGGGTCGCGGGGGGCGCTGGAGCCTATCTCAGCTACAATCGGGCGGAAGGCGGGGTTCACCCTGGACAAGTCGCCACCTCATCGCCGGGCCAACACAGATAGACAGACAACATTCACACTCACATCCACACACTAGGGCCAATTTAGTGTTGCCAATCAACTTATCCCCAGGTGCATGTCTTTGGAGGTGGGAGGAAGCCGGAGTACCCGGACAAAACCCACGCAGTCACGGGGAGAACATGCAAACTCCACACAGAAAGATCCCGATCCCGAGCCCGGGATTGAACCCAAGACTACTCAGGACCTTCGTATTGTGAGGCAGATGCACTAACCCCTCTTTCACCGTGCTGCCCTAAAATTAATACATAAATTAATAGTTATTACAAAATATTAATTTTTTTTCCATTTAGCTATAAATGAAAATATCCATCCATCTTCTTCCGCTTATCTGAGGTCGGGTCGCGGGGGCAGCAGCCTAAGCAGGGAAGCCCAGACTTCCCTCTCCCCAGCCACTTCGTCCAGCTCCTCCCGGGGGATCCCGAGGCATAGTCTTCCCAGCGTGTCCTGGGTCTTCCCCGTGGCCTCCTACCGGTCGGACGTGCCCGAAACACCTCCCGAGGGAGGCGATCGGGTGGCATCCTGACCAGATGCCCGAACCACCTCATCTGGCTCCTCTCGATGTGGAGGAGCAGCGGCTTTACTTTGAGCTCCCCCCGGATGACAGAGCTTCTCACCCTATCTCTATGGGAGAGCCCCGCCACCCGGCGGAGGAAACTCATTTCGGCCGCTTGTACCCGTGATCTTGTCCTTTCGGTCATAACCCAAAGCTCATGACCATAGGTGAGGATGGGAACGTAGATCGACCGGTAAATTGAGAGCTTTGCCTTCCGGCTCAGCTCCTTCTTCACCACAACGGATCGATACAGCGTCCGCATTACTGAAGATGCCGCACCGATCCGCCTGTCGATCTCCCGATCCACTCTTCCCTCACTCGTGAACAAGACTAAATGAAAATATGTTAATAATAAAGTTGTGTTAATAATATAATAAATATGTTAATGATAAAGTCTTTACATACACCAAGACACATGTAGGAGTGTGTACATGCGTATCAAGGTGTGTACATGCAGTAATGATACATATCAAAGTATGTACATGCAGCGATGACACGTATCAAGGTGTGTACATGCAGTGATGACACGTATCAAAACGTATACATGCAGTAATGATACGTATCAAGGTGTGTACATGCCATATTGCTGGGTATTGTGGCTAAACAGCTCAATTTTTGTTTCATCTGACATCACATGGACACAGATAAGACCTTCTGGAGGAAAGTTCTGTGGTCAGATGAAACAAAAATAAGAGTTGTAGAAATTATTGGAAACTCAAGACAGCCATGACATTATGTTCTTTACAAGTGTATGTCAACTTTTGACCACGACTGTATGTCTCGTCTTTCTCTGAGTATACAACAATCATATTGTGCTAAGTGCTCGAAAAATTACTTTTAAAAAGTCATTATTTCAAGTTACTTGTTACTTTCCCAAAAAAGTAATTGAATCGGAATTACTCTTTAAAGGGGAACATTATCACAATTTCAGAAGGGTTAAAACCATTAAAAATCAGTTCCCAGTGGCTTATTTTATTTTTCAAAGTTTTTTTCAAAATTTTACCCATCACGCAATATCCCTAAAAAAAGCTTCAAAGTGCCTGATTTTAACCATCGTTATATACACCCGTCCATTTTCCTGTGACGTCACACAGTGATGCCAATACAAACAAACATGGCGGATAGAACAGCAAGGGAAAGCGACATTAGCTCGGATTCAGACTTGGATTTCAGCGGCTTAAGCGAAATTGAAGAAGAAACTGAAGCTATAGAGCCATATCGGTTTGAACCGTATGCAAGCGAAAACGACGAAAACGACACGACAGCCAGCGACACGGGAGAAATCGAGGACGAATTCGGCGATCGCTTTCTAACCAACGATTGGTATGTGTTTGTTTTTAAGTGTTGTAATGTTTTTAAGCTAAATTATTGGTAAACACAGTTTATGTATAATAATTCACGTAAAACCGCGAGTAATGAATAACATTTTCATCAATTAATATATTCTGTAGACATACCCTCATCCGCTCTCTTTTCCTGAAAGCTGATCTGTCCAGTTTTGGAGTCGATGTCAGCTGGCCAGGGAAGCTAGGGTCGATATTCTTCTCTTGATCATCTTCGGTGGCATAAGGGATGGTAGAAGCGGTGTGAGCCAAGACATCCAGGGGGTTTAGCTCGCTCGTCTGCAGGAACAAACTGCCGCCACTGCTTGCCGTGCTACCGAGGTCCTTTGTCCCTGAATAGCTCACACACTCCGGCAGATTCAATGGGGGTCTGGCGGCAGATTTCTTTGACTTTATCGTTGGAAATGCATCTGCTTTGAGTGTCGCAGGATATCCACACATTCTTGCCATCTCTGTCGTAGCATAGCTTTCGTCGGTAAAGTGTGCGGAACAAACGACTGACCATTTTCGTCGGCTTTCCCCACACCCTCGTATTTTGAACAAATTTTGTCCAATTTCTTGCCACTTTCGCATCTTTGGGCCACTGGTGCAACTTGAATCCGTCCCTGTTCGTGTTGTTACACCCTCCGACAACACACCGACGAGGCATGATGTCTCCAAGTTATGGAAAACAGTCAAAAAAACGGAAAATAACAGAGCTGATTTGATTCGGTGTTAGTAATGTGTTTGAGAAAATGGCGGATTGCTTCCCGATGTGACGTCACGTTGTGACGTTATCGCTCCGAGAGCGAATAATAGAAAGGCGTTTAATTCGCGAAAATTCACCCATTTAGAGTTCGGAAATCGGTTAAAAAAATATATGGTCTTTTTTCTGCAACATCAAGGTATATATTGACGCTTACATATGTCTGGTGATAATGTTCCCCTTTAACAAATATAATTAATTAGTAGGGAAAGTAATTATTGCGTTACTTTAAAAAAAACAAAAAAAACACCTTAAAATAGCTGTTATATCCAGTTAAAAGTTGTTTTATGAAAGCAGAGTCTGTTGTTAGGTGACATGTAATGTTAGTTAATTTGGTCTTTGTTTGAACTCCAATTTTAGAATAGATTACACACAAAAAGCGAGGGACCGTTGTTCAAAAGCATGCCATTAACTTTAGAGAATTAAAGTGATGTAGACGCGGTTGAGATATAGTACGCATCTTTACTGAAAGCTGAGGCTGTTTTGCATGCTCAGAGGTGAAACCGATATCCGACAACCAGACAACAAAGCAGTGAGTGTCCCAAAATGCTTGATGAATGCTGTGTGCGGGCTTTCTGAAAATGAATATGGACAGCGAGTAACTGCAGGGCACCCCCGGCCGCTGGTCATCATCTGATGACCTTGTGCTGTCTGCTGTGGAAAGTCGATCTGACAGCGCGAGGCCTGAGGCTGGAGACATATAGGTGGAAGTGCACACTGTTACCCAGCAAAAACTGCACACTTCGCAGAAGTGGCAGACTTTCTGTCAGTCGGACCAGAAGGATGAGAAGGCTTTGTACACTTTGCACATCAATTAAACAACATTTAGACAATAGCACACCTCTCGTCCTTGAAGGAGGCTTCTATGTTGGTAGGCACCCTCTTGGGCAATGGCAATGTAAAACTGGCTCCACTGTGACGAGTGACGATGGTGATCCAGCAGATCCAATTCATGGCAGACCTTCGACTTGGTGGTTTCTGGCTTGTTACTGAATATTCCAACCAAGTTTCTTTCATCTGAGGGTGATAGGATAGGTCAGGGGTCGGCAACCCGTGGCTCCGGAGCCGCATGCGGCTCTTTGATCACTCTGATGCGGCTCAGCAGCTTACTTGCTGAACCCCCCAATTTTCCCGTGAGACTTCCGGATTTCAGCGCCTCTCGCAGAAAACTCCCGGGATTAATATTCACCGATTTTCACCCTTACGGCTATAATAAGGGCGTGCCATGATGGTACAACATTTGGCGCCCTCTACAGTCTGTACTAACAGAGTGCCAGCCCAACACTTGTTAAACAATATACATTTACGACATTTATTTAATAATACCACCTTAACATTTGACAACCAAACAATTACACAAGGCGAATCAGTAAAGAATCTGGGTATTATCTTCGACCCAACTCTCTCGTTTGAATCACACATCAAGAGTTTTACTAAAACGGCCTTCTTTCATCTCCGTAATATCGCTAAAATCCGTTCTATTTTATCCACTAGCGACGCTGAGATCATTATTCATGCGTTCGTTACGTCTCGTCTCGACTACTGTAACGTATTATTTTCGGGTCTCCCTATGTCTAGCATTAAAAAATTACAGTTGGTACAAAATGCGGCTGCTAGACTTTTGACAAGAACAAGAAAGTTTGGCTTCCTGTGCACTTAAGATGTGACTTTAAGGTTTTACTACTTACGTATAAAATACTACACGGTCTAGCTCCGTCCTATCTTGTCGATTGCATTGTACCATATGTCCCGGCAAGAAATCTGCGTTCAAAGAACTCCGGCTTATTAGTGATTCCCAGAGCCCAAAAAAAGTCTGCGGGCTATAGAGCGTTTTCTATTTGGGCTCCAGTACTATGGAATGCCCTCCCGGTAACAATTAGAGATGCTACCTCAGTAGAAGCATTTAAGTCCCATCTTAAAACTCATTTGTATACTCTAGCCTTTAAATAGCCCCCCTGTTAGACCAGTTGATCTGCCGTTTCTTTTCTTTTCTCCTCTGCTCCCCTTTTCCTTGAGGGGGGGGGGGGGGGGGGGGGGCACAGGTCCGGTGGCCATGGATGAAGTGCTGGCTGTCCAGAGTCGGGACCCGGGGTGGACCGCTCGCCTGTGCATCGGCTGGGAACATCTCTGCGCTGCTGACCCGTCTCCGCTCGGGATGGTGTCCTGCTGGCCCCACTATGGACTGGACTCTTACTATTATGTTGGATCCACTATGGACTGGACTCTCACAATATTATGTCAGACCCACTCGACATCCATTGCTTTCGGTCTCCCCTAGAGGGGGGGGGGTTACCCACATATGCGGTCCTCTCCAAGGTTTCTCATAGTCATTCACATCGACGTCCCACTGGGGTGAGTTTTCCTTGCCCTTATGTGGGCTTTGTACCGAGGATGTCGTTGTGGCTTGTGCAGCCCTTTGAGACACTTGTGATTTAGGGCTATATAAATAAAGATTGATTGATTGATTGACATCTTTTGCTTGCACACGTACATGACAGCAAGGCATACTTGGTCAACAGCCACACAGGTTACACTGACGGTGGTCATATAAAACAACTTTAACACTCTTACTAATAATGCGCCACACTTTGAATCAAAACCAAACAAGAATGACAAACACATTTCGGGAGAACATCTGCACCTTAACACAACATAAACACAACAGAACAAACACCCAGAATCCCATGCAGCCCTGACTCTTCCGGGCTACATTATACACTCCCTGCTATCCCCCTGTGCGTCGGTTGAGGTGGGCGGGGTTTGGTAGCGGGGGTGTATAATGTATCCCGGAAGAGTTAGGGCTGCATGGGATTCTGGGTATTTGTCCTGTTGTGTTTATGTTGTGTTACAGTGCAGATGTTCTCCCGAAATGTGTTTGTCATTCTTGTTTGGTGTGGGTTCACAGTGTGGTGCATTATTAGTAAGAGTGTTAAAGTTTGTTTTTTTTATACCGCCACCGTCAGTGTGAGCTGTGTGGTTGTTGACTAAGTATGTCTTGCTGTTACCTACGTGAGCAAAGCAGAAGCTTCATACAATGTGTGGCTGGTCAGGCACACTGACTATAGTGGGTGCTATATGCTGTACCATCACAGCACGCATGACGCTGACAAGCACCATTAAATAAAAACCCGCGTGCCGCACGAGCTTTCAAATTCTACATAAAGGTGTGGGCAGTGTGTCTGAGACCCCTGGTTATACATAGCACAAAGCAAAAAAAAAAAATTCGTATGCAGTGTTATTTCATTTAAAATTTCAAAAAAAATTTGCGGCTCCCATTGTTTTCTATAATTTGTGAAAATGGTCAAAATAGCTCTTTGACTGGTAAAGGTTGCCGACCCCTGGGATAGATCTTCTTCTAGACCTTGGGAAAGTGTAGACACATCCAAACAACTTGTACTTCAATCAATCAATCAATCAAAGTGCATTTATATAGCTGTTAGAATAATTGTTTGTAAGTTATCACAAAAAACTTTGTATTACATTGTGTTCCTGACAAGAAGACAAAAGGATAGGGGCTGTCTTTGAAACATACCAAGAAGAATGCTTGTAAAACTCCACTGGGACTTCAAAGCGGATTGTAGTCAGCTGGAGGCGTGTCTTAATGAAATTAAACAATGGATGTCCGCTAACTTTTTGCAACTCAACACTAAGAAAACGGAAATGCTGATTATCGGTCCTGCTCAACACCGACATTTATTTAATAATACCTCCTTAACATTTGACAACCAAACAATTACACAAAGCGACTCGGTAAAGAATCTGGGTATTATCTTCGACCCAACTCTCTCCTTTGAGTCACACATTAAGAGCGTTACTAAAACGGCCTTCTTTCATCTCCGTAATATCGTTAAAATTCGTTCCATTTTGTCCACTAGCGACGCTGAGATTATTATTCATGCGTTCGTTACATCTCGTCTCGATTACTGTAACATATTATTTTCGGGTCTCCCTATGTCATTAAAAAAAAGCATTAAAAGATTACAATTGGTACAAAATGCGGCTGCTAGACTTTTGACAATAACAAGAAAGTTTGATCATATTACGCCTATACTGGCTCACCTGCACTGGCTTCCTGGGTACTTAAGATGCGACTTTAAGGTTTTACTACTTACGTATAAAATACTACACGGTCTAGCTCCATCCTATCTTGCCGATTGTATTGTACCATATGTCCCGGCAAGAAACCTGCGTTCAAAGAACTCCGGCTTATTAGTGATTCCCAGAGCCCATAAAAAGTCTGCGGGCTATAGAGCGTTTTCCATTCGGGCTCCAGTACTCTGGAATGCCCTCCCGGTAACAGTTAGAGATGCTACCTCAGTAGAAGCATTTAAGTCCCATCTTAAAACTCATTTGTATACTCTAGCCTTTAAATAGACCCCTCTTTTTAGACCAGTTGATCTGCTGTTTCTTTTCTTTTCCTCCTCGCCGGGTTATTCCGGTTCCGCTGACCATGGATAAAGTGCTGGCTGTCCAGAGTTGGGACCCGGGGTGGACCGCATCGGTTGGGGACATCTCTGCGCTGCTGACCCATCTCCGCTCGGGATGGTCTCCTGCTGGTCTCCTGCTGGCCCCACTATGGACTGGACTCTCACTACTACCGTATTTTCCGCACTATAAGGCGCACCTAAAAACCACAATTTTTCTCAAAAGCTGACAGTGCGCCTTATAACCCGGTGCGCTTTATTACGATTCATTTTCATTTTTCATAAAGTTTCGGTCTCGCAACTTCGGTAAACAGCCGCCATCTTTTTTCCCGGTAGAACAGGAAGCGCTTCTTCTTCTACGCAAGCAACCGCCAAGGAAAGCACCCGCCCCCATAGAACAGGAAGCGCTTCACCCGCCCCCGGAAGAAGAAGAAAAAACGCGCGGATATCACCGTACGTTTCATTTCCTGTTTACATCTGTAAAGACCACAAAATGGCTCCTACTAAGCGATCCGGTTCATAAAAAGACGCAATCTCTCCATCCGCACACGGATTACTACCGTATTTCACAGCTGATATTCCTGTGAACCGCACTGTGGAACGGGAGCACGTACGGTGAATATTCGCACCACAGGGAATGAGAAGTCATCCTTCACTGTGGTTCTAGCTTGCCATGCTAACTTCCACCCATGATGATATTCAAAAGGAAGACCTTGCCAAAAGAGACCTTTCCAGCCGGCGTCATCATAAAAGCTAACTCGAAGGGATGGATGGATGAAGAAAAGATGAGCGAGTGGTTAAGGGAAGTTTACGCGAAGAGGCCGGGTGGCTTTTTTCACACAGCTCCGAAGGCGAACACACCTTCACTAAGACGGGCAGATAGCGCCGGTCGACATACGCCAACATCTGCCAGTGGATCGTAAATGCCTGGGCAGATAGTTTCGGTCACAACTGTGGTCCGAGCTTTCCGGAAGGCAGGATTCACAGAACTGCTGCACAACAACAGCGACACTGAATCCGATGACTTCGACGAGGCGGAGCCGGCCATTTTTGGATCCCACGCTTGCGCAACTTTTCAATTCGGACACCGAAGACGAAGAATTCGAAGGATTTACGAATGAAGAATAACTTCAGAAGGTGAGCGCTATGTTTATTTTGTGTGTTGTGACATTAACGTTCGAGCAACATTATGTTGCTATTTATTGCTCTACACCATTTTGAATTTTACTATGTTTGTGATTGCACATTTGCGTACATTTTGGGACAGAGTTGTTAGAACGCTGGTTTTCAATATATTATTAAAGTTTGACTGAACTATCTGACTGTTTTTTTGACATTCACTTTAGCGCAGCGTTTGAAATATGTAATTCATAGAAGGTGCGGCTAATAATCCGGTGCGCCTTATAGTGCGGAAAATACGGTATGTTAGATCCACTAAGGACTGTTCTTTCACAATATTATGTCACTCGACATCCATTGCTTTCGGTCTCCCCTAAAGAGGGGGGGGGGGGGGGGGTTACCCACATATGCGGTTTCTCATAGTCATTCACATCGACGTCCCTTATGTGGGCTCTGTACCGAGGATGTCGTTGTGGCTTGTACAGCCCTTTGAGACTTTTGTGATTTAGGGCTATATAAATAAACATTGATTGATTAATTGATTGATATGGCAGGATCTGCCCAACTTCCAGAGGAACTCTTTTTGAAGTATTTTACGAACTCTCTTTGAACTATTTTATGGAACTCTCTTTGGACTATTTTATGGAACTCTTTTTGAACTATTCTATGACCTCTTCTTTTGAACTGTTCGGTAACCAAAGGCAACACTGTTTACGACCCACTTCCCTCTGGAAGCAGCTGTGGTCAGGTGGGGGGAGAAAGTCAAATAAAGAAGGAGGAGTGCAATCTTTTGGCAGAGCATGGTTGAAGACTGTACAGAGAGTACAGTCGCCATGTTTCTCCTCAATATTGAATCCAAATGTAATTCTGTCTCTGTTTGATTTTTTGCCTCTTGTCATCAGTGTTTGAACCTGACAATAGCCCTTAATCACAAGTGTCTCAAAGGGCTGCACAAGCCACAAAGACATCCTCGGATCAGATCCCACATCAGGGCAAGAAAAAACTCAACCCAATGGGGTACAATGAGAAACCTTGGAGGGGGCCCCCCCACCTCCGTCCCCTGGGCGACCGGTGCAATGGACGTCGATTGGATCTAGTTAATAGTGTGAGAGTCCAGTCCATAGTTGGGACGGCAGGGGATCATCTTGAGTGGAGACAGGTCAGCAGCGCAGAGACGTCCCCAACTGATGCACTGTGGTCACCTAATAATCTATCCACGCAGGAGAGAAGGGCAGAGCAGAAAAGAGACTGCAGATCAACTGGTCTAAAGGGGGGTCTATTTAAAGGCTAGCGTATACAAATGAGTTTTAAGATGGGACTTAAATGCTTCTACTGAGGTAGCATCTCTAACTGTTACCGGGAGGGCATTCCAGAGTACTGGAGCCCGAATAGAAAACGCTCTATAGCCCGCAGACTTTTTTTGAGCTCTGGGAATCACTAATAAGCCGGAGTTCTTTGTACGCAGATTTCTTGCCGGGACATATGGTATAATACAATCCGGAAGATTGGATGGAGCTAGACCGTTAAGTATTCTATATGTAAGTAGTAAAAACTTAAAGTCGCATACTTATACTTATGTATAATTGTTTGAAGTGATGATCATGGAATCTGTAGTTAATTATTAATTGACAATTCTCCTTTTTAGATGCACACTGAGTTCATTGGACTTTCCAATTTTTATTGGCGGTCCAGCCCTGCTCGAACTATCCGTTCTGATTGAAATTCCAGCAGTGCTATTCATCAATCTAAAATAAATGGGTTGTGTTTTCTCATTGTGGTTGGGGTGGGGGCGTGGTTAAGAGGGGAGGAGTATATTTACAGCTAGAATTCAAGCTATATATATATATATATATATATATATATATATATATATATATATATATATATATATGTGTGTATATATATATATTTATTTTATTATATATATATATATATATATATATATATATATATATATATATATATATATATATATATATATATATATATATATATATAATACTTGAATTTCAGTGTTCATTTATTTACACATATACACACACATAACACTCATCTACTCATTGTTGAGTTAAGGGTTGAATTGTCCATCCTTGTTCTATTCTCTCTCACTATTTTTCTAACCATGCTGAACACCCTCTCTGATGATGCATTCTGCTTCGTCTCGTTGTTGTGTGCGCAGTTGTGCACTGCACTCTCTAAAAGCCATAGATGTTATTGTCACATATGCATGTACAGTAGATGGCAGTATTGTCATGTTTAAGAGTGTCACAACATTGCTGTTTACGGCAGACGAACTGCTTTACGGTAGACAAAAAACGTGACTGCTGTTGTTGTGTGTTGTTGCCGCGCTGGGAGGACGTTAATGAAACTGCCTAACAATAAACCCACATAAGAACCCAAGAACTCGCCCTCGATCATTCTACAGTTATAATGTTATTAGGCAGGCATGCTGTTTATATTGTGGGAAAGCGGACGTGAAAACAGGCTGTCGACACGTCACTCAGGTCCACATGGAGCTGGGGGGGGGGGGGGGGGGGGGGGCGTGGCCTCCAGCTCCGCCCGAATTTCGGGAGATTTTCCGGAGAAAATTTGTCCCGGGAGGTTTTCGGGAGAGGCGCTGAATTTCGGTAGTCTCCCGGAAAATCCGGGAGGGTTGGCAAGTATGATTATAACCCAGAAAGGGTATTTACACAACTGTTGTGTTTTACAACTTTCTTAAAGCACAACAAATAGTCTTAAAAGTATTGAACATTTAATCAAGCCTTCAAATAATTGCAATTCACAAGGCATGATCAGCAGTCTAGTACTTGATGGTGGGGGTTAAATGGACCATGGACAGCAAGAGGACACTTAACTAATCCCTTGTATTCTCTTTTCACAATGATAAAACCACTTTGATCAAGTCCGACTTCAGACAACTGTCTCCGTCAGCCTACGGCAGTGCCAGATCCACACTTCACATATGAAACGATTACAGTTGCTCTTCATATTTAGAGCTCATGAATAGATTTACATATCTGGGCTCATTGCCTGGATAATTATCTGTGGTGTCTTTTTAAACAAATCATCATGCAGGCACCGTTTCACGGCAGGTCATCGCTGTCATCCTTTCTGCATTTCTATCACCATACGGATTCAAACTTCATTATCATCTGCTTCCTCATAATCAATATCGTTTGTGCGTTATTTTTTTAAATTTCTACCACATTCTGCACTTCCTATTTTTGTCCTCAATATCCTGCCTGCTATTTTGTATGATCTAATAATCATAATCATTACAGTCACCACCCTGTATGATCAGTGCCAGAGCTTGGTCCGCATTGCCGGTAGTAAGTCGGACACGTTTCCAGTGAGGGTTGGACTCCGCCAAGGCTGCCCTTTGTCACCGATTCTGTTCATAACTTTTATGGACAGAATTTCTAGGCGCAGTCAAGGCGTTGAGGGGATCTGGTTTGGTGGCTGCAGAATTAGGTCTCTGCTTTTTGCAGATGATGTGGTCCTGATGGCTTCATCTGGCCAGGATCTTCAGCTCCCACTGGATCGGTTCGCAGCTGAGTGTGAAGCGACTGGGATGGGAATCAGCACCTCCAAGTCCGAGTCCATGGTTCTCGCCCGGAAAAGGGTGGAGTGCCATCTCCGGGTTGGGGAGGAGATCTTGCCCCAAGTGGAGAAGTTCAAGTACCTCGGAGTCTTGTTCACGAGTGAGGGAAGAGTGGATCGTGAGATCGACAGGCGGATCGGTGCGGCGTCTTCAGTAATGCGGACGCTGTATCGATCCGTTGTGGTGAAGAAGGAGCTGAGCCGGAAGGCAAAGCTCTCAATTTACCGGTCGATCTACGTTCCCATCCTCACCTATGGTCATGAGCTTTGGGTTATGACCGAAAGGACAAGATCACGGGTACAAGTGGCCGAAATCAGTTTCCTCCGCCGGGTGGCGGGGCTCTCCCTTAGAGATAGGGTGAGAAGCTCTGCCATCCGGGAGGAGCTCAAAGTAAAGCCGCTGCTCCTCCACATCGAGAGGAGCCAGATGAGGTGGTTCGGGCATCTGGTCAGGATGCCACCCGAACGCCTCCCTAGGGAGGTGTTTAGGGCACATCCGACCGGTAGGAGGCCGCGGGGAAGACCCAGGACACGTTGGGAAGACTATGTCTCCCGGCTGGCCTGGGAACGCCTCGGGGTCCCACAGGAAGAGCTGGACGAAGTGGCTGGGGAGAGGGAAGTCTGGGCTTCCCTGCTTAGGCTGCTGCCCCCATGACCCAACCTCGGATAAGCGGAAGAAGATGGATGGATGGATGGATGGATTACAGTCACCACAATGTTTGCCTTCACCACAATCTTGGTCAATCCACAGTGTGGGTGTGCAAGTAACATGGACATTCATCACATTATTGTGACTGGCATGAAACTAGTTGAATGGCATACGTTATGTTTATGGGTGGAGTAGACGGCACAGACCACAAGAGGGCGTAGTTAAGCTCAATGATTTATTTTATATATATATATATATATAAATAAATAAAATAACGAAACAATAATAATAATAATAATAATAAAAAACTAGAGAATTAAGTGTGGGTAAATCCAAAAGGGTGTATGGCGTGTGACTATGTGTGGATATTATCTGTTGTGTGTTACCGGGAGTGTTGAGCGAGAGGCGGCAGTCCCAGAGGGGAAGGGGGCGGCATGGCGTAGTGGGTAGAGCGGCCGTGCCAGAAACCTGAGGGTTGCAGGTTCGCTCCCCGCCTCTTGACATCCAAATCGCTGCCGTTGTGTCCTTGGGCAGGACACTTCCCCCTTGCCCCCGGTGCCGCTCACACTGGTGAATGAATGATGAATAAATGATAGGTGGTGGTCGGAGGGGCTGTAGGTGCAAACTGGCAGCCTCTGTTCCGTCAGTCTACCCCAGGGCAGCTGTGGCTACAAAATGTAGCTTACCACCACCAGGTGTGAATGAATGATGGGTTCTCACTTCTCTGTGAGCGCTTTGAGTATCTAATAATAGAAAAGCGCTATATAAAATGAAATCCATCATTATTATTATTATTAAAGGCAGGCTCGAATGTCCGTGAGGCAAGCAGGGCGTCGGGGGGCTATAGCGGGGCATAAGAGGTCTATGTCCAAGGGGTAGGTCGAGATCCAAGAGGCAGTCCGGGAATCAGGGGGAACAAGGAATGACGAGACACACAGCACGCCAACGCGGGAACGGAGGTCTACAGCAGGATCGACAAGGAGGACACGGAGAAGAAATAAAAAACACAGAGAGCAAAGTGTGCATATAGCGGAGTTGGTGGGCTTACGGTACACAAATGGATGGTTACGTTCCGACCCGGGATAGCAGGTTGTGCAGGCTTTTGAAGGCAGGACCTCTGATCAACTTCAGGTGTGCTGATTAGCGGTGATTGACTGCAGCTGCCGGCTGCAGCAGGACTGACACTCGCATGTGCGCTCTTGGAGGCGCAATCAGCAGAGCGCACAGATGAGAACGCATTGGAATGCGCCCTGGCTGTGACAACAGGTTATTAAAACCTTCTATGGATCAAAAACCACAAAGACTTGCTACTTTGTCCCCTCTTAACCCTGTAACACCCCTTGTTGTAAAATTACAACGTTACCTTTAACCATCATAAAAAACAATCTGTTATATATATATATTTTTTTTTTTTACCACATTTACATATATAGTCATTGGGTCCTATTGTTCAGTCTCACAAGGCTATTGGACCGTACATTTGTTTATAAGTCACACCTTCTGGCCATGAACTCACACAACCTCTCAAGGTTTCCTTCGAACAAAATATATTTGTTTTATTGGACTGGATTCATCAGATTCAAGTAATTAAAATGTCTTTTATATATTTTTTTGGTTGTTATTACAATGTCTAGAGCAAGGGTCACCAACCTTTTTGAAACCAAGAGCTACTTCTTGGGTACTGATTAATGCGAAGGGCTACCAGTTTGATACACACTTAAATAAATTGCCAGAAATAGACAATTTGCTCAATTTACCTTTAACTCTATGTTATTATTAATAATTAATTATATTTATCTTTGTAGAAACACTGATCATCTTAATGATTTCTCACAATAAATACAGTATATATAGAAACAGATAAATATCAATATGCAACACTTTGTTTTTAATATTTTCTCAAAGTGCACATTTTTCAAATTGAACATTTTCAAATGATCACTTCTAATACAGTCTTGTGAAATCACAATATCCCATTTTAACTAGCTAGCCACTACCATTTTTTAACAATCAATCAATCAATCAATCAATGTTTATTTATATAGCCCTAAATCACAAGTGTCTCAAAGGGCTGCACAAGCCACAACGACATCCTCGGTACAAAGCCCACATAAGGGCAAGGAAAAACTCACCCCAGTGGGACGTCAATGTGAATGACTATGAGAAACCTTGGAGAGGACCGCATATGTGACTAACCCACCCCCCCACCCCACCCACCTCTCTAAGGGGGGGGGGGGGGGGGGATTTTTAAATAAATCATGTCACACTTTGAACTGGACACCAAATCTGTTATCTGTTATATTTTCTTGAATTTTCAAATTGTATTTGAGTTTTGTCTCTCTGAGAATTAAAAATGTCGAGCAAAGCGAGACCAGCTGGCTAGTAAATAAATAACATTTAAAAAATAGAGGCAGCTCACTGGTAAGTGCTGCTATTTGAGCTATTTTTAGAACAGGCCAGCGAGCTACTCATCTGGTCCTTACGGGCGACCTGGTGCCCGCGGGTACCGCGTTGGTGACCCCTGGTCTAGAGCATGTACATATGTAGTTATTGTGGAACAGATGCATCAAATTTCATTTAGAGCTTGTTACATAATTATTGCAATTATACAACTCTGGGTGAATGTGGTAGTCAAATGTTGCAGTGGCTCAAACAGGTTGTATTCCCTCCGCTACATCACTATTTTCTCGATACATGGATAGTATACATTCTACAGACATTTTACAGACGACAGGGACTGTTTTTAGGACTTTCACCACCAATGAAAGTCTTCATGACCAATGTCATGAAAAGAAAAAAAAAGGGGGGGGGCAAGCGTTTTTTAAGAGTTTTATCTTGTTTCATATTTTTTATATTTGTAATAAATGACTTCATAAAAATATAACTAATGTGTGATCATTATTAATGGTATATACCGTTATGGGGCTAAGTAAGCAATCGACCCTGCAAATGAACCCTTAGTTGTTCAGACAAGGTGAGTACAAAAACAGAAATTCTACACCTGAACTCGGTGTAGAGATTATATTTCTCATGTAATAGATTCACTGACCCAATCTAGAAAATCCACCTCCTCACATACAAAGCACTACATGGCCAGGTTCCATTCTACCTTAAAGAGCTCTTGGTGACTTAATAGCCTCCTGGAACGATAAATTCCCAGAGCTTACACTTACATGTGGTTCCAAGAATTGAAGATATGAAGACGGATGGATTTTTTTTTAATGCATTCTAACTTGTAAATACAGCGAAGCCAATGGGAGGTCCTCTCTTTTGCCCATAAAATCCAATAAATAACCATTCAAAAACCACCAACAATACTCCATTTACATTTTGTGATTTGAATATTAACCAAGTATTAGTGATATTGTTATTATAAGTGCATACGCAGACAAACTATTTATAGCAGCACTGGGATCACAAACTTGTGTACAATTTCGACATGATCGACCGGCGAGGTGTTTCCTCGCTTTCTTGTTCCCTGGAAGTTTATTGTAGATCATAAATCATGCATCTCACTTGGACAGAAGAAGTCTGAGAACGTATTCCGACAAGTTGGTACACTTTGAGAGCCATTTCGGACCCGAGAATGGCGAGAATGACACGAAAAGAAGTTTGGTCTCTCTCCCCCTTCCCGTTTCTTTGCGAGGATTATTATTATTCTTCATCTACAAAACCCAAAACCAGTGAAGTTCTGTAAATCGTAAATAAAAACAAAATACAATAATTTGCAAACCCTTTTCAACCTATATTCAAATTAATCGACTGCAAAGACAAGATACTTAACATACGAACTGGAAAACTTAATTTTTTGCAAATATTAGTTCAATTGGAATTTGATGCCTGCAACATGTTTCAAAAAAGCTGGCACAAGAAAATTTGAGGAATGCTCATCAAACACTTATTTGGAAAATCCCACAGGTGAACAGGATAATTGGGAACAGGTGGGTGCCATGATTGGGTATAAAAGCAGCTTCCATGGAATGCTCAGTCATTCACAAACAAGGATGGGGCAAGGCTCACCACTTTGTGAACAAATGTGTGAGCAAATTGTTGAACAGTTTAAGAACAACATTTCTCAACGAGATATTTCAAGGAATTTAGGGATTTCACCATCTAAGTTCTGTAATATCATCAAAAGGTTCAGAGAATCTGGATAAATCACTGCACGTAACATTGAATGCCCGTGACCCTGGATCCCTCAGGCGGTACGGCATCAAAAGCCGACGTCAGTGTGTAAAGGATATCACCACATGGGCTCAGGATCACTTCATAAAACCACTGTCAGTAACTACAGTTCGTCACTACATCTGTAAGTGCAAGTTAAATCTCTACGATGCAAAGCAAAAGCCATTTATCAACAACACCCAGAAACACCACCGGTTTCGCTGGGCCCGAGCTCATTTAAGATGGACTGATGCAAAGTGGAAAAGTGTTTTGTGGTCTGACGAGTCTATGTGGTCTTAAATGAGAACAAAAGTGGATTCAACACAAGAGTTTTATTTTACTCATAATTAAATGGTACAATGGTTGGATTGAATTGCCGTGCACACAGACAGTTTTCCCCGGGCGCGGCCCCTCAGCATGGAATGAAAAAAAAGCTCTCGCCTTGGTCTGACTTCGTCATTTTATGTGTTTTCCTCGTGCGTCAAGGTCCCGTTGTTTTTGGACCTGGTTATTCTGCAAACTCATTGAATCCTTTAGCCATAATAAACAATCAAAACATTTTGTGGAATTGTCAGGCAGACCATATATTCAACTTTAACCCACATATGCTCATTTGATGGCACAGAATAGAACAAAAAGAAACGAGCAGACATTCTTAATGCTTCAATGTCGTTGTCTTTTCGGACTTTGACAGACACAAAATAGTGAAGTGAAGTGAATTATATTTATATAGCGCTTTTCTCTAGTGACTCAAAGCGCTTTTACATAGTGAAACCCAATATCTAAGTTACATTTAAACCAGTGTGGGTGGCACTGGGAGCAGGTGGGTAAAGTGTCTTGCCCAAGGACACAACGGCAGTGACTAGGATGGCGGAAGCGGGGATCGAACCTGGAACCCTCAAGTTGCTGGCACGGCCACTCTACCAACCGAGCTATACCGCCCCAAATATAGTTCAAATGGTCAGAAATTCCACTGCATCCACATTTCAAATGGTTTTTGGAAACTGTGGATGTCGTGTCCTCCGGAACAAAGAGAAAAATAACTATCCGGATTGTTCTAGGCGCAAAGTTCAAAAGCCGGCATCTGTGATGGTATGGGGGTGTATTAGTTTCCAAAGCATGGGTAACTCACACGTCTGTGAAGGCACCATTAATGCTGAAAGGTACATACAGGTTTTGGAGCAACATATGTTGCCATCCAAGCAACGTCATCATGGACGCCCCTGCTTATTTCATCAAGACAATGCCAAGCCACGTGTTACAACAGCGTGGCTTCATAGTAAAAGAGTGTGGGTACTAGACTGGCCTGACCTGTCTCCCATTGAAAATGTGTGGTGCAATATGAAGCCTAAAATACCACAACGGAGACCCCCGGACTGTTGAACAACTTAAGCAAGAATGGGAAATTATTCCACCTGAAAAGCTTAAAAAATTTCCCAAACGTTTACTGAGTGTTGTTAAAAGGAAAGGCCATGTAACACAGTGGTAAAAATGCCCCTGTGCCAACTTTTTTGCAATGTGTTGCTGCCATTAAATTCTAAATTAGTGATTATTTGCAAAAAAAAAACAAGTTTCTCTGTTCGAACATTAAATATCTTGTCTTTGCAGTCTATTCAATTGAATATAAAATGAAAAGTATTTGCAAATCATTGTATTCTGTTTTTATTTACGAATTACACAACGTGCCAACTTCACTGGTTTTGGGTTTCGTAGTATGTTTCTAACCCCTCTTTTCTCTTTGCATATTTCTCTCTCCCCTGTGGTCGATGCTCCCTGCCTCCGGAGGTGCGACCGGCAAGGACACTATTGCACCTTCACTATTTTCTGCTCTTTATTGGCGATGGCGAAGTCCATCATGGGACTTTTACTGTCGTTGATACGGCTGTTGTTGTGCCTATTGTCTCTCGTCCTTCTCTCAGTCCCTAAAACCCCTCAGTCCTACCCTCATCACTCTATTCCAGTGTTTCGTAACCATAACGTTGAGCCGTGTGAGCACACTAGAGGGCTGCCAAAAAATATATATATGTTTCTCAGCTGTGGTCCTCAGACCACTTGTGGAAATAATGACAATCTCAAATAAAAAGGAAGAAGTCTGTAGCTAAAGTCAAAGAGATGTTAAAGGGGAACATTATCACCAGACCTATGTAAGCGTCAATATATACCTTGATGTTGCAGAAAAAAGACCATGTATTTTTTTAACCGATTTCCGAACTCTAAATGGGTGAATGTTGGCGAATTAAACGCCTTTCTATTATTCGCTCTCGGAGCGATGTGACGTCACATCGGGAAGCAATCCGCCATTTTCTCACTTTCGTCGGTGTGTTGTCGGAGGGTGTAACAACACGAACAGGGACGGATTCAAGTTGCACCAGTGGCCCAAAGATGCGAAAGTGGCAAGAAATTGGACGAAATTTGTTCAAAATACGAGGCTGTGGGGAAAGCCGACGAAATGGTCAGTCGTTTGTTCCGCACACTTTACCGACGAAAGCTATGCTACGACAGAGATGGCAAGAATGTGTGGATATCCTGCGACACTCAAAGCAGATGCTGACATCAACTCCAAAACTGGACAAATCAGCTTTCAGGAAAAGAGAGCGGATGAGGGTACGTCTACAGAATATATTAATTGATAAAAACTTTATTCATTACTCGCGGTTTTACGTAAATTATTATACATAAACTGTGTTTATCAATAATTTAGCTTATTTTTTTCAATCATTCGAGTACATTCGGGTTGTCTTGTGTAATACAGTATTTTGTGTCTATTTAGGTATGGTTAACCTGAGTGCTGAAATCGTGGAAAAATATATGTTCTTAGCGCGCCTGAAATGGGCTGTCTGCACTCTCAAAGTGCATGTTGTTGCCAAATGTATTTCATATGCTGTAACCCTAGTTCATAGTTGTTAGTTTCCTTTAATGCCAAACAAACACATACCAATCGTTGGTTAGAAGGCGATCGCCGAATTCGTCCTCGCTTTCTCCCGTGTCGCTGGCTGTCGTGTCGTTTTCGTCGGTTTCGCTTGCATACGGTTCAAACCGATATGGCTCAATAGCTTCAGTTTCTTCTTCAATTTCGTTTTCGCTACCTGCCTCCACACTACAACCATCCGTTTCAATACATGCGTAATCTGTTGAATTGCTTAAGCCGCTGAAATCCGAGTCTGAATCCGAGCTAATGTCGCTATATCTTGCTGTTCTATCCACCATGTTTGTTTGTATTGGCATCACTGTGTGACGTCACAGGAAAATGGACGGGTGTATATAACGATGGTTAAAATCAGGCACTTCGAAGCTTTTTTTAGCGATATTGCGTGATGGGTAAAATTTTGAAAAAAACTTCGAAAAATAAAATAAGCCACTGGGAACTGATTTTTAATGGTTTTAACCCTTCTGAAATTGTGATAATGTTCCCCTTTAAGCGCAAAGATTATGACTGAAGTGGTGAAGCTGTATTTTCATTTGCACTTTAATTTTAATGACAATTTAGTTAAGAAATTATCATTATTAATTTAGTGTAGGGTTAGTGTAAGGGTTAGGGTTAGGGTAACCCTAACCCTAACCCTAACCCTTTATTTATTTGAGCACAAAATAATTGTATGTAAATGTATTAATTTATTAAATTTGTAATCCCCTTCTTATGCAGTATACTGTATTTTCTGGACTATACGCCGCTAAACTTTGAACCCTGCGGCTTATACAAAGGTGCGCCTAATCTATGGATTTTTCTTCGCTATTGGCTAAATTATGGAATGAATTAAGCAAAGAAATCACTTTAAGAAACTGTTGAAACTCGTAGTGTTTACTGTTGTGTTTTTAGTGTTTTTCCTGCTTTCTCCTCTTGTCTACACCTGTGCTTCTAGTGATTTGTCCTCGGCGAGGGGCGGACCTTGATGCACACCTGCTCGCAATTAGCACTCCGGTATATAGGCACGTCACGGTCAGCTTGGCCTCGCCGGTTATTGTCTCCTGCACCTCCCACGTGCATGTGCCTGCTTCATTTCATCAGTCCCGGTATGTTGCCTCTCCTTATTCCTGTAATCCCTCACCTCTTTGTGTTTGCTTCCTAGCCCCCCCTGAGGTAAAGAGGATTTTGTGTTGGACTTTTTGCTGTGTTCAGTGCGCCCTGGCCTTCCTCCCTGCCGACCACTGTGGAACCTGTTTTTGTTTGTTTATTCATGGTGTGCATTTTTTGCCCCATCGCCTTTCGTTACACTTGTTGGATTTATTAAATATTCCCCTTTTTATAATTCAACCTTGCCTCTCGTCTCTGCATCCTGGGATCACCTTGATCAGGTCCTAACAGTTTACAAAGCACAAGGAAGAAGAATCCTGATAAACGTCTTGAACCTTATTAAAAAAGGGGAAAACTTATTCATCCCATAAAGGATGAATAAAGACATCAATGTATTTTCTGTTTTGTTTGATCATCCGTTTTACTGCCGTGCTACTGCCCTGGCCGTAACTACCATTGAGGACACCCAGGTTATTGTTCGTCAAAAAAAAAAAAGATGATATTACTGACTGCAAATATACTTTGTGTGGGATATTGTGTACGCTGTACATCACAATGCGGTAGATCATCCTCTTTGGTCATGCACAACTGAACCCGCTACAACTCTAGACCAGTGTTTTTCAACCACTGTGCTGGGGCACACTAGTGTGCTGTGAGATACAGTCTGGTGTGCCGTGGGAGATGATCTAATTTCACCTATTTGGGTTAAAAATATTTTTTGCAAACCAGTAATCCGCAAATAATGTGTTGTTGTTGAGTGTCTGTGCTGTCTGGAGATCGGCAGACTTACCACGTTATACTCTTCCATATCAGTAGGTGGCAGCAGGTAGCTAATTGCTTTGTAGATGTCGGAAACAGCGGGAGGCAGCGTGCAGGTAAAAAAGGTGTCTAATGCTTAAACCAAAAATAAACAAAAGGTGAGTGCCCCTAAGAAAAGGCAATGAAGCTTAGGGAAGGCTATGCAGAACGAAACTAAAACTGAACTGGCTACAAAGTAAACAAAAACAGATTGCTGGACGACAGCAAAGACTTACTGTGGAGCAAAGACGGCGTCCACAAAGTACATCCGAACATGACACGACAATCAACAATGTCCCCACAAAGAAGGATAAAAACAACTGAAATACAAACCCCGTTTCCATATGAGTTGGGAAATTGTGTTAGATGTAAATATAAACGGAATACAATGATTTGCAAATCCTTTTCAACCCATATTCAATTGAATATGCTACAAAGACAACATATTTGATGTTCAAACTGATAAACATTTTTCTTTTTTGCAAATAATCATTAACTTTAGAATTTGATGCCAGCAACACGTGACAAAGAAGTTGGGAAAGGTGGCAATAAATACTGATAAAGTTGAGGAATGCTCATCAAACACTTATTTGGAACATCCCACAGGTGAACAGGCAAATTGGGAACAGGTGGGTGCCATGATGGGGGAGAAAAACAGCTTCCATGAAATGCTCAGTCATTCACAAACAGCTATTGCAAGGAATTTAGGGATTTAACCATCTACGGTCCGTAATATCATCAAAGGGTTCGGAGAATCTGGAGAAATCACTGCACGTAAGCAGCTACGCCCGTGACCTTCGATCCCACAGGCTGTACAGCATCAACAAGCGACATCTGTGTGTAAAGGACATCACCACGTGGTCTCAAGAACACTTCAGAAACCCACTGTCAGTAACTACAGTTGGTCGCTACATCTGTAAGTGCAAGTTAAAACTCTCCTATGCAAGGCGAAAACCGTTTATCAACAACACCCAGAAATGCCGTTGGCTTCGCTGGGCCTGAGCTCATCTGATACAAAGTGGAAAAGTGTTCTGTGGTCTGACGAGTCCACATTTCAAATGGTTTTTGGAAACTGTGGACGTCGTGTCCTCCGGACCAAAGAGGAAAATAACCATCCGGATTGTTATAGGCGCAAAGTTGAAAAGCCAGCATGTGTGATGGTATGGGGGTGTATTAGTGCCCAAGACATGGGTAACTTACACATCTGTGAAGGCACCATTAATGCTGAAAGGTACATACAGGTTTTGGAGCAACATATGTTGCCATCCAAGCAACGTTATCATGGACGCCCCTGCTTATTTCAGCAAGACAATGCCAAGCCACGTGTTACAACAGCGTGGCTTCATAGTAAAAGAGTGCGGGTACTAGACTGGCCTGCCTGTAGTCCAGACCTGTCTCCCATTGAAAATGTGTGGCGCAATATGAAGTGTAAAATACGACAAAGGAGACCCCCGGACTGTTGAACAACTTAAGCTGTACATCAAGCAAGAAAGGGAAATAATTCCACCTGAAAAGCTTTAAAAATTGGTCGTTTCCTGAGTGTTGTTAAAAGAAAAGGCCATGTAACACAGTGCCAGCTTTTTTGCAATGTGTTGCTGCCATTAAATTCTAAGTTAGTGATTATTTGCAAAATAGTTCGAACATTAAATATCTTGTCTTTGCAGTCTATTCAATTGAATATAGGTTGAAAAGGATTTGCAAATCATTGTATTCTGTTTTTATTTACATATTACACAACGTGCCAACTTCACTGGTTTTGTAAATGATACAGTACAAAATGGGATAAACAGATGATTAAAACTTGGTGTGGCAAGAATCAAAATTACAATCCTTTCTTGCATTGTCTGCATTGTGAGGCGGGAGCCTCGCTCCTTGTTCCATTTTCTGCCAGGTTGTCTGGGCAGATCACCTCTGCCCTCAACCACAATTGGGCCTGCGATAACAGATCTTTTTAATATTACGCTCTTTGATATGAGAGGATTGTGAGGGGTTGCAGCTGAAGATATCGAGCGCGAGCTAAGAGTTGTTCTAAAATTAAAATTATTACGCCGACGAATAACAGCAGGACTTTCACTGGAGCGAGACTTGTTTTGGACTAATGTGTCATTTATATGTTCCCTATAAGTTCAATCAGATAGCAAACTTTTCCCAGCGGCACTATCTGTTGACCTGCACTGACATTGCCCCAGTATTGATGGCACAAAAGCAGAACTTTTCTATCACCTTGAAAGGGCTTTTGTTTGGTTTAGAATTTGTTTCAGATAAAAAAATCTGACAAATATCAAACATGGGTTTGAAGATATCGCAATTCTGTGCATCAAGTTGTTGGCTTTTATCTAACAACACCTTTTAGAGTGCAGGTGTCAAACTCAGGGCCCTGGGGCCAGATCTGGCCCGCGACATCATTTTATATGTGTCAATAAAGTAATTACAATTTTCTCACTAAATGTATTTTGATTATTTTAAATTTGACAGAAAAAATATATGTACTACTTGAAATTACATACCTTTTAAACTTTAATAGTATCCAATATTGCAACAAATATTACAGTATATTATCATATGTTTTAAACATGATTTTTTCTAAATAAATAAAAATACTTAATGATACAGCAAACTACCCATCAAATCAATAAAAAATACAATACATTTTACATTGTTCTTTACAGCATGTTACTGTAAAATGAAAAAAAAAATACTACTGTTCTTTACGTTAAAATTCTGTTGACTGAGCTGCCAGTTTTTGACTGTAAAATCTACAGTACATTTGTTTTTACTAGAGATGTCCGATAATGGCTTGTTTGCCGATATCCGATATTCCGATATTGTCCAACTCTTGATTACCGATTCCGATATCAACCGATACAGATATATACAGTCGTGGAATTAACACATTATTATGCCTAATTTTAATGTGATGCCTCGCTGGATGCATTAAACAATGTAACAAGGTTTTCCCAAATAAATCAACTCAAGTTATGGAAAAAAATGCTAACATGGCACTGCCATATTTATTATTGAAGTCACAAAGTGCATTATTTTTTTTTACATGCCTCAAAACAGCAGCTTGGAATTTGGGACATGCTCTCTCTGAGAGAGCATGAGGAGGTTGAGGTGGGCGGGGTTGGGGGGGCGGGGTTGAGGTAGGGGGGTTAGGTGGTAGCGGGGGGTGTATATTGTAGCGTTTCGGAAGAGTTAGTGCTGCAAGGGGTTCTGGGTATTTGTTCTGTTGTGTTTGTGTTGTGTTACGGTGCGGATGTTCTCCCGAAATGTGTTTGTCATTTTTGTTTGGTGTGGGTTCGCAGTGTGGCGCATGTTTGTAACAGTGTTAAAGTTGTTTATACGGCCACCCTCAGTGTGACCTGTATGTCTTGTGTGTGTGAAAATCCGTAGATATTATGTGACTTGGCCGGCACGCAAAGGAAGTGCCTTTAAGGTTTATTGGCGCTCTGTACTTCTCCCTACGTCCGTGTACACGGCGGCGTTTTAAAGAGTCATACATTTTACTTTTTGAAAGCGATACGGATAATTTCCGATATTACATTTTAAAGCATTTATCGGCTCTAATAACAACTTTACGCTACATTTATTTTAGAAATGGAAATAGCGGAAGATGAATGCCACATAAGAAGGTAGAGAAAAAGAAGAAGCTTATGATTACAATGGCGGGCGCGCGCAAACAATTTTCAGGACTTATGCAGATCCCAAATACACATCAGCAGGCACCAGAAGGAAAGAAAAGTTGGTTTTGCATAATATTGCGAAACAAAACGGCAGGTAATATGTCTTCTAATAGGTGCCATTTTGCTGTCCTTATACACACACCATAATAATACTTGCATGTTTAATACGCCGACAATC
This sequence comes from Nerophis lumbriciformis, assembly GCF_033978685.3. Taxonomy (NCBI): domain Eukaryota; kingdom Metazoa; phylum Chordata; class Actinopteri; order Syngnathiformes; family Syngnathidae; genus Nerophis; species Nerophis lumbriciformis. Next base: position 31,288,902 of record NC_084567.2, on the reverse strand, counting down.
CATCAAGCGGTGCGGCTTCATTGCTTACCAAAGTCGTACTAAAAACATTTTGACAGATTTTTGAGCGCCGTGTGTAACGTTCTATATTCTCAATGGGACATTTAAAGATTTGGTGTTGTTTACTGGCGTTATCTTTCAGTCTACACGTATCTCTTATGTATGACTGCCTTCTACTGGTCACACTTATCATTACACCATGTACCAAATAAAATGACTTCAAGGTCGGTAAGCACAACCAGACCTCGACAAGGCGCACTGTCGATTTTTGAGGAAATCAGGAAATATACCGTGCGACTTATACTCAGGAGCGACTTGTGTGTGAAATTATTAACACATTACCGAAAAATGTCAAATAATATTATTTAGCTCATTCACGTAAGAGACTAGACGTATAAGATTTCATGGGATTTAGCGATTAGGAGTGACAGATTGTTTGGTAAACGTATAGCATGTTCTATATGTTATAGTTATTTGAATGACTCTTACCATAATATGTTACGTTAACATACCAGGCACGTTCTTAGTTGGTTATTTATGCCTCATATAACGTACACTTATTCAGCCTGTTGTTCACTATTCTTTATTTATTTTAAATTGCCTTTCAAATGTCTATTCTTGGTGTTGGGTTTTATCAAATCAATTTCCCCCAAAAATGCGACTTATACTCCAGTGCGACTTATATATGTTTTTCCCTTCTTTATTATGCATTTTTGGCCGGTGCCACTTATACTCCGAAAAATACGGTAGTGTCATGTCTGTGTGATCATGTTTTGTTTTAGTCATGTTCGGTTTTGTTTTTGGACTTTTTGTGCACTTTTGTTTGTTTTGTCACCATAGCAACCATTAGTTTTCACCTGTCACGTCACGCACCTGTTTCACGTTTTGAGTCACGCACCTGTTTTCGTTAATCATGTCTGTCGTATTTAAGTTAATTGTTTTCAGTTTGTTTTCCTGGCGACATCCCGGATTCATACCCCTGACACACTCTCCACACAACCTCATGACCCTTGCTGCGCTTTTTCATGCTGTTTTCTCGTCCAAGTAAGTTTTCTTTATTCATGCCATAGTTTGCAAGTTTTGTTTAATTGTTCATAGTTTCTGGCGTTGTGCAAGTTTTGTGTTTATAGTCAAATATTGTAATTCCGCCCTTGTGCGCGCTTTTTGTTTGCTTTTTTTTGTAGTTATAGTGTTAAAATAAAGCATGTACTCCCCTTCACGCCACGTATGGTCCAAATCTTTTGCACCTCGGGAGAACAAACCACGCCTCAGTCCCAGTCGTGACAGGTAGTCAGAAAAATACAGTATTTCTACATTTGTCTTTGGTCTATTTCTTTTGTTAAGGAATTTGAGGGAGGAAATATTATGCCTAACATAATTTTCCACTGCAGAGGATGTTGGTTCTAATAAAAATATATTTACCATTGTATTGGATCAGTCTACATCATTAATACTGGGAGAGAAAAAAAACATCCTTGACTAGTTTCCTGTAACCATAGTGATAGGAAGTCCCGTATGTGCTCTCTTCAGGAAGTGCACGGCTTCCTGTTGTTTCAATTCAACCAACTTCCTTCCAATCAGACATGCTGAGAACACTTGGAATTTTGCATTTACTGAAGTCCTGGAAAGCTACTCACACATGTGCCCTGGTAGGGTTTTTCTTTCAATGAAGTAAGTGACATTCTTTTTTTTCCAACTAACAGTACACTGCAAAAACTGAAATCTAAGTAAGATTAAATATCTCAAATAAGAGTGATATTTGCCTATTTTCTGTCTGATAAGATAATTCTTCTCACTAAGCAGATTTTATGTTAGAGTGTTTTACTTGTTTTAAGTGTTTTGGTCCTAAATGATCTCAGTAAGATATTACAGCTTGTTGCTGAGATTTGATGACCTATATTGAGTAAAAAATGCTTGAAACTGGAATATCAAATGTTGCAAAGCTGTGTCATCAACACTCACAAGTATAAAACTACTTTTTTAAAGTAATCATTTCTTACTTCCAGCATGAAAAAAAAAAAATCATGATCGTTATGAAGATAATGGCACTAGCATTTAAGTATTTAAGAATATTTTTCAACATATTGAGCAAAAAGGTCTATTTTTTTTTTCTACCAAGAAAAGTGCACTTGTTATTAGTGAGAAAATTCTTATTTTAAGGTATTTTGGGATTCATTGAGGTTAGCTAATTTTACTTGTTTTGGAAAGTCTTGACAAGTCGAAATTTCTTGTTCTATTGGCAGATAATTTTGCTTAGTTCAAGTAAAAAAAAAAACTAATTTTTTTAATTTTTAGGGACTGCAATGTCCCTTTGGGACAGAGGACCCTATTGTAATTGTAAGGTTTTATTATTATTATTCTGCCGCCTCTTTGAGCTGTATTTTGACCGCCTTAACATGCTTCAAAACTCACCAAATTTGACACACACATCAGGACTGGCGAAAATTGCGATCTATTAAAAAAACCTAGCCCCAAAACTCAAAATTGCGCTCTAGCGCCCCCTAGGAAGAAAATACAGACAAAACTGCCTCTAACTCCCAGTAAGAATGTCATAGAGACATGAAACAAAAACCTCTATGTAGGTCTGACTTAGACCTAGATTTCATACATTGACATCCTTCAGCAAAAATCAACAGGAAGATGTCAATTACCCCTTCAAAACAAAAGTTTAGTAAAAACAGTCACTTTTGCCTCTTTGAGCTGTAATTTGACCCCCTTAACATGCTTTAGAACTCACCAAACTGGACACACACATCAGGACTGGCAAAAATTGCGATCTAATAAAAAAACCAAAAACCCAAACCTCAAAATTGCGCTCTAGCGCCCCCTAGGAAGAAAACACAGACACAACTGCTCCGAGGAAGAAAACTCAGACAAAACTGCCTGTAACTTCCAGTAGGAATGTCATAGAGACATGAAACAAAAACCTCTATGTAGGTCTTACATAAATTGACATCCCCCAGCAAAAATCTACAGGAAGTTTGCAATTCCCCCTTCAAAACAAAAGTTTTGTAAAATCCGGTCACCTTTTAAAAAAAATTATCTCCTCTGAGCGCGTTTGTTGTGTCGACTTCAAACTAGCACAGGAGAGAGATTGAACCCTTCTGATTAAAAATTGACGAAAGAGTTTTAATTACTGCTCCGGTTTGGATTTTATGTGCCGTCAAAGTCGGTCCCGTCCATCGCTGCTTGCAGCTTTAATCTTTTCTTGTTTTTGAACACTGACTTTTTGCAGTGTATTAGTTGTCTATCACTTTTTCAATTCTATTCTAGTCAGATAAAACTTGTGTTTTTACATGAGAAACACTATTTGCATATGCAATGTCTTTATAAAAGGGAGTTGGGGCGCTTTCACAAGCTATGACTAACTAATCCAAACTGGCGATATACGTTAAAATGATCTGATCAAAGGTTTGAACAATTTTAATCGTACCAACTTGTGGTTAATATCACACACCAAAGAAATGTTGGGTTAGAAAATAACCCAATTTTAACCCAACTGCTGGTTCAAAAAAGGACGAGCCCCTTATTTGAGATATTTTAACCCAACATTTTGGGTTAATTTTTTTCAACCCAACCTTTGAGTTGAATTATTTGCTAACTCAATGTTGGTTGATTCATAACCCAACTATTGGGTTTAATTTATTTATCACAAAAGCTGAGTTATGCTCACTACAATGTTGGGTTATTCCCAACCCAACTATTGGGTCGGGCAATTTGATGCTCCTTGACCCAATAGTTGGTTAAAAATTATACATTTTACTGCCGGTTTGTCCTACTCCTTCCCAACGACTGATGAAAATTATTTTTATTCCATTAAAATATACTCAAAAGCAAGATACAAGTGACAAATTTTTTTTACAAGAATTGCCGTGTATGGTCATAGTAGTTCTATACAGCATGCTCAAATATGTTCATGTACATAAGATGTGTGATTGTAAACAATGTTAATGAGATTAATCCATAATACAATTCCCATCAAGAAAAAAAGTAACTTTTTAACTAAAAAAATGCGTTACTCATTGAAAAACAACCGAAAAATGGTTAATCATTTTGAAAACTCAGATATTGAGTTAAAATAATACACTTATAACTAAAGATGTCCGATAATATCGGACAGCCGATATCATCGGCCGGAAAATGAAAATGAACACCAACGACTGATGAACATAATCACGTAATTTATTCGGAAAATATAAATAACGACAAATAAAGTCGATGGCGAGCGCCTGGTGGCCGGGCCTGTCCCCATGGGGCCCGGCCGGGCACAGCCCGAAGAGGCAACGTGGGTCCCCCCTCCAATGGGCTCACCACCCATAGCAGGGGTCATAGAGGTCGGGTGCGATGTGAGCTGGGCGGCAGCCGAAGGCAGGGCACTTGGCGGTCCGATCCTCGGCTACAGAAGCTAGCTCTTGGGACGTGGAACGTCACCTCGCTGGGGGGGAAAGAGCCTGAGCTAGTGCGCGAGGTGGAGAAGTTCCGGCTAGATATAGTCGGACTCACTTCGACGCACAGCAAGGGCTCTGGAACCAGTTCTCTCGAGAGGGGCTGGACTCTCTTCCACTCTGGCGTTGCCGGCAGTGAGAGGCGACGGGCTGGGGTGGCAATTCTTGTTTCCCCCCGGCTCAGAGCCTGTACATTGGAGTTCAACCCGGTGGACGAGAGGGTAGCTTCCCTCCGCCTTCGGGTGGGGGAACGGGTCCTGACTGTGGTTTGCGCTTACGCGCCAAACAGAGTACCCACCCTTTTTGGATTCACTCGAGGGAGTACTTGAGAGTGCTCCCCCGGGTGATTCCCTTGTTCTACTGGGGGACTTCAATGCTCATGTTGGCAGCGACAGTGAAACCTGGAGAGGCGTGATTGGGAAGAATGGCTGCCCGGATCTGAACCCGAGCGGTGTTTTGTTATTGGACTTTTGTGCCCGTCACAGATTGTCCATAACGAACACCATGTTCAAACATAAGGGTGTCCATATGTGCACTTGGCACCAGGACACCCTAGGCCGCAGTTCCATGATCGACTTTGTAGTTGTGTCATCGGATTTGCGGCCTCATGTTTTGGACACTCGGGTGAAGAGAGGGGCGGAGCTTTCAACCGATCACCACCTGGTGGTGAGTTGGCTGCGATGGTGGGGGAGGATGCCGGACAGACCTGGCAGGCCCAAACGCATTGTGAGGGTTTGCTGGGAACGTCTGGCAGAGTCTCCTGTCAGAGAGAGTTTCAATTCCCACCTCCGGAAGAACTTTGAACATGTCACGAGGGAGGTGCTGGACATTGAGTCCGAATGGACCATGTTCCGCGCCTCTATTGTCGAGGCGGCTGATTGGAGCTGTGGCCGCAAGGTAGTTGGTGCTTGTCGTGGCGGTAATCCTAGAACCCGTTGGTGGACACCGGCGGTGAGGGATGCCGTCAAGCTGAAGAAGGAGTCCTATCGGGTTCTTTTGGCTCATAGGACTCCTGAGGCAGCGGACAGGTACCGACAGGCCAAGCGGTGTGCGGCTTCAGCGGTCGCAGAGGCAAAAACTCGGACATGGGAGGAGTTCGGAGAAGCCATGGAAAACGACTTCCGGACGGCTTCGAAGCAATTCTGGACCACCATCCGCCGCCTCAGGAAGGGGAAGCAGTGCACTATCAACACCGTGTATGGTGGGGATGGTGTTCTGCTGACCTCGACTGCGGATGTTGTGGATCGGTGGAGGGAATACTTCGAAGACCTCCTCAATCCCACCAACACGTCTTCCTATGAGGAAGCAGTGCCTGGGGAGTCTGTGGTGGGCTCTCCTATTTCTGGGGATGAGGTTGCTGAGGTAGTTAAAAAGCTCCTCGGTGGCAAGGCCCCAGGGGTAGATGAGATCCGCCCGGAGTTCCTTAAGGCTCTGGATGCTGTGGGGCTGTCTTGGTTGACAAGACTCTGCAGCATCGCGTGGACATCGGGGGCGGTACCTCTGGATTGGCAGACCGGGGTGGTGGTTCCTCTCTTTAAGAAGGGGAACCGGAGGGTGTGTTCTAACTATCGTGGGATCACACTCCTCAGCCTTCCCGGTAAGGTCTATTCAGGTGTACTGGACAGGAGGCTACGCCGGATAGTCGAACCTCGGATTCAGGAGGAACAGTGTGGTTTTCGTCCTGGTCGTGGAACTGTGGACCAGCTCTATACTCTCGGCAGGGTCCTTGAGGGTGCATGGGAGTTTGCCCAACCAGTCTACATGTGTTTTGTGGACTTGGAGAAGGCATTCGACCGTGTCCCTCGGGAAGTCCTGTGGGGAGTGCTCAGAGAGTATGGGGTAACGGACTGTCTGATTGTGGCGGTCCGCTCCCTGTATGCTCGGTGCCAGAGCTTGGTCCGCATTGCCGGCAGTAAGTCGGACACTTTTCCAGTGAGGGTTGGACTCCGCCAAGGCTGCCCTTTGTCACCGATTCTGTTCATAACTTTTATGGACAGAATTTCTAGGCGCAGTCAAGGCGTTGAGGGGATCTGGTTTGGTGGCTGCAGGATTAGGTCTCTGCTTTTTGCAGATGATGTGGTCCTGATGGCTTCATCTGGCCAGGATCTTCAGCTCTCACTGGATCGGTTCGCAGCCGAGTGTGAAGCGACTGGGATGAAAATCAGCACCTCCAAGTCCGAGTCCATGGTTCTCGCCCGGAAAAGGGTGGAGTGCCATCTCCGGGTTGGGGAGGAGATCTTGCCCCAAGTGGAGGAGTTCAAGTACCTCGGAGTCTTGTTCACGAGTGAGGGAAGAGTGGATCGTGAGATAGACAGGCGGATCGGTGCGGCGTCTTCAGTAATGCGGACGCTGTATCGATCCGTTGTGGTGAAGAAGGAGCTGAGCCGGAAGGCAAAGCTCTCAATTTACCGGTCGATCTACGTTCCCATCCTCACCTATGGTCATGAGCTTTGGGTTATGACCGAAAGGACAAGATCACGGGTACAAGCGGCCGAAATGAGTTTCCTCCGCCGGGTGGCGGGGCTCTCCCTTAGAGATAGGGTGAGAAGCTCTGCCATCCGGGGGGAGTTCAAAGTAAAGCCACTGCTCCTCCACATCGAGAGGAGCCAGATGAGGTGGTTCGGGCATCTGGTCAGGATGCCACCCGAACGCCTCCCTAGGGAGGTGTTTAGGGCACGTCCGACCGGTAGGAGGCCGCGGGGAAGACCCAGGACACGTTGGGAAGACTATGTCTCCCGGCTGGCCTGGGAACGCCTCGGGGTTCCACAGGAAGAGCTGGACGAAGTGGCTGGGGAGAGGGAAGTCTGGGCTTCCCTGCTTAGGTTGCTGCCCCCGCGACCCGACCTCGGATAAGCGGAAGAAGATGGATGGATGGATGGACAAATAAAGTATATATACTATTAACTAGAGATGTCTGATAATATCGGACTGCCGATATTATCGGCCGATAAATGCTTTAAAATGTAATATCGGAAATGATCGGTATCGGTTTCAAAAAGTAAAATGTATGACTTTTTAAAACGCCGCTGTACAAAGTGGTACACGGACAAGTGAATGCAAGCATAATTGGTCAACAGCCATACAGGTCACACTGAGGGTGGCCGTATAAACAACTTTAACCCTGTTACAAATATGCGCCACACTGTGAACCCACACCAAACAAGAATGACAAACACATTTCGGGAGAAAAATCTGCACCGTAACACAACATAAACACAACAGAACAAATACCCAGAACCCCTTGCAGCACTAACTCTTCCGGGACGCTACAATATACACCCCCCGCTATCCCCTAACCCCCAAACTCAACCTCGCCCACCTCAACCTCCTCATGCTCTCTCAGGGAGAGCATGTCCCAAATTCCAAGCTGCTGTTTTGAGGCATGTTAAAAAAAATAATGCACTTTGTGACTTCAATAATAAATATGGCAGTGCCATGTTGGCATTTGTTTGTTACATAACTTGAGTTGATTTATTTTGGAAAACCTTGTTACATTGTTTAATGCATCCAGCGGGGCATCACAACAAAATTAGGCATAATAATGTGTTAATTCCACGACTGTATATATCGGTATCGGTTGATATCGGAATCGGTAATTAAGAGTTGGACAATATCGGAATATCGGATATCGGCAAAAAAGCCATTATCGGACATCTCTACTTAAAACCCAAACAATGGATTGCTCTTCATAAAAAATAACTTAAAAATTTAACCCAACACTCTTAACTCATAAATTGGGTTATCAACATAACCCCGCAATTTTTAATGTGCAGACAAAGAGTCTGAACAAAGTCATATGTTGCTGGTAAATGAACTGCATCGACAAGGAACAGGGGTTGAAAGTCGAACTTCGTAGTAGTACCAGATGCAAAACTCTAGTATTGTGAAAAAGTGTTTTACCTTGCTGGAACGGGTCTACGTAGAACAGGGGTGTCAAACGTACGGCCCGAGGGCCGGATCAGGCCCATAAACAGGTTTTTGTCTGGACGGCGGGATGAGTTTGCTAAGTATAAAAATTAACCTGAAATTTTTGAATGAAAGAAACTGCTGATCTAAATGTGTCCACTGGATGTCGCAATAGTAATTATTTGTATCTTTGTAGAAGATGCTACATATATACAAAATAAACCACATGATGTTAGTACATCAGTCAAGGAAAATGATCAAACTACGTAAATAACATCCTGTAATTTGATTTTGATATAATTTTTTTATCTTGATAGATTGAAAATTAACACCAACGAGTTGACTGATGAACATTATCACGTAATTTATTCAGAAAATATAAATAACGACAAATAAAGTATATATACTATTAACTAGAGATGTCCGGTATTATCGGACTGCCGATATTATCGGCCGATAAATGCTTTAAAATGTAATATCGGAAATTATCGGTATCGGTTTCAAAAAGTAAAATGTGTGACTTTTTAAAATGCCACTGTACAAAGTGGTACACGGACAAGTGAATGCAGCATACTTGGTCAACAGCCATACAGGTCACACTGAGGGTGGCCTTATAAACAACTTTAACACTATTACAAATATGCGCCACACTGTGAACCCACACCAAACAAGAATGACAAACACATTTCGGGAGAACATCCGCACCGTAACACAACATAAACACAACAGAACAAATACCCAGAACCCCTTGCAGCACTAACTCTTCCGGGACACTACAATATATACCCCCGCCACCCCCAACCTCCTCATGCTCTCTCAGGGAGAGCATGTCCCAAATTCCAAGCTGCTGTTTTGAGGCATGTTAAAAAAAATAATGCACTTTGTGACTTCAATAATAAATATGGCAGTGCCATGTTGGCATTTTTTTTTCCATAACTTGAGTTGATTTATTTTGGAAAACCTTGTTACATTGTTTAATGCATCCAGCGGGGCATCACAACAAAATTAGGCATAATAATGTGTTAATTCCACGACTGTATATATCGGTATCGGTTGATATCGGAATCGTTAATTAACAGTTGGACAATATCGGATATCGGCAAAAAAGCCATTATCGGACATCTCTACTATTAACCTCAACAGGTATATGTAAAAAACAACAACAACAACATTATGATTTGTACAATGTCAGAATGTGCTTGTTCTATTTTTAAACAAAGAAAACAATCTGAAGTCGTCTTTATTTTTAAGTTATCGTCCCGTGATTTTACCAGTCCGGCCCCTTTTGGGAGTAGATTTTTCTCCATGTGGCCCCCCATCTAAAAATGAGTTTGACACCCCTGACGTTGAGGAACACCCGAGATTCATCTCTGTTGAAAGCCAGGTTTTGTATCCTCCTGAGATACAGCGTCCTCTGCAGTGGACATTTGTGTTTTGCATATGTGTAAATCTGACAAAAGTAATGAACAAAAAAACAAACGTTCACTGCAGAGGACGCTGGCTCTCAGGAGGATATGTCACACCAGTCATGCGGGAAGTGAATATGCACACGTTCGCATTCAGGAATGTTCCACTACGCCGGGTTCAATAAATATAATTGTCGTCTTTAATAGACCAATTTAGCGGAAAGAGCTCCTGAGTCATTGTGGAAAGAAAATACAATAAATAATTATTTTTCTTAACCATGTCTCTGTGAAATAATTGCATGAAAGAGGTGGAAGATGTGACAATTTGATTTAAACCTCGCAGTTGAATTGACTAATAAACCCCCCTACAGCAGGGGTGTGGGTAGGCAAGAAAGATTCCATGATTTCTTTAAATATTAGCTAAAGACTCTTTTATGCAGACAAATGTTTTTTTAGAGAGTAAAAAAAAATCATATCTGCTTATAATTTCGGCTGTGACACGAGCGTGATCACTGCTTGGGGTCACTACTTCTTGGTGCGAGGTGACGTAAGCAGATGTCGTGTTTTGACCTTTATTATATAAAGGTAATTTATTATATACAGTAACATCCATTTGTCGGCACACAATAATTTTTACGAATACGAAACCCAAAACTAGTGAAGTTGGCACGTTGTGTAAATGGTAAATAAAAACAGAATACAATGATTCGCAAATCCTTTTCAACTTATATTCAATTGAATAGACTGCAAAGACAATATATTTAATGTTCGAACTGGAAAACTTATTAGCTCATTTGGAATTTGATGCCTGCAACATGTTTCAAAAAAGCTGGCAGAAGTGGCAAAAAAAAGACTGAGAAAGTTGAGGAATGCTCATCAAACACTTATTTGGAACATTCCACAGGTGAACAGGCTAATTGGGAACAGGTGGGTGCCATGATTGGGTATAAAAAGCAGCTTCCATGAAATACTCGGTCATTCACAAACAAGGATGGGGCGAGGGTCACCACTTTGTGAACACATGCGTGAGCAAATTGTCGAACAGTTTAAGAACAACATTTCTCAACGAGCTATTGCAAGGAATTTAGGGATTTCACCATCTACGGTCCGTAATATCATCAAAAGGTTCAGAGAATCTAGAGAAATCACTGCACGTAAGCGACATGCCTTCGATCCCTCAGGCGGTACTGCATCAAAAAGTGACATCAGTGTGTAAAGGATATCACAGCATGGGCTCAGGAACACTTCAGAAAACCACTGTCAGTAGCTACAGTTTGTCGCTACATCTGTAAGTGCAAGTTAAAACTCTACTATGCAAAGCGAAAGCCATTTATCAACAACACCCAGAAACGCCGGCGGCTTCGCTGGGTCCGAGCTTATCTAAGATGGACTGATGCAAAGTGGGAAAGTGTTCTGTGGTCTGATGAGTCCACATTTCCAATTGTTTTTGGAAACTGTGGACGCAAAGAGGAAAATCACCATCTGGATAGGCGCAAAGTTCTAAAGCCAGCATCTGTGATGGTATGGGGGTGTATTAGTGCCCAAGACATGGGTAACTTACACATCTGTGAAGGCGCCATTAATGCTGAAAGGTACATACAGGTTTCGGAGCCACATATGTTGCCATCCAAACAATGTTATCATGGACGCCCCTGCTTATTTCAGCAAGACAATGCCAAGCCAGGTGTTACAACAGTGTGGCTTCATAGTCAAGGACTGCGGGTACTAGACTGGCCTGCCTGTAGTCCAGACCTGTCTCCCATTGAAAATGTGTGGCGCATTATGAAGCCTAAAATACCACAACGGAGACCCCCGGACTGTTGAACAACTTAAGCTGTACATCAAGCAAGAATGGGAAATAATTCCACCTGAAAACCTTCAAAAATTGGTCTCCTCAGTTCCCAAACGTTTACTGAGTGTTGTTAAAAGGAAAGGCCATGTAACACAGTGGTAAAAATGCCCCTGTGCCAACATTTATGCAATGTGTTGCTGCCATTAAATTCTTAGTTAATGATTATTTGCAAAAAAAAAATTACGTTTCTCAGTTCCAACATTAAATATATTGTCTTTGCAGTCTATTCAATTGAATATAAGTTGAAAAGGATTTGCAAATCATTGTATTCTGTTTTTATTTACCATTTACACAACGTGCCAACTTCGCTGGTTTTGGGTTTTGTATATAAATAATTATATAAATTATTTTGTATGGTTTCAAAAGGTCTTTGCCTGACCTTTTGAAACGGATTACTAACGAAAACCAATGTTGTAGCCATTGACGTTGTTTGTGAAACTTTATTTCGTATTTGACAGACTCCTCAACATGATTGATGCTGGACTTTGTTGATCAAGCCTGGTCGTGAGGCCCTCCCGTCCTGATCCCTCCCCACTCTGAGGCAGGTGTGCTTACGACATCCAGCCAGTGCTGGCCAAGGCCCCAAAAACAGAGATGGAGGGACCCATGCAAACACCACAGCCCCCCAGGCCCTGCAGCTCGGCCAAAGAAGCTGGGAAATCATGCTGGAGCTTGGATCCCAGGGTGGTGGTGCTTCTGATGACTTTGGCTGGCGCTGTCATCCTCCTGCTCCTCTACAGACTCCTACAAACAAGACACAGGTGTGTATGACCAGCAGGCTCTTGGAACTGCAAAGTACACCTGTCTCTGCTTTGGAATGAAATATGCAAAACCTGTTTTTTTGTTTTGTTTTAATCCTCCCTTACAAATAATAGTAGTAATGGCTTAGTTTCTTGCAAAAATCAAGCTTACATTGAGAAACGTCACATGTTTAAAGTTACACCATTCAACATCAAATAATGATAGTTTATTCACTTCCTGTCCATAATGTGTACCAGGTTACCATTTTTTTAAGAAACAAAGGAAAGATGTGTCAGCTAATTGAATAATAAAGAATAAACAACTCAATCAATCAATCAGGAGTACTGTTGACAGAGCATTAGTTGGCCATAAATAAGGACAGATGGGAGAAAATGAATTCAATGTTAAGAGTCAAAATGAGTACTAGGATTAAACTAACACACAATGCATGATAAATACATAAATAAAGAATATCCATCCCATCCATCCATCCATCATCTTCCGCTTATCCGAGGTCGGGTCGCGGGGGCAGCAGCCTAAGCAGGGAAGCCCAGACTTCCCTCTCCCCAGCCACTTCGTCCAGCTCCTCCCGGGGGATCCCGAGGCGTTCCCAGGCCAGCCGGGAGACATAGTCTTCCCAGCGTGTCCTGGGTCTTCCCCGTGGCCTCTTACCGGTCGGACGTGCCCTAAACACCTCCCGAGGGAGGCGATCGGGTGGCATCCTGACCAGATGCCCGAACCACCTCATCTGGCTCCTCTCGATGTGGAGGAGCAGCGGCTTTACTTTGAGCTCCCCCCGGATGACAGAGCTTCTCACCCTATCTCTAAGGGAGAGCCGTGCCACCCGGCGGAGGAAACTCATTTCGGCCGCTTGTACCCGTGATCTTGTCCTTTTGGTCATAACCCAAAGCTCATGACCATAGGTGAGGATGGGAACGTAGATCGACCGGTAAATTGAGAGCTTTGCCTTCCGGCTCAGCTCCTTCTTCACCACAACGGATCGATACAGCGTCCGCATTACTGAAGATGCCGCACCGATCCGCCTGTCGATCTCACGATCCATTCTTCCCTCACTCGTGAACAAGACTCCGAGGTACTTGAACTCCTCCACTTGGGGCAGGGTCTCCTCCCCAACCCGAAGATGGCATTCCACCCTTTTCCGGGCGAGAACCATGGACTCGGACTTGGAGGTGCTGATTCTCATCCCAGTCGCTTCACACTCGGCTGCGAACCGATCCAGCGAGAGCTGAAGATCCTGGCCAGATGAAGCCATCAGGACCACATCATCTGCAAAAAGCAGAGACCTAATCCTGCAGCCACCAAACCAGATCCCCTCAACGCCTTGACTGCGCCTAGAAATTCTGTCCATAAAAGTTATGAACGTAAATAAAGAATATATTATACATAAAGGCCTACTGAAACCCACTACTACCGACCACGCAGTCTGATAGTTTATATATACATTGCAACACATGCCAATACGGCCGGGCTAGTTTACTAAAGTGCAATTTTAAATTTCGCGCAAAATATCCTGCTGAAAACGTCTCGGTATGATGACGCCTGCGCGTGACGTCACGGATTGTAGAGGACATTTTGGGACAGCATGGTGGCCAGCTATTAAGTCGTCTGTTTTCATCGCAAAATTCCACAGTATTCTGGACATCTGTGTTGGTGAATCTTTTGCAATTCGCTCAATGAACAATGGAGACAGCAAAGAAGAAAGCTGTAGGTGGGAAGCGGTGTATTGCGGCCGGCATGCAGCAACACAAACACAGCCGGTGTTTCATTGTTTACATTCCCGAAAGATGACAGTCAAGCTTTACCATTGGCCTGTGGAGAACTGGGACAACTGAGACTCTTACCAGGAGGACTTTGAGTTGGATACGCAGACGCGGTACCGTGAGTACGCTTCCAAACATTTGATCGCTTGCTCGTACGTGCGTGCCGCTATGTGCATGTCACGTATGTAACTTTGGGGACTTTGGGGAAATATATGCGCTGTATGAACTTTGGGCTGTGGGATTGAGTGTGTTGTGCAGGCGTTTGAGTTGTATTGGCGGGTTATATGGACGGGAGGGGGAAGGTGTTTGTTATGCGGGATTAATTTGTGGCATATTAAATATAAGCCTGGTTGTGTTGTGGCTAATAGTCTTGTGTTTATTTACTGTTTTAGTCATTCCCAGCTGAATATCAGGTCCCATCCACGTCTCACAGCATCTTCCCTATCTGAATCGCTCCCACTGCCCTCTAGTCCTTCACTCTCACTTTCCTCATCCACAAATCTTTCATCCTCGCTCAAATTAATGGGGAAATCGTCGCTTTCTCGGTACGAATCGCTCTCGCTGCTGGTGGCCATGATTGTAAACAATGTGCAGATGTGAGGAGCTCCACAACCTGTGACGTCACGCGCATATCGTCTGCTACTTTCGGTACAGGCAAGGCTTTTAGATCAGCGACCAAAAGTTGCGAACTTTATCGTCGATGTTCTCTACTAAATCTTTTCAGCAAAAATATGGCAATATCGCGAAATGATCAAGTATGACACATAGAATGGACCTGCTATCCCCGTTTAAATAAGAAAATCGCATTTCAGTAGGCCTTTAAAGCTGGCATAAACATTGTGTAATACAAAACCCCAAACCAGTGAAGTTGGCACGTTTTGCAAATAATCATTAACTTAGAATTTAATGGCAGCAGCACATCGCAAAAAAGTTAGCACAGGGGCATTTTTACCACTGTGTTACATGGGCTTTCCTTTTAACAATACTCAGTAAACGTTTGGGAACTGAAGACACCAATTTTTGAAGCTTTTCTGGTGGAATTCTTTCCCATTTTTGCTTGATGTACAGCTTAAGTTGTTCAACGGTCTCCGTTGTGGTATTTTAGGCTTCACATCTTCAATGGGAGACAGGTCTGGACTACAGGTAGGCCAGTCTAGTACCCGCACTCTTTTACTACGAAGCCACGCTGTTGTAACACGTGCAGAATGTGGCTTGGTATTGTCTTTCTGAAATAAGCAGGGGCGTCCATGAAAAAGACATTGCCTGAATGGCAACATGTGTTGCTCCAAAACCTGTATGTACATTTGACCAAAAAGGAGGGCTTTTTCAAATTGACTGTTTTAAAAGTGCTCCCCTTCTGGTCAACATAGGTAATAACAAGTGTGTGTAAGAAATTAAAACTTGTCCCCTTTGGCCAAAATGTATTTAAAAAATTATATAAAGACATACTGTAATAACTTAAAGTAAATAATGAAGATCAAAAACCAGTTACATACAAAAAATTCAACAACAAAAAAAATGACTAAAGCTTACCTTTTTTATATTTGCATAGTATGTATCTATTATTAATGTTGTAAATACAAATCTTTATTTGTCTAGAAAAGGTGGTCCTAAAGAGGTAGGCATTTTTCGGAGGTCTCATGAAGGCAACAAATACAAGATATAAAATACAACAAATACATATGTAGTAACAAGTGTGTGTAAGAAATTGAAATGCACCCCCTTTGGCCAAAATTAATTAACAAAATGTAATAAATATGTATATAGAGACATACTGTAATAACGTGAACTAAATAATGAAGATTAAAAACCAATTACAAACCAAAAAAATTCTACAAAAAAATAAATTAACTAAAAGCAGTCTTTTTCTCACAATGTGTCGACTTTTTTCTTATAAAATTGGGAACAATTTCTCATATTCCTTCTGTTATTGTAATATTGCACTACTTTCTCGTAAAATGACTACTTTTCTATGTAGATCAATATTACTTTTTAATGCAAAATTGTGACATTTGTCATATAAAATTCAGACTTTTATCACATTATTGCCCATTGTTTTGTTGTTCTTGTAAAATAGTGACATTTTTTGAGTAAAATCATGACTTTTGTCATAGTTTTGCGAAGTGAAATTCCGATTATTATTATAATATTGCCAACAGTTTACAGTTTTCTTGTAAAATTGCAACTATTATTGAGTAAAATTCCAACTTTTATCATAACATTGCACAAATCTTCAGTTTTTCTTGTAAAATTTTGACTTGTCCGGAGGTAAACTACGACTTTTATTATAATACTGCCAAAATTCTAAGTTTTTCTTGTTAAATTGTGACCTTTTTCTTGTAAAATTCCAACTTGTTTTTCACAACAAGCTTTTTAATATTTGCATAGTATGTATTCATGTTGTAAATACAAAACTTTATATGTCTAGTAAGGGTGGTCCTAAAGAGGTAAGTTTTTTTTTTAGAAAATTATGTATTGTCTTACAAGTCTTATATCTGTAAAAGTCTTACATCAAATCACTTTAGGCTCTGCAGGGGTTTCATACATAGGAATGTATATACTGCTTACATATGAATATTTATACTTAACGAGGAAAAGGAAACATTGTTAGAATAATTGTATCTAAGTTATCACAAAACTTTGTGTTGAAATGAGTTCCCGGCGAGTAGACAAAAGCTGTCTTTGAACCTACCAAGAAGAAGGCTTATAAAACTCCACTGTGTAGGATGGGAAGCAACATGAAAGTGTTCTGTTTCTTTCATGTATTGTACTCAACAGAAAGATATTGTCTTGACCCAAGAACTACAAAAGCGAAGAGGAAGCAGGACCAGACTCCCCTCCAGGCACCGCTTCTTTGAACTGTTTTAAGACTTTTTCTGTGAACTGTTTACGACCTTTTCTTTTGAACTGTTCTGTAACAAAAGCGATGGCTGTTTACGACCCTCGTCCCTTAGAAACAGCTGTTGCCATGTAATCAGGGAAAGTCCAAATAAAAGAGGTGGCGTACAATCTTTTGCCAGAGCGTTTTGAGACACTGTACAAGGATACAGTGTCCAGGCGTCTCTCCTCACTGAGCCAAATTTAATTCTGTCTATGTTTGATTCTTTGCTTCTTTTCTTGTTTAAGAGATGTCATCAGTGTTTGAACCTGAAACACATTTTCCCTGTTTGTCGTTCCCCAGGCTGAGGATGGCGAGTGCTAGGAATGCTCTGGAGTACTACAGCTTCTACCACACGGCCACCTACACCCTTAAACATCCTTCATCGTACCAGAAGCTGTCAGCTCAAAATGGGAAAATTCCAGAGACCACTTCCCCCGTCCAGACTGTCACCACGGCCCCACTTCCAAGCCCACCACCAGTAGGTCGTACAACATCGTTGCCGCTTCCCCCAGCTCCTGCCCATCCACCAGAACCTTCACTCCCGATAACGCCGCCTCGACAGACTCTTCCTTTGCCTGTGATCCACACCACTCCGCCAAGCCCACACCTGTCATGGGGAGCTTGCTCAGATGTGGATGTGTACTCTTGCATTGGAGCTTACAGGCCCTCTAGGCTCTCGAGCCACTCTAGCCATTCAAAGGTAATTCTTTTTGAACACTCGTTGCTCTAGTCCGAGTGGCAGACAGGAATACTGCATGACTTCCAGTCAAGCAACAGCACTGTCTCTGTTTTTATCGACTTTCATTAGGGTAGGGATGTCAAACAGGTTTTCATTGAGAGCCACATCGCAGTTATGGCTGCCATCAGAGGGCCGCTTGTACCAGCAAATAATTGTATGAATTTGCCTCTGGATTTCATTATTAACTAGAAGAGGCAATTCCTGAAGGAATTGCGTGTGAATACTCCAATGCTGAAGTTGAAGTGAAATGCTGACAGACTGTAGTACGAATGTAAGAATAGTTTGAATGTTAGAATGGTTTGAATGTCGAAGAGCTGACGCTGAACTGAAATGCTAAAGGAATGTAGGATGAATGTAGAAATGGTTTGATTGTTGGAATGGTTTGAATGTTGAAGAGTTTGAATTTCCAGGAAAACTGGAATTTTTGTTTGGAACTTGGGAATGTGTTAGTTTGAATGTCCAGGATGAGTGGAATGTGTTGATGTTGGAATGGTTTGAATAGGTTGAAGAATGTGGGAATTGTGCAACTTGGTAAAAAATGTCCCATTCATTTCAATAGGAACTTCCTGGAAATTTGGGAATTTGGGGAAAAGCGGGATTTTCAGAAACTGATTAGGAGCATGTATGTCCTGAATGAGCTGAATTGATTTGTGTTGTAATTGTTTAAATCGGGCAAGAAATGTTGAAGTAGTAAATGGTCTTAGGGAATTTCGGGAAAATGGGGAATTTTTTTGAACTTGGAAAAAGGGTAGTTTGAATTTCCAGAATGGTGGAATGTGTTGAAGGTGGAATGGTTTGAATGGGTTGAAGAATGTGGGAATTGTTGAAGTTTGAAAAATGGCCAATTCATTTTTGAATGGGGAAAATGCCCCCCAAAAAAAGGAATCATGGGAAATCCGGGAATTTTTTTTATAGTTGTTGAAGTAGAGCACACAATTCTTGAACAGGCTGAATATTTTGAAGTTGGAACGGTTTGAATCAGATGAAAAACGTGGGAGTTGTGGAACTTTGAAGATTGTCCCATTGATTTCAATGGGAATTTCCCCCAAATTTGGAAATTTCGGGAAAAGCGGGAATTTTTTGGAAATTGGTAAAAAAAAAAAAAAAACTTGAATGGTCTGAATGAGTTGAAATGGTTGGTGTTGGAATTTTTCAAATCGGTCGAGAAATGTTGAAGTAGTGACATGTTGAATTGAGAAATGGTATTAAGGAATTCCTGGAATTCGGGGGAAACCGGGAATTTTTCTAGTTCAAAAAACCACTTTGTTTTTTGTCCTGATTAAGAGGAATGTTTTGACGGTGGAAAGGTCGAAATGGGTTAACAAATGTGGAAGGAGTAGTCGCCAGAAAAAAGGTTTGAAAAAAGGTTTGAAAAACGGGAATTATGGGAATTCCTAGAATTTTTCTGAACTTGGGAAAAATTATACTTTGAATGTCCAGGATGTGTGGAATATGTTGAGGGTGGAATGGTATGAATAAGTTGATAAATGTGGAAATGGTGGACATTTGAAAAATGGCCAATTCATTTTGAATGGGAAAACCTGGAATTCTGGGAAATCTGGGAATTTTTGGAATTTGTCAAGGGAAAGCCTGCGATTCCCGAATAGGCCAGCCTGAAATGCTGGTGTCAGGGACAGATTGTAGGTGGGTTTTTTTTTGTTGTGTTTCGCTTAATTGTAAAATATGTGGATGGAGAGGGGGTGTGACGTTCATATGTTGTCAATATTCAGTGTTTTATCGTTCATAGTTAATATTGTAAATCCCACATTCTTTATTTTCATGTACATTCTGGGTGTCTCATTCATAAAAAAATTTAAAATTCCATTCCGTTTTTTAAGGCGGTCTGTCATAACGTTTTCAGCATTTAATCAGACATTATTGTGAGGTTTTGTATTAAATAGATATACCGGCCCCCAGACCCATTTTTTTCTCTAAATTTGGCCCCCGAGTGTTAGAATAATTATGTGTAAGTTATCACACAACTTTAGTATGCTTAAAGTCCATTGTTATAGTTATTAGCTATTGTGTTCAAGCTGTACTTTTTCTATCTGTGCAAGGACAAAACTTCTTGTCTGAGGGGTGGCCTCAGCCGCAGATGTTATCTTTGTTTTAGCCAAGGACTTCAAGGACATCAACGAAGATAAGACGACAGCACACAGACGAAGCAGAGACAAGGCGAAATCACAAGGCCCCAGCACATTCCGTCACGTATTGTGCGTACAGCAGCTGCTTTGCATGATATGTGTAACCACTCCTTTTAGATGTGATGTTGACTGGGGAACTCCTGAATAAATAGAGGGACGCTGGAGCTGTACCTTAGAGCGTAGGGCGAGACTGTGACTAAGTGTGCAGCTCCATGCGCTCTCCTCATGAGTTAATTGAACTCTGTCTCTGCATGATTCCTTGCTTCTTGTCTGTTTAATAGTTGTCATCAGTGTTTGAACCTGACACCGAGTCAAAATAATTGCCCAGGCCTGTTCTAACCTTTGGCTCAATCTCTTCTTACATGCCATAATGTGTGGTTGGTTTGTTCCTGGATTTGTTTGTTTGCAACAATTGCTTCTTTCTCTCTATCATGCGCAACAAATTAAAATGTGATCAGTTTACAGTTACACTTACTGTGATCACATAGTTATATCGCACAATTGCCCTTTGCACTTTACAATGATGCTTGACCCTTGATTTAATGCACATTTGAAAACTAGAGTTTCAGCTGTGTCAAACTTGACTTAGCAACCACGTCCCCACATGACAACATTAGTTTCAAGGAAATTGTAAGTACAAATGGGTGGATCTACACTTGTGATCTAATCTTGTGAATAATTCTGGACCTCGAACAAATTTTTTAAGTACTGTCATGACGAGGATCTTTACGCAGCTTACTGCGAGGATTGTTTTCCCGAGACGCAAACGGACTTGACCGGGCAAGGCTTGCAGGTAAAAACATGATTTAATCTTTACTATAAACGACAAAAGGGTAAGGTAAGACATATTTTCTGGCATTTTGTTTGGCAATATTATGCAAAAGCAACTTTTCTTATCTACTGGTACCTGCTGATCTGTATTTGGGATCTGCATGAGTCCTGAAAATTTCCGCGCGTCCGCCTTTGTAGTCGTAGTCGATAAGCTTCTTCTTTTTCTCTATCTTCTTGTTATGGGACATTCATCCTCCGCCGTTGCCATTTCTAATATAAAGTAGTGTAAAGTTCTTACTTATATCTGTCAATACACTCGCCATGAAAGTGCTAAAACATACCGGGGTAGTGAGTTTACATTATTCACCCAAAGAACTTTAGCTATTAGAGAGTTCCGGTCGGACGTTTTTTCACGGGACACATTTCCGGCCTTGTTGTTGTTTCCAGATGAGTAGATGCTGCTCCATTATTGATTTAAGTAAAGTCTGAATGTCGTTAAAACAGTTAGCTCCATCTTTTGACACTTCTTCCACTCCCGTCCTTGCACGCTACACCGCAACAACTAAGATGACGGGGAGAAGACGCTGTCGAAGGTGAGCCACGTAAATAAGACCGCTTACAAAACGGCGCATCCTGAAGCGACTGTCAGAAAGCGGCTTGAAGATGATCTGTAAAACATAATCTAGGTAACATCTTGACCAAAGAACCCCCATTACATGTTATGTAGACCACAAGGAAGTGTTTTCCATTTAGAAAAAAAATAAAACATAATATGACTTGTTTAATGCACCCTTTTGTATAAAAACACCTGACTAGACCCTCTCATCGGCAGTGCGCCTTATAACCCGGTGCGCCCTATGGTCCGGAAAATACGGTATATTCATTTTTGATGACAATTGTGGAGGGGGGCGTGGTGAGCACGCTTGCTGCAGGAGCGGGGTGTGCCAGGGCCGGCTTCGAAACACAGCTGACAGGTGATTAGATTGCCCAGCTGGGGCTAGTTATCTAATCACCTGTTGTTCTTATCAGTAGCGGCCGGGAGCAGAAGGAGGGAAGAGACGGGTTGGAGAGACGTTGGAGCGAGCGAGCCAGAGTGACGAGGACTGAAAAGTCGAGGGAGGGGCTACAACTCGTGATCAATAAAACTTTGTTGAACCCTGAACGCCGGACTCCCATGCAAGTGTACGTGATCAGCAGAACCCACTAGAAGGCAACTTCTACAACAATATTTTACTAAAATACTATTAAATCCTGGTAAATCCTTACAGTGTGTGTAATGAGACATTTTTGTGTTTGATTTTTCGCATGTAAAAATGTGCCTTGGCTCAATAATGGCTGAGAAGCATAGCGTTAAACACCTGCAATTCTGCCCATAATAGTCCATTATTGATCGAGACACTTACAGTTTTATATATATATATATGTGTGTATATATATATATATATATATATATATATATATATATATATATATATATATATGTATGTGTGGGAAAAAAATCACAAGACTATTTCATCTCTACAGGCCTGTTTCATGAGGGGGGTACCCTCAATCGTCAGGAGATTTTAATGGGAGCATTCGCATACCATGGTTTATATAGGGCACAGAGTGGGTGGGTACAGGCTGGCCTAGGGGCGTGGTGATTGGCTCATGTGTTACCTAGGAGGTGTTTCCGTCTATGGCGGCATGTTGTTACAATTTCGCTGCGCTTGTTGAGGGATGACAGGTCTGGACGGTAAATAATAAACAGTTTCTCTTTCAAGCATAGGTTGCATCTTTTATTACCACTATTGTAAGGTGTGCTGGATGCAAGAATTTGCCATGTTATTGAATATTCAACATTATTGTCTTTGAGGTCCCAAATGTGTTTGCTGAGTTCTGTGGTATTTCGCAGGTTTTTGTTCCTGAAAGAAGCCTTGTGATTGTTCCATCTGGTTTTGAATTCACCCTCGGTTAATCCTACATATGTGTCGGATGTGTTAATGTCCTTGCGTATTACCTTAGATTGGTAGACAACTGATGTTTGTAAGCACCCCCCGTTGAGGGGGCAATCAGGTTTCTTTCGACAGTTACATGCTTTGTTGGTTTTGGAGTCGCTATGACTGGGGGTCGACGGCTCATTTGCAATTGTTTTGTTGTGGTTTGAGATGATTTGTCGTATATTGTTCATGCAGCTGTAGCTCAATTTAATGTTGTTCTTGTTGAATACTTTTCTTAGGTTGTTGTCTTTGGGAAAGTGTTTGTCAATCAGATTGAGGAATTTGTGTCCAATGTTCGTTGAGACGTTTTTGCTGTATGGGGGGTTGTACCAGATGATGCCGTTTCGTTTTCTGTTCTTTTTTGGCTGCTTTCCTGGCGTGGGTTCATAGGTGAGGGTGAAATTGTATCCGCTTTCATCAAGGGCTTTTTGGTACGGGGGGGTTGCTTGGTCAAATTCAGCTTTGCTAGATGACAGCATCGATAGCCTTTTATTGATTCCGGTAGGTATTCTTCTCGTGGTGGTGGGTGGGTGGTTGCTGTCATGGTGCACGTATTGGAGTGTTGTGTTGGGTTTCGTGAATGGTTGGTAGCTGTTATTTCTCAGGTTGAAAGTGACGTCAAGGAAGTTGACGGTTTGCTTGTTGGCTTCAATCGTGATCCGTAGGCCGTTCTCTTTGAAAATTTGGCATATGCGCTTCTTGGTATTCTCGCTGCTCCTTGGCGAGGCGCGACACACTGCCAGTCCGTCATCACGGTAAATACCAAGGTTCAGATTGAGGCTAGCGAGCTGGGAGAGGAGGAAACTCCCAACGAGTTCACACGTTTCTGCTCCGTCAAAACTTCCCATAGTGACGTCAAATGTTGCATTGTTCTTTTTTTGCCAATGCATATATATATATATACATATATATGTGTATATATATATATATATATATATATATATATATATATACATATATATATATATATATATATATATATATATATATATATATATATATATATATATATATATATATATACATATATATATATATATATATATATATATATATATATATAAATGATAAATAAATGGGTTGTACTTGTATAGCGCTTTTCTACCTTCAAGGTACTCAAAGCGCTTTGACAGTATTTCCACATTTACCCATTCACACACACATTCACACACTGATGGCGGGAGCTGCCATGCAAGGCGCAAACCAGCAGCCATCAGAAGCAAGGGTGAAGTGTCTTGCCCAAGGATCTGTGTGCATGTTAAATCCCCAGAGAATTGTACGGAGCCCCTCAAGGGACATGGGGGAAAACAAATTTTAATAATTTTTTATTTTTATTTCATTTTTTTAGACATGTATCTCCTGCGCACGAGAAACTATCTCGTGCGCACGAGAAACTTTTTATAAAGTTATAAAAAAAATGTTTTTTTAATTATTATTATTTATTTATTTTTTTTAGACATGTATCTCGCGCACGAGAAAGTTTCTCGTGCGCACGAGATACATGTCTAAAAAAAATTTAATTAAATAAAAATGTATAATTAAAAAAAAGTTTTTTTAAACATGTATCTCGTGCGCACGAGATACATGTCTAAAAAAAATTAAATTAAATAAAAATGTATAATTAAAAAAAAAAATTTTTAGACATGTATCTCATGCGCACGAGAAAGTTTCTCGTGCGCACGAGATACATGTCTAAAAAAAATAAAAATAAATAAAAATGTATAATTAAAAAAAACAATTTAGACATGTATCTCGTGCGCACGAGAAACTTTCTCGTGCGCACGAGATACATGTCTAAAAAAAACAAAAAAAACAATTATACATTTTTTTATTTTATTTTTTTCGACATGTATCTCGTGCGCACGAGAAACTATCTCGTGTGCATGAGAAACTTTTTATAAAGTCATAAAAAAATTTTAAAAAAAATTATTATTATTATTTTTTTATTTTTTTTAGACATGTATCTTGTGCGCACGAGATACATGCCTAAAAAAAAAAAATAATAATAATTAAAAAATAATAATTTCCCCCATGTCCCTTTAGGGGCTCTGTAGAAATGTGAGGAGAGTGAAGTAATATATAATAATAATAATACAAATAATAATATTAGTAATGATAACAATAATAATAATAATAACAAATTGCAGTTTAAACTATTTACCACTACGGTTTGATGCACGGGCAGAGATTGGGTAGGTGCTCTGTGTTGAACCTGCGTTGAAATAAACACTACTACACCATGGATTCCATCTTCCAGTGCAGTTATGGCGTACTGCTCTGTGCTGCGTGCAAACAAAAGAAGACTGAAGAATAGGAAATAAAGAATAACACCTGTTTATTGTGTGTGTGATGGCTGCCAGCTGTGGGCCACTCAAGCACACCCCTGCATTACTGTGTTGCACCAGGCCTTTGATCAGGTAATTGCCCCTCTGGCTCCCGGAGTTTGCATCTCTCATATGTCGCTATGGCGACCACCTCTCCAGCATCCATAGTGGCCCCCTCCACTTCTGAGACTTGTGAGGCTGAGCATGACAAAGGGAAAGGACAAAAAAACTTTTTTTTTATTAACAGTTTGTTTTCTTTCTTTGTATTTTATGTTTTCTCTTTTTGAGGAATCACACTATTTATAAATGTGTGAATTTCTTCTGATGTGGAGCTACAGTGACAAAAGTTAAAAACAAAAATGCTTGAAATATGAAAGAAAAATGTGGATATCTTCATTTTAATTTCTGAGTAATTCGTACAAAATGTAAGATAAAAAGACTAGATTTTAGGGAAACAGAATATTAAAAACTACAGGGAGAATATCTATCCATACAGCTTGTTAATTTTATTTGATAAAACATCCTAAATTAATTTGTATACATTGAAATCAGCAGAACTTTTATTTTATTCTGAAATCAAGCATTATTAAACTTGCAGTTTTTAAATTTAGCAATCTCTGGATGTTGCAGAATCTTTAAACAAGATTTTCTTGAAATAATAAAATAATAAACATATCTCATTTGAACTGCTATTGCTATTTTCTCAATTTTAACATTTTCAAACTAGACAAAATACAATTATTCATACTAAAATGAAGATAATGTTGCAAAGTCAATGGTTAAAAACAGGTAAAATATTTAAGTAAATAATAAAAAAAAAAAGTATTTTCAAATACTCTAATATTTTAAATAGACTAGATTTTAGGGAAACATAATATTAAAAACTACAGGGAAATGCTTGTTATTTTTACTTGATAAAACATCCTAAATTAATTTGTATATCTGGAAATCATCAGAACTTTTATTTTAATCTGAAAGCAAGCATTATTAAACTTGCACTTCTTAAATTTAGCAATCCCTGGATTTTGCAGAATCTTTAAACATGATTTTCTTGAGGAGAAAAAAAAAAAATCTTATTTGAATAGTTATTTGTTCAATTTTAACATGTTTAAACTAGACAACATATAATTATTCATGCTAAAATTAAGATAATATTGCAAAGTCAATGGCTAAAAATAAGTTAAATATTTAATTAAATAAACATTTTTTTTCAATTTATTTTTTTCAAATGCTCTAGTATTTTAAATAGACTAGATTTTAGGGAAACAAAATATTAAAAATTGTAGGGAAATTATCTGTCCATGCAGCTTGTTGATTTTACTTGATAAAACATCCTAAATTAATTTGTGTATCTGGAAATAAGCAGAACTTGTATTTTATTTTGAAAGCAAGCATTATTAGACTTGCAATTCTTAAATTTAGCAATCTCTGGATGTTGCAGAATCTTTAAACAAGATTTTCTTGAAATAATAAAATAACAAAAATATCTCATTTGAATAGTTATTTTCTCAATTTTAACATTTTCAAACTAGACAAAACATAATTATTATGCTAAAATGAAGATAATGTTGCAAAGTCAATGGTTAAAAACAGGTAAAATATTTAAGTAAATGAAAAATAAAAAAATAAAAAGTATTTTAAAATACTCTAATATTTTAAATAGACTAGATTTTAGGGAAACATAATATTAAAAACTACAGGGAAATGCTTGTTATTTTTACTTGATAAAACATCCTAAATTAATTTGTATATCTGGAAGTCAGCAGAACTTTTATTTTAATCTGAAAGCAAGCATTATTAAACTTGCACTTCTTAAATTTAGCAATCCCTGGATTTTGCAGAATCTTTAAACATGATTTTCTTGAGGAGAAAAAGAAAAATATCTTATTTGAATAGTTATTTGTTCAATTTTAACATGTTTAAACTAGACAAAATATAATTATTCATGCTAAAATTAAGATAATATTGCAAAGTCAATGGCTAAAAATAAGTAAAATATTTAATTAAATAAACTTTTTTTTTTTTTTCAAATGCTCTAGTATTTTAAATAGACTAGATTTTAGGGAAACAAAATATTAAAAACTGCAGGGAAATTATCTGTCCATGCAGCTTGTTGATTTTACTTGATAAAACATCCTAAATTAATTTGTATATCTGGAAAGAAGCAGAACTTGTATTTTATTTTGAAAGCAAGCATTATTAGACTTGCCATTCTTAAATTTAGCAATCTCTGGGTATTGCAGCATCTTTAAACATGATTTTCTTGAGGGGAAAACCATAATGATCTTGCTATTGTCTCAATTTTAACATTTTCAAACTAGACAGAATATAATTATTCATGCTAAAATGAAGATAATGTTGCAAAGTCAATGTCTAAAAACAGGTAATTAGCTCTTAAAACAGTAAAATATTGGCAAGTGGCAAACAATTTGCAGTGTAGACTGCTTTGTGGCCATGTTTTTAGTGATAAACAATCCATTGCACGGAGGGAAATAGGGACCTTGAAAAACAATGTTTAGCTTTACAATCCCAAAGTGAATGTGAACTATAATTAACTAAATAAAACGTTTTTTGTTTTTTTTAAATCTCCCCAATCCAAACTGATTTTCAAGTGGTCTAATATTTTAAATAGACTAGATTTTATGGAAACAAAATTTTAAAAACTGCAGGGAAATTATCTGTTAATTTTACTTGATAAAACATCCTAAATTAATTTGTATACCTTAAAATCAGATTTTTATTTTAATCTGAAAGCAAGCATTATTAAACTTGCATTTTTTAAATTTAGCAATCTCTGGATGTCGCAGAATCTTTAAACAAGATTTTCTTGAAGCGAAAAGCAAAAATATCTTATTTGAATAGGTATTTGTTCAATTTTTACATAGTTTAAACTAGACAAAATATAATTATTCATGCAAAAATTAATGTTGCAAAGTCAATGGCAAAAAATAAGTAAAATATTTAACTAAATAAAAAAATAAATAAATAAATGTCAAATGCACTAATATTTTCTATGGAATACATCCATGAATATGTGCAGTACCTCACATGCAGATTCAATGATGGTTTTCATATGGAAGATCCATACATCCAACAACATAGGCTAAAATAAATAACCATTTTTAATGTCAACTGACTAATTAAAAAGTTAGAAAAAATAAAAGCATTTTTTAGGTGCAGTATTTAAAGCATGTCTTTATTGAACATGACAGAACAAGATGAGGATCACAGCTTTATCTATTATTCATATTTGCATGATGACAAATGATGCCCCTTGTCTTTTTTTTTTTTTTAAATTGTTTCTGTTGTTTCAAGCAGAAACAGGTTAGTTTAGGGCTGCTCCTGTCCTGATGCTCTAGCCCAGGGGTGTCAAACATATGGCCGGACAGGTTTTATTCGGCCTGTGGGATGAGTTTGCGAAGTATAAAAATTAGCCAAAATTCTTCAATAGAAGAAACTGCTGTTCTAAATGTGTCCACTAGATGTCACAATAGCAATTCTTTGTATCTTTGTAGATTATGCTACATAAGTAAAAAAATGATGTTAGTGCACCATCCATCCATCCATCCATTTTCTACCGCTTATTCCCTTTTGGGGTCGCGGGGGGCACTGGAGCCTATCTCAGCTACAATCGGGCGGAAGGCGGGGTACACCCTGGACAAGTCGCCACCTCATCGCAGGGCCTACCAGTCGAGGAAAATTATCAAACTACATAAATAACATCCTGTAATTTGATGTTGATATTATTTTTTTATCGTGATAGATTGAAAATTAACACCAATGAGTTGACTGATGAACATTATCACATAATGTATTTAGAAAGTATAAATAACAACAAATTAACTGCAACATATACATGTAAAAAAAAAACAACAACATTATGATTTGTACATTTTCAGAATGTGCTTGTTCTTTTTTTAAACAAAGAAAATAATCTAAAGTTGTCTTTATTTTTAAATTATCATGCCATGATTTTACCAGTCCGGCCCCACTTGGGAGTAGATTTTTCTCCATGTGGCCCCCGATCTGAAAATGAGTTTGACACCCCTGCATTATGTGAAGTGAAGTGGATTATATTTATATAGCGCTTTTCTCTAGTGACTCAAAGCGCTTTACATAATGAAACCCAATATTGAAGTTACATTTAAACCAGTGTGGGTGGCACTGGGAGCAGGTGGGTAAAGTGTCTTGCCCAAGGACACAACGGTAGGGGCTAGGATGGTGGAAGCGGGAATCGAACCTGGAACCCTCAAGTTGCTGGCACAGGCACTCTACCAACAGAGCTATACCGCCCTATACATTATTTTGCTCATTTTCGTCGACTGGTGCACTAACATCATGTGGTTTATTTTTTTGTACATATGTAGCATCATCTACAAAGATACAAAGAATTGCTATTGTGACATCTAGTGGACACATTTAGAACAGCAGTTTCTTTCATTCAAAAATTTCGGCTCATTTTTATACTTAGCAAACTCATCCCGCGGGCCGTATGTTTGACACCCCTGACATAAAATATTCAGAAAGTATAAATAACAAATAAAAATGTAATACTATTAACCGCAACATGATTTGTACATTTTCAGAATGTGCTTGTTCTATTTTTAAACAAAGAAAACAATCTAAAGTCGTCTTTATTTTTAAGTTATCGTGCCGTGATTGTACCAGTCCGGCCCCACTTGGGAGTAGATTTTTCTCCATGTGGCCCCCGATCTAAAATGAGTTTGACACTCCTGCATTATGTGATAATGTTCATTAGTCAACTCATTGGTGTTAATTTTCAATCTATCAAGATAAAAAAATAATATCAAAATCAAATTACAGGATGTTATTTATGTAGTTTGCTCATTTTTGTCGATGTGGTTTATTTATGTTTTTTACATATGTAGCATCATCTACAAAAATACAAAGAATTGCTATTGTGACATCTAGTGGACACATTTAGAACAGCAGTTTCTTTCATTCAAAAATTTCGCCTCATTCTTATAC
Source organism: Nerophis lumbriciformis (assembly GCF_033978685.3). Taxonomy (NCBI): domain Eukaryota; kingdom Metazoa; phylum Chordata; class Actinopteri; order Syngnathiformes; family Syngnathidae; genus Nerophis; species Nerophis lumbriciformis. The sequence goes on along the minus strand of NC_084567.2, from coordinate 31,258,947 downwards.
TTAGCAAACTCATCCCACGGGCCGGATAAAAACTGTTCGTGGGCCGGACCAGGCCCGCGGGCCGTATGTTTGACACACCTGACATAATATATTCAGAAAGTATGAATAACAACAAATAAAAATTGAATACTATTAACCGCAACATGATTTGTACATTTTCAGAATGTGCTTGTTCTATTTTTAAACAAAGAAAGCAATCTGAAGTTGTCTTTATTTTTAAGTTATCGTGCCGTGATTTTACCAGTCCGGCCCCACTTGGGAGTAGATTTTTCTCCATGTGGCCCCCGATCTAAAATGAGTTTGACACTCCTGCATTATGTGACAATGTTCATCAGTCAACTCGTTGGTGTTAATTGTCAATCTATCAAGATAAAAAAATTATATCAAAATCAAATTACAGGATGTTATTTATGTAGTTTGCTCATTTTCGTCGATGTGTTTTTTTTTTTTTTTTTTTACATATGTAGCATCATCTACAAAAATACAAAGAATTGCTATTGTGACATCTAGTGGACACATTTAGAACAGCAGTTTCTTTCATTCAAAAATTTCGCCTCATTTTTATACTTAGCAAACTCATCCTGCGGGCCGGATAAAACCTGTTCGTGGGCCGGATCAGGCCCGCGGGCCGTATGTTTGACACCTCTGACATAATATATTCAGAAAGTATAAATAACAACAAATAAAAATTGAATACTATTAACCGCAACATGATTTGTACATTTTCAGAATGTGCTTGTTCTATTTTTAAACAAAGAAAACAATCTAAAGTTGTCTTTATTTTTAAGTTATCGTGCCGTGATTTTACCAGTCCGGCCCCACTTGGGAGTAGATTATTCTCCATGTGGCCCCCGATCTAAAATGAGTTTGACACCCCTGCATTATGTGATAATGTTCATCAGTCAACTCGTTGGTGTTCATTTTCAATCTATCAAGATAAAAAAATTATATCAAAATCAAATTACAGGATGTTATTTATGTAGTTTGCTCATTTTTGTCGATGTGGTTTATTTATTTTTTTTACATATGTAGCATCATCTACAAAAATACAAATAATTGCTATTGTGACATCTAGTGGACACATTTAGAACAGCAGTTTCTTTCATTCAAAAATTTCGCCTCATTTTTATACTTAGCAAACTCATCCCGCGGGCCGGATAAAACCTGTTCGTGGGCCGGACCAGGCCCGCGGGCCGTATGTTTGACACCCCTGACATAATATATTCAGAAAGTATAAATAACAACAAATAAAAATTGAATACTATTAACCGCAACATGATTTGTACATTTTCAGGATGTGCTTGTTCTATTTTTAAACAAAGAAAACAATCTAAAGTCGTCTTTATTTTTAAGTTATCGTGCCGTGATTTTACCAGTCCGGCCCCACTTGGGAGTAGATTTTTCTCCATGTGGCCCCCCTGCCCGATCTAAAATGACTTTGACATCCTTGGTCTAGCCCAGGGGTCGGCAACCCAAAATGTTGAAAGAGCCATATTGGATTAAAAATACAAAAACACATCTGTCTGGAGCTGCAACAAATTAAAAGCCATATTACATACAGATAGTGTGTCATGAGATATACATTGAATTAAGAGGACTTAAAGGAAACTTCAAATATACCTACAGATGAGGCATAATGATGCAATATGTACATATAGCTAGCCGAAATAGCATGTTAGCATCGATTAGCTTGCAGTCATGCAGTGACCAAATATGTCTGATTAGCACTCCACACAAGTCAATAACATCAACAAAACTCACCTTTGTGCATTCATGCACAACGTTAAAAGTTTGGTGGACAAAATAAGACAGAAAAAGAAGTGGCATAAAACACGTCCTAGAAAGTCATACATGTAAACAAGCTACGGTGAGTTCAAGGACCGCCAAAATTATTAGGACAAAACGGCACTCGCCAAATACCATACTTGCCAACCTTGAGACCTCCGATTTCGGGAGGTGGGGGGTGAGGGTGGGGGGCGTGGTCGGGGGTGGGGGTGGGACGGGGGCGTGGTTGTGGGCGGGGGCGTGGTTAAGAGGGGAGGAGTATATTGACAGCTAGAATTCACCAAGTCAAGTATTTAATATATATATATATATATATATATATCCTGAAAATATGCAAACAAAACTGTGTTTAGATAATTGATACTTCAAACTTGCATAAATAAATATTAAGGAATATAACATAACTTGGCTTCTGAGAGCTTCAAAATGTAATGAATAAAATGCTAAAGTTGTTGATAAACAAGCAATTATTTTAATAATTAAATATGGTCATTTTAAATGAATTATATGGTCATTTTAAATGAATTATTATGATAATTAAAATTAATTATTTCAAATATGTTTATTTTAATGTATAATTCTATGGCTGGATGTAATAAGGGGTCAGAAAAAATACAAATAAAAACACAATTAATTTTGATGTTTTTAGCAAAATATAGTAAAAATGTATTTAGTTTTTTTTTGTAATTAATAAACATATTTATTTTTAGGTGAGATAAACATAATACAATTTATCTCTAGTCTGGATGATTTAGTTCTTGTCACCCTGTTGTCCTCCCGTCATAAAAAAAAAGGCTGTCCTCACTCAGGTCCGCATGGAGCTGGAGGGGGCGTGGCCTCCAGCTCCGGCTGAAAATCGGGAGATTTTCGGGAGAATATTTGTCCCGGGAGGTTTTCGGGAGAGGCGCTGAATTTCGGGAGTCTCCCGGAAAATTCGGGAGGGTTGGCAAGTATGCCAAATACTCGAATCAGTGAAGCATGTTTAATATAAACAATGTGCTTTATAACAATTAGGGAGGTTTGTCTCATGTTTGTCCTCCTACAGAAACCATTTTAAAACAAACCAAAAAAAAATTTCCCCTCATCTTTTTCCATTTTTCATACATTTTTGAAAAAGCTCCAGAGAGCCACTAGGGCGGCGCTAAAGAGCCGCATGCGGCTCTAGAGCCGCGGGTTGCCGACCCCTGGTCTAGCCGTTAAAAGTGAACTAGGGTCTGCAGAAATGGCACTTGATGATTTTCTTGAAAGCCCCCTGGAAGTCCTTGTTGAAGTAGGCGTAGATGATGGGGTTGAGCAGGGAGTTGGAGTAGCCCAGCCAGTTGAAGACGTCCGCCAGCCAGCGGGGCATGAAGCAGCGCGCCTGGCAGAAGGGCATGACCAGGGCCACGATGAAGAAGGGCAGCCAGCAGAGGATGAAGGTCCCGATGATGATGCCCAGCGTCTTCACCGTCTTGCGCTCCCGGGCCAGCGCGATCTTCCTCTTGGCCTCGGTGGCTTTCTCGTGTCTGCTCTCGAACAGCGGCACGGTGCTCGGCGTCCCCGGCAGGAGGTTGCCTCTCAGGCCGCTGTGCACCTCGATGATCTCCAGCGACTCCCCATCCTCGTGTTTCACCGCGCCGTTGACGCACGGCATGGGCCGGGGCTCCACGCTGCGCTTCCAGCTCTTACTCTGCGCCTCCCTGGGAGTCTTTTTGTGGAAGAGCGCCGGGGAAGACGACGCCAAACCGGAGTGCGCCACTTTCTTGGGTTCGCTTTTACGCACGGTTCTTCTGATGCGGAACCGCGCCGCTTTGAATATCCGCCCGTACAGAACCAGCATGAGCATCAACGGGATGTAAAAAGCCCCGAAAGTGGAATAAATAGTGTACCATAGGTCTTGTCGGATCTTGCACTGCTTGGGGTTCTTGCGGTCTTCTTCCAAGCTGTTCGCCGTGGAGCGCATAATCAACATGGGCGGCACGGAGATGGAGAACCCGACCAACCAAGTGACGCTGATCAGAACCGCGGCTCTCCGAGGCGTCCTCTTCTTCATGTACTCTATGGGCTCCGTGATGGCCCAGTAGCGGTCCAAGGCGATGGCGCACAGGTGCAGGATGGACGAGGTGCAGCATAGAACATCCAGCGAGATGAAGATGTCGCACGGGATCTGGCCCAGGGTCCACCTGTTCAGCACCTGGTACAGCGCCGCCATGGGCAGGACCAGCACCGACACCGTCAGGTCGGTGACGGCGAGGGAACCGATCAGGTAGTTGGCCACGTTCTGCAGGGAGCGCTCCAGCGCGATGGCCGCCACCACGCAGGCGTTGCCGAAGATTGCGCACAGGATGAGCGCGCTGAGGAGGACGGAGGTGATGACTTGGTAGCCCAGCTTCACCTCCTCCTCCTCCTCCTCCTCGGTGTTGTTGAGAGGGAGGTCGAAGGTGCCGTTTGCGTCCTCCATGCCGCGGGTTTGCGCTGGTTAGTCGGCCCAGAGCGCGCAGTCCCACCTTGGAGCGCGCATAGTCCAGTTTGAGGCGCACACTGCGGAGGGATGGAGGGCATTTATAGCAGTGCGTCACCGGCGTGTCAGGGTGTAAGGGGGTTCGGGGGAGGGAAGGGGAGGCCTTGTCTCTTTGCCATCCACATGTATTATCATCTACTGCAGTGTTTTTCAACCTTTTTCGAGCCAAGGCACATTTTTTTGTGTACACTGTAAAAAAAAAAAAAAATCCTATTTTTATTCAAGATTCAAGATGATTTATTGTCAATTCTTAACATGCACAAGACACATAAGAACTGAAAAGTATATTTTCGGCACAGTCCCACTAAGAGCAGATGTACGTTACAGGGAGACAAGACAAGACCGCCGACGGTGCAGCCATTTTCACGGCGTTCCTTAAAAAAAGGTGAGAAAAAGGTGATATTGGGAAAAGGGGGGGGGGGGGGGGGGGTTTCTTGTCTCTTTGCCATCCACATGTATTATCATCTACTGCAGTATTTTTCAACCTTTTTCGAGCCAAGGCACATTTTTTTGTGTACACTGTAAAAAAAAAAAAAGAAATCCTATTTTTATTCAAGATTCAAGATTCAAGATGATTTATTGTCAATTCTTAACATGCACAAGACACATAAGACCTGAAAAGTATATTTTCGGCACAGTCCCACTAAGAGAAGACGTACGTTACAGGGAGACAAGACAAGACCGCCGACGGTGCAGCCATTTTTACGGTGTTCCTTAAAAAAAGGTGAGAAAAAGGCGATATTGGGAAAAGGGGGGCGGGGGGGGGGGGGTCTTGTCTCTTTGCCATCCACATGTATTATCATCTACAGCAGTGTTTTTCAACATTTTTCAAGCCAAGGCACATTTTTTTGCGTACACTGTAAAAAAAAATAAAAAAATCCTATTTTTATTCAAGATTCAAGATTCAAGATGATTTATTGTCAATTCTTAACATGCACAAGACACATAAGACCTGAAAAGTATATTTTCGGCACAGTCCCACTAAGAGAAGACGTACGTTACAGGGAGACAAGACAAGACCGCCGACGGTGCAGCCATTTTTACGGCGCTCCTTAAAAAAAGGTGAGTAAAAAAATATAAGTCAAAGGCTGGATCCGCAAGAGGGGGTCCAGACTGAGTCCAAGGGAAAAAAAACCTCATTTGCAATGCAAACATAAACACGTTACATTTAGTCACAACAAACTCGCAACAGAGGGAGGGGGAGTTGGAGCAAACAAGCGGTGGTGAAGGCGGTGGTTGGGGAAGGGGCGGGTGCGTGCGTGTATGCCCAATCAACCTGGGTGTGATGTTGAAGTGTTTTTGTGGACTGGGGCCGATCTCAAAGTTCGACACCAGGTGCTTGTTGAGAAAAAGGGAGGTCAAAAGCGTCCGTCGTTGAGGAGTCCTCGGGGGAGTTTTTCAGAGCAGCCTGTTCCTGATAACACAGCGTCAAGGCCATTCGAGGGAGTCAAATCGTAGATTAGGATGTTGTTTTTCTTCGAGCAGACAGAAAACAATGACTTGCCTGCCCTATTGTCCATGCTGGTTTTCTCTCAAATTCAACTCAATTCTCCTTCTCAGCAAACTTCTCCATGATGTTATCCATCTTGTGATTCAGATCAGGAATCACCGCAGTCTGTGTTCCCACAGCCCGACCCAATCCTTCCATTGCGACGAAAAGCCTTTTGGCCCCTTGAGTGGCTGCCATCGTCTTCCGAATTTGACGATACACCAGAGCAATGCCCAGCCCACGGTTCCAATAGGTAGATGTCTTCCACGTCCTCGATGGAAAGGACTGAGAGGCACATGATTCTCCATTTATCCCAGGAGTCTCTCACGTACCCCGCAGCAATGGGTCTATCAGGGCAGCCAGGCTCCCCCGAACCTCTTTTCCTTGTCGAAAAGACTTTGTCAATTACATCGAGAGTCCAGCTGATCATGTCCATGTTTGATGTTTAGATTTGAGGACAGCGCAAAGAAAGAGGCTTCAAAAAAGTTCAGACAGACAAAACGAAGAGAGCAAGCTGGGAAGGAGGGAGCGGAGAAAAATGCGACCGCCCTCACCAGAGGCAAGACAGAAAAGTCTATGGTTAATTTGACACCCCTGTTTAATGGTTAATTTACTCTAAATTTCTACTGTAATTTTTCTATTTTTTTTAAATAGTTTATAAAACTTTAGAATTGAAGACATTATCTGTAAATAAACAATCCGCCTGTTATTTTAAGTAATATGCCGGCAATGACAAACTATGTATATTTCTTCTTTTTTTTTTTTTACAGAAAAATACCAAATTCATTTAACATAGCATTTTCTGTTTTCTTAAACTACTTTCAAATTCATGTAATATTACGATATTTTTCCGTAAAACGTTTCATGAACATTTCTGTAATTGTAATGTTTCTGATCATTATTTGGTTTACAATGTTTTACTTTAATTTTATGGTTTTTGTTTGGCAGCCGTAGCTGCCAGTATATGACCGTTTTTTTACAGAATTTTTTTTTTACAGTGTAGAAAAAAATCCGGATGCACACCACCAGCATAAATCATTAAAAAAACAAAACTCAGTTGACAGTAAAAAAGTCGTCGTCGCAATTGTTGGATATGACTTTAAACCAGACCTGGGCAAATTAAGGCCCGGGGGCCACATGCGGCCCGTTAAGCTTTTCAATCTGGCCCGCCGGACATTCCCGAAATCATTTTTTTAGATCTTTAAGATGGAAAGTGTAGCTGCCATTATGATGTGCAGTGATGTTTTCTATTGACCGTAAGTCTTGAACTATACAAAGTATTTCAATGCTTGGAATCTGCGCTTATGGATGATATACCAGTTACTATGGTCATCTAATTAGTTACTATGGTAATCTAATTAGTTACTATGGTCATCTAATTAGTTACTATGGTAATCTACGTCACAGCAGCTCAGACGAGGCACCAAGCAGTGTGGGTGGGGAGCGTTTCCACAGACGTGGAAGGAGATTTTCACAACAAAGTTCTAAAGCTTAGTGATATATCAGATATATCAGATTGTAGGTGGGTTTATTTTGTACCCTTCGCGTTCATATTTCACTGTTTGTTGCATTTTTGTTGCGTTTCACTTGATTGTAAAATATGTCGATCGAAAGGGGGTGTGACATTCATATTTTGTCAATATTCAGTGTTTTATCGTTCATAGAAAAATTTCAAATTCCATTACGTTTTTTAAGGCGGTCTGTCATAACGTTTTTATTATTCAATCAGACATTATTGTGAGGTTTTGTATTAGTGTTCCTAAAAATAGATACACCGGCCCCCAGACACATTTTTTTCTCTAAATGTGGCCCCCGAGTCAAAATAACTGCCCAGGCCTGGTTTAAACCATAACCAAGCATGCATCAATATAGCTAGGTGTACTGTCACCACCTGTCACATCACGCCATGACTTATTTTTAGTTTTTTTGCTGTTTTCCTGTGTGTAGTGTTTTAGTTCTTGTCTTGCGCTCCTATTTTGTTGGCTTTTTCTCTTTTTTTGGTATTTTCCTGTAGCAGTTTCATGTCTTCCTTTGAGCGATATTTCCCGCATCTACTTTGTTTTAGCAATCAAGACTATTTAAGTTGTTTGCTATCCTTCTTTGTGGGGACATTGTTGATTGTCATGACATGTTCGGATGTACATTGTCTTTGCTCCACAGTAAGTCTTTGCTGTTGTCCAGCATTCTGTTTTTGTTTACTTTGTAACCGGCCCGCAGGCCACAGCCGTCTGCTGCTGCTTTGCACACACCAATACTCCATCAGTGTTGGCGCTAGGAATTTTCCAAAATGGGATCCCAGGAACCCCATCAAGTCATAAAAATGGGGTCCCACAATACATTTTTGGGGTCCCACTTTTTTGTAAAACAAATGATAAATGTATGCATTATCCTGTTATATCTCACATTTTTTATTGTGTTTTGGAAAAAGGTTGTCAAAAACGTTACTTAATTAATTTAAAAAAAATAATACAAAAGAAAAAAAATGGTATGCATATGTAAATGTATTCAGTTATAAACATTCATTCACTTTCTTTTTTCCTTCATGTTCTATTTTTGGCCAAAGTAAGACAAAGAAAAAGATCTGAAGTTGTCTTTATTTTTTAGTTTTAATGCCATGATTTTAATAGTTTTTAATATAGTTTTTTTGCTGTTTTCCTGTGTGTCGTGTTTTAGTTCTTGTCTTGCGCTCCTATTTTGGTGGCTTTTTCTCTTTTTTTGGTATTTTCCTGTAGCAGTTTCATGTCTTCCTTTGAGCGATATTTCCCGCATCTACTTTGTTTTAGCAATCAAGACTATTTCAGTTGTTTTTATCCTTCTTTTTGGGGACATTGTTGATTGTCATGACATGTTCAAATGTACATTGTCTTTGCCCCACAGTAAGTCTTTGCTGTTGCCCAGCATTCTGTTTGTGTTTACTTTGTAGCCAGTTCAGTTTTCAGTTTTATTTTCGGGAGAATATTTGTCCCGGGAGGTTTTCGGGAGAGGCGCTGAATTTCGGGAGTCTCCCGGAAAATTCGGGAGGGTTGGCAAGTATGCCAAATACTCGAATCAGTGAAGCATGTTTAATATAAACAATGTGCTTTATAACAATTAGGGAGGTTTGTCTCATGTTTGTCCTCCTACAGAAACCATTTTAAAACAAAAACAAAAAAATTTTCCCCTCATCTTTTTCCATTTTTCATACATTTTTGAAAAAGCTCCAGAGAGCCACTAGGGCGGCGCTAAAGAGCCGCATGCGGCTCTAGAGCCGCGGGTTGCCGACCCCTGGTCTAGCCGTTAAAAGTGAACTAGGGTCTGCAGAAATGGCACTTGATGATTTTCTTGAAAGCCCCCTGGAAGTCCTTGTTGAAGTAGGCGTAGATGATGGGGTTGAGCAGGGAGTTGGAGTAGCCCAGCCAGTTGAAGACGTCCGCCAGCCAGCGGGGCATGAAGCAGCGCGCCTGGCAGAAGGGCATGACCAGGGCCACGATGAAGAAGGGCAGCCAGCAGAGGATGAAGGTCCCGATGATGATGCCCAGCGTCTTCACCGTCTTGCGCTCCCGGGCCAGCGCGATCTTCCTCTTGGCCTCGGTGGCTTTCTCGTGTCTGCTCTCGAACAGCGGCACGGTGCTCGGCGTCCCCGGCAGGAGGTTGCCTCTCAGGCCGCTGTGCACTTCAATGATTTCCAGCGACTCCCCATCCTCGTGTTTCACCGCGCCGTTGACGCACGGCATGGGCCGGGGCTCCACGCTGCGCTTCCAGCTCTTACTCTGCGCCTCCCTGGGAGTCTTTTTGTGGAAGAGCGCCGGGGAAGACGACGCTAAACCGGAGTGCGCCACTTTCTTGGGTTCGCTTTTACGCACGGTTCTTCTGATGCGGAACCGCGCCGCTTTGAATATCCGCCCGTACAGAACCAGCATGAGCATCAACGGGATGTAAAAAGCCCCGAAAGTGGAATAAATAGTGTACCATAGGTCTTGTCGGATCTTGCACTGCTTGGGGTTCTTGCGGTCTTCTTCCAAGCTGTTCGCCGTGGAGCGCATAATCAACATGGGCGGCACGGAGATGGAGAACCCGACCAACCAAGTGACGCTGATCAGAACCGCGGCTCTCCGAGGCGTCCTCTTCTTCATGTACTCTATGGGCTCCGTGATGGCCCAGTAGCGGTCCAAGGCGATGGCGCACAGGTGCAGGATGGACGAGGTGCAGCAGAGAACATCCAGCGAGATGAAGATGTCGCACGGGATCTGGCCCAGGGTCCACCTGTTCAGCACCTGGTACAGCGCCGCCATGGGCAGCACCAGCACCGACACCGTCAGGTCGGTGACGGCGAGGGAACCGATCAGGTAGTTGGCCACGTTCTGCAGGGAGCGCTCCAGCGCGATGGCCGCCACCACGCAGGCGTTGCCGAAGATTGCGCACAGGATGAGCGCGCTGAGGAGGACGGAGGTGATGACTTGGTAGCCCAGCTTCACCTCCTCCTCCTCCTCCTCCTCGGTGTTGTTGAGAGGGAGGTCGAAGGTGCCGTTTGCGTCCTCCATGCCGCGGGTTTGCGCTGGTTAGTCGGCCCAGAGCGCGCAGTCCCACCTTGGAGCGCGCATAGTCCAGTTTGAGGCGCACACTGCGGAGGGATGGAGGGCATTTATAGCAGTGCGTCACCGGCGTGTCAGGGTGTAAGGGGGTTCGGGGGAGGGAAGGGGAGGCCTTGTCTCTTTGCCATCCACATGTATTATCATCTACTGCAGTGTTTTTCAACCTTTTTCGAGCCAAGGCACATTTTTTTGTGTACACTGTAAAAAAAAAAAAAAATCCTATTTTTATTCAAGATTCAAGATGATTTATTGTCAATTCTTAACATGCACAAGACACATAAGAACTGAAAAGTATATTTTCGGCACAGTCCCACTAAGAGCAGATGTACGTTACAGGGAGACAAGACAAGACCGCCGACGGTGCAGCCATTTTCACGGCGTTCCTTAAAAAAAGGTGAGAAAAAGGTGATATTGGGAAAAGGGGGGGGGGGGGGGGGTGTTTCTTGTCTCTTTGCCATCCACATGTATTATCATCTACTGCAGTATTTTTCAACCTTTTTCGAGCCAAGGCACATTTTTTTGTGTACACTGTAAAAAAAAAAAAAGAAATCCTATTTTTATTCAAGATTCAAGATTCAAGATGATTTATTGTCAATTCTTAACATGCACAAGACACATAAGACCTGAAAAGTATATTTTCGGCACAGTCCCACTAAGAGAAGACGTACGTTACAGGGAGACAAGACAAGACCGCCGACGGTGCAGCCATTTTTACGGTGTTCCTTAAAAAAAGGTGAGAAAAAGGCGATATTGGGAAAAGGGGGGCGGGGGGGGGGGGGGTCTTGTCTCTTTGCCATCCACATGTATTATCATCTACAGCAGTGTTTTTCAACATTTTTCAAGCCAAGGCACATTTTTTTGCGTACACTGTAAAAAAAAATAAAAAAATCCTATTTTTATTCAAGATTCAAGATTCAAGATGATTTATTGTCAATTCTTAACATGCACAAGACACATAAGACCTGAAAAGTATATTTTCGGCACAGTCCCACTAAGAGAAGACGTACGTTACAGGGAGACAAGACAAGACCGCCGACGGTGCAGCCATTTTTACGGCGCTCCTTAAAAAAAGGTGAGTAAAAAAATATAAGTCAAAGGCTGGATCCGCAAGAGGGGGTCCAGACTGAGTCCAAGGGAAAAAAAACCTCATTTGCAATGCAAACATAAACACGTTACATTTAGTCACAACAAACTCGCAACAGAGGGAGGGGGAGTTGGAGCAAACAAGCGGTGGTGAAGGCGGTGGTTGGGGAAGGGGCGGGTGCGTGCGTGTATGCCCAATCAACCTGGGTGTGATGTTGAAGTGTTTTTGTGGACTGGGGCCGATCTCAAAGTTCGACACCAGGTGCTTGTTGAGAAAAAGGGAGGTCAAAAGCGTCCGTCGTTGAGGAGTCCTCGGGGGAGTTTTTCAGAGCAGCCTGTTCCTGATAACACAGCGTCAAGGCCATTCGAGGGAGTCAAATCGTAGATTAGGATGTTGTTTTTCTTCGAGCAGACAGAAAACAATGACTTGCCTGCCCTATTGTCCATGCTGGTTTTCTCTCAAATTCAACTCAATTCTCCTTCTCAGCAAACTTCTCCATGATGTTATCCATCTTGTGATTCAGATCAGGAATCACCGCAGTCTGTGTTCCCACAGCCCGACCCAATCCTTCCATTGCGACGAAAAGCCTTTTGGCCCCTTGAGTGGCTGCCATCGTCTTCCGAATTTGACGATACACCAGAGCAATGCCCAGCCCACGGTTCCAATAGGTAGATGTCTTCCACGTCCTCGATGGAAAGGACTGAGAGGCACATGATTCTCCATTTATCCCAGGAGTCTCTCACGTACCCCGCAGCAATGGGTCTATCAGGGCAGCCAGGCTCCCCCGAACCTCTTTTCCTTGTCGAAAAGACTTTGTCAATTACATCGAGAGTCCAGCTGATCATGTCCATGTTTGATGTTTAGATTTGAGGACAGCGCAAAGAAAGAGGCTTCAAAAAAGTTCAGACAGACAAAACGAAGAGAGCAAGCTGGGAAGGAGGGAGCGGAGAAAAATGCGACCGCCCTCACCAGAGGCAAGACAGAAAAGTCTATGGTTAATTTGACACCCCTGTTTAATGGTTAATTTACTCTAAATTTCTACTGTAATTTTTCTATTTTTTTTAAATAGTTTATAAAACTTTAGAATTGAAGACATTATCTGTAAATAAACAATCCGCCTGTTATTTTAAGTAATATGCCGGCAATGACAAACTATGTATATTTCTTCTTTTTTTTTTTTTACAGAAAAATACCAAATTCATTTAACATAGCATTTTCTGTTTTCTTAAACTACTTTCAAATTCATGTAATATTACGATATTTTTCCGTAAAACGTTTCATGAACATTTCTGTAATTGTAATGTTTCTGATCATTATTTGGTTTACAATGTTTTACTTTAATTTTATGGTTTTTGTTTGGCAGCCGTAGCTGCCAGTATATGACCGTTTTTTTACAGAATTTTTTTTTTACAGTGTAGAAAAAAATCCGGATGCACACCACCAGCATAAATCATTAAAAAAACAAAACTCAGTTGACAGTAAAAAAGTCGTCGTCGCAATTGTTGGATATGACTTTAAACCAGACCTGGGCAAATTAAGGCCCGGGGGCCACATGCGGCCCGTTAAGCTTTTCAATCTGGCCCGCCGGACATTCCCGAAATCATTTTTTTAGATCTTTAAGATGGAAAGTGTAGCTGCCATTATGATGTGCAGTGATGTTTTCTATTGACCGTAAGTCTTGAACTATACAAAGTATTTCAATGCTTGGAATCTGCGCTTATGGATGATATACCAGTTACTATGGTCATCTAATTAGTTACTATGGTAATCTAATTAGTTACTATGGTCATCTAATTAGTTACTATGGTAATCTACGTCACAGCAGCTCAGACGAGGCACCAAGCAGTGTGGGTGGGGAGCGTTTCCACAGACGTGGAAGGAGATTTTCACAACAAAGTTCTAAAGCTTAGTGATATATCAGATATATCAGATTGTAGGTGGGTTTATTTTGTACCCTTCGCGTTCATATTTCACTGTTTGTTGCATTTTTGTTGCGTTTCACTTGATTGTAAAATATGTCGATCGAAAGGGGGTGTGACATTCATATTTTGTCAATATTCAGTGTTTTATCGTTCATAGAAAAATTTCAAATTCCATTACGTTTTTTAAGGCGGTCTGTCATAACGTTTTTATTATTCAATCAGACATTATTGTGAGGTTTTGTATTAGTGTTCCTAAAAATAGATACACCGGCCCCCAGACACATTTTTTTCTCTAAATGTGGCCCCCGAGTCAAAATAACTGCCCAGGCCTGGTTTAAACCATAACCAAGCATGCATCAATATAGCTAGGTGTACTGTCACCACCTGTCACATCACGCCATGACTTATTTTTAGTTTTTTTGCTGTTTTCCTGTGTGTAGTGTTTTAGTTCTTGTCTTGCGCTCCTATTTTGTTGGCTTTTTCTCTTTTTTTGGTATTTTCCTGTAGCAGTTTCATGTCTTCCTTTGAGCGATATTTCCCGCATCTACTTTGTTTTAGCAATCAAGACTATTTAAGTTGTTTGCTATCCTTCTTTGTGGGGACATTGTTGATTGTCATGACATGTTCGGATGTACATTGTCTTTGCTCCACAGTAAGTCTTTGCTGTTGTCCAGCATTCTGTTTTTGTTTACTTTGTAACCGGCCCGCAGGCCACAGCCGTCTGCTGCTGCTTTGCACACACCAATACTCCATCAGTGTTGGCGCTAGGAATTTTCCAAAATGGGATCCCAGGAACCCCATCAAGTCATAAAAATGGGGTCCCACAATACATTTTTGGGGTCCCACTTTTTTGTAAAACAAATGATAAATGTATGCATTATCCTGTTATATCTCACATTTTTTATTGTGTTTTGGAAAAAGGTTGTCAAAAACGTTACTTAATTAATTTAAAAAAAATAATACAAAAGAAAAAAAATGGTATGCATATGTAAATGTATTCAGTTATAAACATTCATTCACTTTCTTTTTTCCTTCATGTTCTATTTTTGGCCAAAGTAAGACAAAGAAAAAGATCTGAAGTTGTCTTTATTTTTTAGTTTTAATGCCATGATTTTAATAGTTTTTAATATAGTTTTTTTGCTGTTTTCCTGTGTGTCGTGTTTTAGTTCTTGTCTTGCGCTCCTATTTTGGTGGCTTTTTCTCTTTTTTTGGTATTTTCCTGTAGCAGTTTCATGTCTTCCTTTGAGCGATATTTCCCGCATCTACTTTGTTTTAGCAATCAAGACTATTTCAGTTGTTTTTATCCTTCTTTTTGGGGACATTGTTGATTGTCATGACATGTTCAAATGTACATTGTCTTTGCTCCACAGTAAGTCTTTGCTGTTGCCCAGCATTCTGTTTGTGTTTACTTTGTAGCCAGTTCAGTTTTAGTTTTGTTCTGCATAGCCTTCCTTAAGCTTCAATGCCTTTTCTTAGGGGCACTCACTTTTTGTTTATTTTTGGTTTAAGCATTAGACACCTTTTTTACCTGCACCCTGCCTCCCGCTGTTTCCGACATCAACAAAGCAATTAGCTACTGGCTGCCACCTACTGATATGGATTGATTGAAACTTTTATTAGTAGATTGCACAGTACAGTACATATTCTGTACAATTGACCACTAAATGTTTTTGAACTTGTTTAAGTCGGGGTCCACGTTAATCAATTCATGGTAAGTGAAAGAGTATTACATGGTTACTCTGCCGAGCTCGAGACAGCACCGACACTCAACAACACATAATTTGCAGACTATAATTACTGGTTTGCAAAAAATATTTTTAACCCAAATAGGTGAAATTACATAATCTCCCACGGCACACCAGACTGTATCTCACGGCACACTAGTGTGTCGTGGCACAGTGGTTGAAAAACGACACAATATGTTACTGCATAAGTCAGCAGGTTAATGTCTTTGTTTGTTTACTTACTACTAAAAGACAAGTTGTCTAGTATGTTCACTATTTTATTTAAGGACTTAACTGCAATAATAAACATATGTTTAATGTACCCTAAGGTTTTTTGTTAAAATAAAGCCAATAATGCAATTTTTTGTGGTCCCCTTTATTTAGAAAAGTACCGAAAAGTACCGAAAAATACCAAAATAATTTTAGTACCGGTACCAAAATATTGGTATTGTTACAACACTAGTCCTATGTTTCAAAGTCAAGGCCCGCGGGCCGGATCTGGAACGCAAATTATTTATTTATGGCCCCCGGGTGTTACGGATCATACACCTGCCGCCTCTCACTCTGCTGTGCACTACGTTGAGCGCACCTTGGGACACGCCCAATCAACACACCTGACAGTGATGAGAACCCTGCCTTCTTCAGCCAGTGCATCTTACGTTCCAGTGCCAGAACATAGCTACTTGTACTTGTACAGTAAGCCTCACACGTCTCTCACTTCCTTGCTCACGTGCTTCCTCGCTCTTTGTGTTTCCCCTCCGTCGAGCTCACTGTGTCTTGTCTTGTGTCGTCATCCAGCAACCCTTCGTCATCCCCTGGTTTCCAGCTGTGTGTCTCGTCTCCCTGGATCCCCTCTGGACTCTCTGCTGCTTCCCTGGATCTCGACCTCGCGCCTGCCTATGGAGTGGACCACGACGCCTCGCTCCAGCCCCTGACCTCCTGCCTGTCCCTGGACCTCCGAGCCTGCCCTGCACTTTCTGGACTTCCGCACCGACACGCACCTTCAACACACAAAGTCACACCTTATACATATGGTTTAAAACCCCACTTAAAACATATTTGTATATTTCGATAAACATGCTGCAAGTTAACGACGTCCCTGTCTTCGTGCCGTCTCCTTCTCCCACTGTACCGTTACACCGGAATAATATTTGATTAGTATTAGAACCGGCCCGCAGGCCACAGACGCAGGGACCCCATCAAGTCATAAAAATGGGGTCCCACAGTACATTTTTGGAGTCCCACTTTTTTGTAAGCGTTTTGAAAACAAATGATAAATGTATGCTTCATATTGTTATATCTCACATTCTATTGTGGAGGTCTTCCTCCTCCGGGTTCGTCGGACCACCAATCAACGACATGTCAGGCTCTTCCAGGTTTACAAAAGGGTTTTATTTTACAATAAAACGTGCAAAGTCTTTTGGATGCTTTTCAGCAGCTGTCTTTTCTCAAGTGAGCACACGAATGGTTTTTCTCCAGTGTCGTGTCTCGGTCTCGGTCTCGCTAGCGCTCGGCTTCGCTCTCCACCATCAACAACCATCAACAACCCCCTTCTCCTTCCAGACTGCTGCCTTTAACAGAGCGACAAGTGATCAGACAAACACTCTCAGTTGGGTCATCTACGCACCTGTCGCTAATCTGGCACATCCCGCCTTGCTGCAGGTCCGCAGGTCGCGCCCCCCCCCCCCCCCCCCCCCCCACATCTATATTGTGTTTTGGAAAAAGATTGTCAAAAACGTTACTTAATTCATTTAAAATAATACAAAAGAATGCACATTTTAATGCATATGTATATGTATTCGGTTATAAACATTCATTCACTTTCTTCTTTCCTTCATGGATCTAAACTTTACCGCTGCTGGTATTTTTTCTATATTTTTATTGTAACATTTTCAGAATGTGTTTGTTCTATTTTTGGCCAAAGCAAGACATAGAAACAAATCTGAAGTTGTCTTTATTTTTTAGTTTTAATGCCATGATTTTAATAGTCGGGCCCTCATGTGCACATATTTTCCTCCATGCGGCCCCTGAGCTAAAATGAGTTTCACACCCATGGTTTAAGTGATCCCCATGTCGATCATATCCAAGTATCTGCAGTATCGGGTCGAATCTGTATTATTATTTTTTTTAAATACTTTTCTATTTTTCTGCATGGTTTTTGGTTGTTATGTTACTATACAGGGGTGTCAAACTCATTTTAGCTCAGGGGCCACATGGAAGGAAAATCTGTGCACACTCGGGATGGACTTATAAAATCATGGCATTAACACTAAAAAAATAAAGACAATCTCAGATTGTTTTCTTTGTCTTACTTTGGTCAAAAAATAGAACAAACACATTCTGGAAATATTACAATAAAAATATAGAAAAAAATACCGGAAGCGGTAAAGTTTAGATCCAGGAAGGAAAGAAGAAAGTGAATGAATGTTTATAACTAAATACATTTATATATGCATAAAAATGTGTTTTCTTTTTTTAATGAATTAAGTAACGTTTATGACAACCTTTTTCCAAAACACAATATAGAATGTGAGATATAACAGGATAAAGCATACATTTATCATTTGTTTTCAAAACGGTTACAAAAAAGTGGGACCGCAAAAATTTACTGTGGGACCCCATTTTTATGACTTGATGGGGTCCACCCATTTTGAAAATGCCTTGCGCCAACACTGATGGGGTATTGGTGCGTGCGAAACAGCAGCAGGCGGCTGTGGCCTGCGGGCCGGTTCTAATACTAATCAAATATCAGCCCGGGGGCCATAGATCATTCATTCGCAGGCCGGATCTGGCCCGGGGGCCTTGACTTTGACACCCCTGGTTTAAGTGATCCCGATGTCGCTTCATATTCATACCTGTAGTATCTGCAGTATCAGGTCGAATCAGAACTTTTTTTTTAAAGTCCTTTTCTATGTTTCTGTGTGGTTTTCGGTTGTTATTTTACATTGTTTATACATATTGGTATTGTGTTTACAAACCCAGAAGGGAAAGTCTATATGCACACATGAGGGTTTTGAGGATAAAAGCCAAATCATTTCGATTAAAACCAAGACTAGTTTTTAATTTTGTTGACCTAATTTGTCGACTTAATTTTGTGCAAAAACATGTATGAAATAAAAGTGAATTATTTTGTGTTTTTGTTGAAATTATTTTTGAATAGTCATTCATTGCAAAATCTAATATTTTGAAAAAAACATTTTTTTTCATTTTATTTTTATTGACATCCCAGCATCAGACATTCCTATCCATTACATCATATATCTGTTGTCTGCCCTAAATGTATTCTTATTTATTTTTTGTTTATTTAATTGATGTATTTGTAGGCACTATGTGTTTTTGCTGTTTCTTTCTTTTTTTGGGGGGGGGGGGGTATGGATGGGATACAAACAAAAAATATTTTGATATTTTGAACATTTCAAGTAAAAGCACTGTATCATTAGCTGCAACATTGTTCCATCATTTACACTGTAACAAAAGTCATTGTAAAATCATGTTTGTGACGGTCTCAAGCCGTCGCGCGGGTTCCCAGGACCACCAAGGAAGGACATGGTTGAGCAGAATTTACTTTGTTTATTTTTCCCAATAAACCTTAGTGCACTTCGCTTTTCAGCTGCTCCGTCTGCCGCTCGCTCTTCCGCATCGTGCGTCGTCGCCTCTCTTGCGCTCTCCGTCTCTCTCGCTCAGCGTCAGCTCCCCTCCGGCTCCTTCTCGTCTCCCTTTTATACAGTGCAAGAGGATTTAATTGTGTTCCGCTGGGCGCTCCACGCACCTGGTGCTGATTGCGGCATCGCTCCCGGCGCGCCCCGCCTCGCTGCTCGCTCGCCGTCCACGCCTCCTCGCCGCCATCTAGGGGCGGGCTCCGGTGTGCCCTGCCTCGCAGTCGGACTGCCGGCCCCGTCTCTCCACAATGATATTTCAGTCATTTACTTTAACAGCAACACTTAGATTTTATGGTTAATTACAATAAAGTTACAATACGCTGTAATTGCACAATTGTATTTGTATTGTTAATCATTCTCTCAGTTTAACAGCATACCGCCATGAACAAGAGTGTGCAACAGCAGTAACCCACAACCACTGACCTTTATACCGGTCTGTGACGCATTTGCTTGTTTACCGCACAGAAACATTAAATAATTGATAAACAACTGCATTTTCTCTGACTTCACTTCCACCTGTCCCACTAGAACACACCAATAAGCTTGTTAATAAATAATAAATGTATAATAGGAATCACCATTTGTTATGTTTGTTATGTCTTGGTTACATGCGGGACAATGCACATTGATGAACATATAATTTGTAAATTGTATAGCCAAAGGCTAACTTTCATCGGCAGTCCTCGGCAGCTGTTTTAATGACATTCAGACTTTACTTAAATCAATAACGGAGCAGCATCTTCTCATCCGTGGCTCACATGGCTCACAAGTGCAACAACAACGCCAGAAATGTGTCCCGTGAAAAACCGTCCGACCGGAACTCTCTAATAACTAAAGTTCCTTGGGTGAATAATGTAAACTCACTACACCGGTATGTTTTAGCGCTTTCATGGCGAGTTTACTGACTGATATAAGTAAGAACTTTACACTACTTTATATTAGAAATGGCAACAGCGGAGGATGAATGTCCCATAACAAGAAGACAGAGAAAAAGAAGAAGCTTATCGACTATGGGTTGGCACGGACTACACATTTTGGGGACTTATGCAGATCCCAAATACAGATCAGCAGGTACCATAAAGAAAGAAAAGTTGCTTTTGCATATGTGGAGGGGGGGTGTGGCCTGCGGGCCTGCAGCGAAGCGGGGTGTGCCAGGACCGGCCTCGAAGTCAGCGACAGGTGCGTGGATGGCCCACCTGGGCCTTGTTATCTAATCACCTGTCGCTCTGTATAAGCAGCAACCGGGAGGAGAGATGAGGTTTGAGCTGGGGGAGAGCGACAGCAAGACGGACAGTCACAGACAGACACTTGCGGAAAAGCAACAAAGAGACTTTATTTGGAAAAATAAATCTGTATTGTGAACCTGAACCGGGCTCTCATGTCGGTGTGTGGTGGTCCAAAGAACCCACTGGGGTACAACCTCCACAGCATAATATTGCGAAACAAAATGCCAGATAATGTCTTATCTTATACACACACCATAATAATACTTGTATGTTGAAGCACAGTACAATCCATCAAGCGGTGCGGCTTCATAGCTTACCAAAGTTGCACTAAAACGTTTTGATAGATTTTTGAGTGCCGTGTGTAACATTTTATATTTTCAATGGAACATAAAAATTTTTGCCGTTGCTTACTTGAGTCATATTGTCTGGTTCAAACACCGATGACATCTATTAAACAGACAAGAAGCAAGGAATTACACAGAGACAGGATTCAATTTAGCTCAATGAGGAGAAACGTCTGGGCTGTACTCTTGCACAGTCTTCCACCACGCTGTGACGAAAGGAGTGCACGCCTCCTCTTTTATTTGGACTTTCCGTGATTACATGGCAACAGCTGTTTCTAAGGGGAGAGGGGGTCGTAAACAGCCGTTGCCCTCGGTCACAAAACAGTTCAAAGAACAGATGCCTGGAGCTTGCGTCAGGTCCTGCTTCCTCTCCGCTTTGTAGATCTTGGGTCAAGACAAGATCTTCCTGTGCATTACAATAGGTCAAAGAAACCGACACCTTCATGTCACTTCCCATCGTACACAGTGGAGTTTTACTAGCCTTTTGCTTGGTAAGATCAAAGACAGCTTTTGTTTTCATGGAAACAAGTGTTTTGTGATAACTTACATACAACTATTCTGACACATATTGCATTTCACACGTATTTCTTATGTGTGACTGCCATCTACCGGTCACACTTATCATTTCGACATGTACCGGCCTATAATTATTTGCCTCTTCCGGGTCTTTTCCTGGTTTGCATATTGGAATTATTACAGCTTCTTTCCACTCAGCTGGTAATTTCCCTTCTCCATATATCCTATTATATCATTTTAAAACCACTTTTTTGCCGATGTTACCTACGTTTTTGATCACCTGGTAGCTCACCCGGTCTTTTCCCGGGGTCATATTTTTAACCTGTTTCAATATTCGAACCATATCATTCAAAGAAAATGTCATAAATATAGTGTTTCTAAGGCCATTATTGTTATCTTCAGTCATTTCTCCAATATTTCAATTACTGGTCTTCCACTTGTAATCACCTGACCAATTGATCTGCCGTTTCTTCTCTCTTTTTGTTGTTCTTCATTTCTCAAATGATCACTGCTGTGCACTCTAACAAATGTTTTTTGCTAAAAGTTCTGCCGCTTCTTTATTTTCCACCACACACTGTGTCCCTTCTTTCGTCACATTATTTTTATGTTCACCTCTGATCCCTGACATGTTCTTGATCGTTCCCCACACCTAATGGTAGTAGTAGCTATATTTATCGATTCACAAAATGTTCTCCAATATTCTTTTTTTCGTCTTTTTAATAACCCGACCAACACTGGTGGCTCAGACTCAACTTAAATTAACCTAATTGCTAAGAGAAAGCAGGTGCGGGGAAAAGTGCTCAAAGGCAGGTGTAAAACTGCTGCAGGAAAGGAGAAAGCAGGAAGTGAAAAACCACAAAATAAGAGCGCAAGACAGGAACTAAAACAACACAGAAAAATATCAAGTAACTCAGGATAAGGCATGATCTGATACAACAGTGAGAACAATAAGATGATCTCATTTTCAGTAGGTTCAAAATGTTCAACTTCTTAGTACTTTAACACTTTTAGTTTGAACAGTTTCTTTAACAGAATTATATTATGATCATATTTGACTTATTTGCTTGATTTTCTCCATAAATGTATTCCTCATACTGATAAACTAAAGGTATTGAACGCAATAGTTTCTAATTACATTTTACTCTGAAGTTATGGTTCTCCTCTTTTGTTGAGAATAATTGTTATAGAAACACTACTGAAAGACAATTTGGAAAAACTAAAAAGAGGTTCTTAAGGATAAACAACGTTTATCAACCAGCTATTGCAAGGAATTTAGGGATTTCACCATCTACGGTTCGTAATATTATCAAAAGGTTCAGAGAATCTGGAGAAATCACTGCACGTAAGCGATGATATCACGGACATTCGATCCCTCAGGCGGTACTGCATTAAAAAGCGACATCAGTGTGTAAAGGATATCACCACATGGGCTCAGGAACACCTCAAAAAAGTGCAAGTGCAAGTTAAAACTCTACTATGCAAAGCCAAAGCCATTTATCAACAACACCCAGAAACGCCGCCGGCTTCACTGGGCTCGAGCTCATCTAAGATGGACTGATGCAAAGTGGAAACGTGTTCTGTGGTCTGACGAGTCCACATTTCAAATTGTTTTTGGAAACTGTGGACATTGTGTCCTCCTGAACAAAGAGGGAAAGAACCATCCGGACTGTTATAGGCACACAGTTCAAAAGCCAGCATCTGTGATGGTATGGGGGTGTATGGGTAATTTACACATCTGTGAAGGCAGCATTAATGCTGAAATGTACATACAGGTTTTGGAGCAACATATGTTGCCATCCAAGCAACGTTATCATGGACGCCCCTGCTTATTTCAGCAAGACAATGCCAAGCCACATTCTGCACGAGTTACAACAGCGTGGCTTCATAGTAAAAGAGTGCGGGTACTAGACTGGCCTGCCTGTAGTCCAGACTTGTCTCCCATTTAAAATGTATGGCGCAATATGAAGTGTAAAATACGACAACAGAGACCCCGGACTGTTGAACAACTTAAGCTGTACATCAAGCAAGAATGGGAAAGAATTCCACCTGAAAAGCTTCAAAAATTGGTCTCCTCAGTTCCCAAATGTTTACTGAGTGTTGTTAAAAGGAAAGGCCATGTAACACAGTGGTAAAAATGCCCCTCTGCCAACTTTTTTGGAATGTGTTGCTGCCATTAAATTCGAAGTTAATGATTATTTGGAGGGGAAAAAACATGTTTCTCAGTTCGAACATTACATATCTTGTCTTTGCAGTCTATTCAATTGAATATAAGTTGAAAATAATTTGCAAATCGTTGTATTCAGTTTTTATTTACCATTTACACAACGTGCCAACTTCACTGGTTTTGGTTTTTGTACATGTGTGGCCCCTTTAAATGAATGCACATGCAGTGAAGTTTATCAGATGTGACAAAGCCCTTAAAAAGGAATTGTCACAAGAAGGTCTTGAGGGCTGGGGTGATAAATCACTTTGGGTGCCCCGTAGTCAGCTTATCTTTTTACTTTCAGGAGATAGGAGGTATGTAGAAAGGGTTGACAGAAGTTGGCACTTTGCCAATGTCTCCTTCACACTGTATGCTTTTGATCTCACGGATACATGTAGCTGGTTCTCTGATACAGGACCAGGCATTGCCAACACCCACTCAGTCAACTGGATCCTGGATTTCCAAGATTTCGCTTTGCGCTTGTATTACTTATGTGTTTACGACCTGGAAAGCTTGTGATATTATACACCAGCAGAATTGAGCACAAAGTCAACATTTGGAGTGGTAAAGTTAAGGTAAACATGGGAACTGCAGGATCTCAGTCCATTACGGAGAAGCGTGATCCTAATAATTTTCTTGTGGTCCCCACGAGATCATAAGCAAGCATATCCTTTGTAATTCTGAGTAGTTCCTTGACATCCAGTGACATCTTGTATGGAGAGCGAGTCTTATGTCTGGTCTGTATCTTTGGATCTCAAATGCAGTTAAAGAGGCAACAAATAAGTCTTTAGAAATTCACGGAGCAAAGCAAGCAACACATACAAATAACAGTGCAGACTTGTAACCAAACGAAAAGTGAAACGCCAACACAAGAGTACGTAGGCCAAAGTAGTGCGCAGTTATGATGCAAGCAGGTGGTATTTTCCGGATTATAAGCAGCGCCCCCCGCGACCCCAAAGGGAATAAGCGGTAGAAAATGGATGGATGGATAAGCCGCTAATTATTTCCAGTGCTTTGAACCCTGAGTCTTAAAAAACGCTCACGGCCAGAATGTTTTGTATTCAACAAATAGTTTTCATAAAACACAGACAGGGACACTGAAAAGGTGTGTTATTGTTTGTGCCATAGAGCCATCTTTTTTCTCTCTGGCACTCATCGAGGGTGGACGCTCCCCTTTCCTCTCCCTTATCTCTCCTGCTTGCTTCTTTGTCTTGTCTTAACTTTTTTTTTGCCTCTTTTTGCATTGCTCTCCAAATCAACATTGGAACTAATTAACTGGCCTCAACGAAATTGACAAGATCTTGGGTTTAGGGCAGGGGTCGGCAACCTTTACCAGTCAAAGAGCCATTTTGACCAGTTTCACAAATTATAGAAATCAATGGGAGCCGGAATTTTTTTTTTGAAATTTTAAATGAAATAACACTGCATACGAAGTTGTTTTTTTTTGCATTGTGCTATGTATTACTAGGGGTCTCAGACACGCTGCCCACACCTTTATGTGGAATTTGACAGCTGGTGCGGCACGCAGGTTTTATTTAAAGGCGCTTGTCAGCGTCATGCGTGCCGTGATGGTACAGCATATAGCACCCACTACAGTCAGCGTGCCTGATCAGTCACACGTTGTATGGGGTTTCCGCTTTGCTCACGTAGGTAACAGCAAGGCATACTTGGTCAACAACCACACAGCTCACACTGATGGTGGCGGTATAAAAAACAACAACTTTAACACTCTTACTAATAATGCACCACACTGTGAACCCACACCAAACAAGAATGACAAACAGGACAAATACCCAGAATCCCATGCAGCCCTAACTCTTCCGTGATACATTATATACCCCCCCCGCTACCAAACCCCGCCCACCTCAACCGACGCAAAGAGGGATGGGGGCGGGGTTTGGTGGTAGCATGGGTGTATAATGTAGCCCGGAAGAGTCAGGGCTGCATGGGATTCTGGGTGTTTGTTCTGTTGTGTTTATGTTGTGTTAAGGTGCAGATGTTCTCCCGAAATGTGTTTGTCATTCTTGTTTGGTTTTGGTTCAAAGTGTGGCGCATTATTAGTAAGTGTTAAAGTTGTTTTATATGACCACCGTCAGTGTAACCTGTGTGGCTGTTGACCAAGTATGCCTTGCTGTCACGTACGTGTGCAAGCTAAAGATGTATATTGTTTAACAAGTGTTGGGCTGGCACTATGTTAATACAGATTGTAAAGGGCGCCAAATGTTGTACCATCATGGCACGCCCTTATTATAGCCGTAAGGGTGAAAATCTGTGAATATTAATCCCGGGAGTTTTCTGCGAGAGGCACTGAAATCCGGAAGTCTCATGGGAAAATTGGGGGGTTCAGCAAGTAAGCTGCTGAGCCGCATCAGAGTGATCAAAGAGCCGCATGCGGCTCCGGAGCCGCGGGTTGCCAACCCCTGGTTTAGGGGAACCTGCTTGTCATGACGGAGCGGTTGTTGCTGGACACACGACGGACTCTTGGGAGAAGAAGGAGTGCCGCGTGCCTGGCGACCTTTTTTATCCACCTGTTCGGAATTATGACAACAGGACATCTGCTGATTGGAGTAAGTGTTGCTCTGATTTGTGGACAAATTGGAAGTTGCTGGCAGTCTTCAAAGTACCCCAAAGCTGCCACAAATGATTGGAGGATGCGGGAAGAACTGTGGACACTTGTGATTTTGGATCACATCGGACCGTCTGCCCCGCAGGATTTTGAGGACGAGTCATAGACAATTTAGAGTGAAAAGCACATTTTTATTTTCACTCGTATACAAAACTTCTTCTAACTTGGATTGTTTCCCTGGCTTCGAGACTCTCCTGAAGGACAGTGCGGGAAAGACACAACAAACTCTCTTCTTGTCTCTCATGGACACACACCTATTGTTGTTGGCTTTGGACTTATCGGCTGCATGACATTAAGGCCGCGGAACAGAGACACGCAGCAGGCTTACACACATACATGCATCCACAAAAATATACGCCACACACACATACCCCACCCCCAAATCCCATGCCCTCGACGCAAGTCCAATAGGGGTGATGGAAGGATGGACAGCGCCTGAGAGCTGCAGCCTGCCACCATGACCCCCCACTCCCTCCCCTCTGTTGCTAGATATCTTGAGATGTACGTTGTAATATGTATATGTGCTTTGCTATGGAGGTTTTTTCCCACTCCAGACTGGGCCCCCTTAGGAACCCAGTCTAGATTGTAATTTTTTACTCATCCTTCCCCAGCGTTTACCTTTTTCCTATCTTTTACGGGGCGCCTTGTGGCGACCCATCAGCGTTCCTGTTCTGTAACCCTGTACACTGTTTGTTTGTCTAATCTTGAACGGGTTTGTGCTGAAAACAAAGTTTTGCTGTACTTATGCAATGACAATAAAGACCTATCCTATCCTATCTTATCCCACCTTTGTCTTTCCATGTTGTCCATTTAATCACAGTTTTATTAATAGTTATATTAGGATTGTACCAAAGCGGTTGATTCACAGATGTAATTGGGTTGATTCCAAGTATTTTCTGACACAGTTTTAGAATGTTAAAACTTCCTCAATTCCTTAGGTATGTTTTTAATGTAATATAAACGCCACACATCAATGTCCAAATTCATTAAAGGGGAACATTATCACAATTTCAGAATGGTTAAAACCATTAAAAATCAGTTCCCAGTGGCTTATTATATTTTTCGAAGTTTTTTTCAAAATGTTACCCATCACGCAATATCCCTAAAAAAAGCTTCAAAGTGCCTGATTTTAACCATCGTTATAAACACCCGTCCATTTTCCTGTGACGTCACATAGTGAAGCCAACACAAACAAACATGGCGGAAAGAACAGCAAGCTATAGCGACATTAGCTCGGATTCAGACTCGGATATCAGCGGCTTAAGCGATTCAACAGATTACGAATGTATTGAAACGAATGGTTGTAGTGTGGAGGCAGGTAGCGAAAACGAAATTGAAGAAGAAACTGAAGCTATTGAGCCATATCGGTTTGAACCGTATGCAAGCGAAACCGACGAAAACGACACGACAGCCAGCGACACGGGAGAAAGCAAGGACAAATTTGGCGATCGCCTTCCAACCAACGATTGGCATGTGTTTGTTTGGCATTAAAGGAAACTAACAACTATGAACTAGGTTTACAGCATATGAAATACATTTGGCGACAACATGCACTTTGAGAGTGCAGACAGCCCAATTTTCATCAATTAATATATTCTGTAGACATACCCTCATCCGCGCTCTTTTCCTGAAAGCTGATCTGTCCAGTTTTGGAGTTGATGTCAGCAGGCCAGGTAAGCTAGGGTCGATAGGGGGTTTAGCTCGCTCGTCTGCGGGAACAAACTGCCGCCATTGCTTGCCGTGCTACCGAGGGCCTTTGTCCCTGAATTGCTCACACACTCCGGCAGATTCAATGGGGGTATGGCGGCAGATTTCTTTGACTTTATCGTTGGAAATGCATCTGCTTTGAGTGTCGCGGGATATCCACACATTCTTGCCATCTCTGTCGTAGCATAGCTTTCGTCGGTAAAGTGTGCGGAACAAACGTCCAATTTCTTGCCACTTTCGCATCTTTGGGCCACTGGTGCAACTTGAATCCGTCCCTGTTCGTGTTGTTACACCCTCCGACACCACACCGACGAGGCATGATGTCTCCGAGGTACGGAAAACAGTCGAAAAAACGGAAAATAACAGAGCTGATTTGACTCGGTGTTTGAGAAAATGGCGGATTGCTTCCCGATGTGACGCCACGTTGTGACGTCATCGCTCCGAGAGCGAATATTAGAAAGGCGTTTAATTCGCCAAAATTCACCCATTTAAAGTTCGGAAATCGGTTAAAAAAATATGTGGTCTTTTTTCTGCAACATCAAGGTATATATTGACGCTTACATAGGTCTGGTGATAATGTTCCCCTTTAATAGATTTGTTTCTATGTTGATCCAGTCCTTATCTGCAGAAGAATGGAATAAGTGGCTTGCTTGTTCACAACCAAAGGAGATATAATAATGTAAAAAGTTTGGTAATTGTAGTCCTCCCTTATCTTGTGTACTAGACAATCTTAAGTATGATCATCTGGCCTTCTTCCACACCATATAAAATGTGATATCATTGTATGTATGTCCTTAAACCAACTTTTATTAATTAGGACAGGCATCATTTTTAATATATAATTAACTGCTGGCAGTATACTATTTTTTACTACGTTCACCTGACCCCATTTTGGATTAAATCTTATTTTTAAATGTTTAAGATTTAGATCTCTAATTGTATAACGGTTTGGTGTAATATGCAGTCCTACATATATGATTTCTGCCTCTTTCCAATAGATTTTGGAGTTCTGAACTTGCGATTTCTTGCAGTGTTTATTAAGTGGTAATATTTCACATTTGTCCCAATTTACTTTATACCCTGATAAACAGCCATATTACTTTATGTGTTCGGTTTGAGAGAAGTCGGACAAGCACACCTGGATTATGTGATTGAAAACCAGATCTCTCGACTGGGTGTGTGCTGCCGCAGAAGACCCTTGGTATGACCCCGCATGAGATAACGCGCAAAACAAAGAAGCAGATCTCGCTCAATAAAATCAAAAGGCAACAATTGGAGTAAAGAGGAGACAGTTTACTTGCTTCACAAATTAAACGAACTTAACATTTTGAAGTGTACCAATGGGACTCCCGAAGAGTGAGACTTAAGACAGTGAAGCAGGAATATTACAAGGCAAAGAAGAAAGCATACAAAAACCTTTTCACGCTGCATTTGTATACTCCAAAATGGTTAGCAATAACTCGGTATGTCAGAATTATTCTATCTAAATTATCACAATACGGTGTTGAAATGAGTTCCTAGCAAGAAGACAAAAGCTGTCTTTGAAACCTACCAAGAAGAAGGCTCGTAAAACTCCACTGTGTAAGGGGGAAAGCCACATGAAGGGTTTTCTGTTTTCTCTCATGTATGGTAATCAACAGAAAGATATTGTTCTAACCCAAGGACTTCAAAGCGGACAGATGGCAGGATCTGCCCAATTTCCAGACAAACTCTTTTTGAACTATTTTATGGAAGTCTTTTTGAAGTATTTTACGAACTATATTTGAACTATTTTATGGAACTCTTTTTGAAGTATTTTAAAAACTCATTTTGAACTATTTTATGGAACTCTTTTTGAACTGACCTTTTCTGTGAATTGTTTACGACCTTTTCTGTGAACTTTTTTGCGACCTTTGTCCTTTGGAAACAGTGGTGGCCAGGTGGTCGGGGAGGGTCCAAAATAAAAGAAGGAGGCATGCAATCTTTTGGCAGAGCGTGCTAAGATACTGTTAAAGGGTACAGTGTAAAGACGACTCTCCTCAATATTGAGTCCAAATTGAATTCTGTCTCTGTTTGATTCTTTGCTTCTTGTCTTGTTTAATAGATGTCATCAGTGTTTGAACCTGACACGGTACTCCACACAACTGGCCAGCTTGTACACAACAAATAGCAAATTTGAAGTTAGCAACCTCCATCTTAAGCAGGTACAAACAAGTGTTTTCTTTTGAACTTAAAACTCCTTTCATCAAACCACAGAGCTTATTGAATAAACTTTGAGGCATTCCAAAGTTTTATTTCCATTCTCCGTCTAGAAATTCCTTTAAAACGACTCTCTTAGTCTCTCCAACCAGTCTTTGCTTCGGACCGGCGCCCTCTAATCCCGCAACTCTGAGACATTCTTGGTAGTATAGTGTGATGTTTGTAGCGCAATCTAAGATAATTTCTTGATGCGATTTGCTATTTAACATCAGCATACCGTATTTTCTGGACCACAGTGCGCACCAGATTATAAATCGCATTAAAGGGGTCATATTATGATTTTTTTTCTAAATTGAAAGCCCTTCCTTGTGGTCTACATAACATGTAATGGTGGTCCTTTGGTCAAAATGTTGCATAGATTATGTTTTACAGATAATCTTGAAGTCGCTTTCTGACAGTCGCTTCAGGATGTGCTGTTTTGTGGGCGGTGTTGTGTTTACAAACCCAGAAGGCAAAGTCTATGCATGCATGAGGGTTTGGGGAATACAAGCCAGATCATTTCGATGAGAACCAAGACTAGTTTTTAATTTTGTTGACGCTGATCGACTTCATTTTGTGCAAAAACATGTTTGAAATAAAAGTGAATCGTTTTGTGTTTTTGTTGATATTATTTTGGATTAGTCATTGATTGCAAAATCAAATATTTTTAACATTTCAAGTAAAAGTACTGTATCAATAGCTGCTACATTGTTCCATCATTTACACTAACAAAAGTCATTGTAAAATCACTGTATGGTACTAGTTGATATTTGCATTACGTTCACAGTAACATTTACAGTAATTTACTTTAACAGCAAAACTTTGATTGTATGGTTAATTACAATAAAAGGTACAACTAGTGTTGTCCCGATACCAATATTTTGGTAACGGTACCGGTACTAAAATTATTTCGATACTTTTTGGTACTTTTCGGTACTTTTCTAAATAAATGGGACCACAAAAAAATGGTTTTATCACGAATTTGGTGAGCAACGAAGTCACACAACTTGATGGCTTTTCGGAACATTACGGGTAGTCAGACGTACTGTGCTTCAACTGTGGTTATTATGGTGTGTGTATAAGGACCCCAAAATGGCACCTATTAGGAGACATATGTGGCGTTTTGTTTCGCCTTATAACGCAAAAACAACTTTTCTTACCAATTAGTACCTGCTGTTGTGTATTTAGGATCCGCATAAGTCCGTAATTGTAGTCTGCGCTGTAGTCAATAAGCTCCCTATTTTTTATCAATCCTCTTGCTGTGGGGCATTCATCCTCTGCTGTTGCCATTTCTAATAAAAAATTGCGTACAGTTCTATCTTATGTCTGTCAGTAGACTTGCTGTGGAAGCGCTAAAAACTACAACAAAAGATGACGGGGAGAAGACGCAGTCAAAGTGGATCCACGTGAATAAGACCGCCCACAAAACGGGGCATCCTGAAGAGACTAGTGTTGTCCCGATACCAATATTTTGGTACCAGTACCAAAATGTATTTCGATACTTTTCGGTACTTTTCTAAATAAAGGGGTCCACAAAAAATTTCTTTATTGGCTTTATTTTAACAAAAAATCTTACGGTACATTAAACATATGTTTCTTATTGCAATTTAGTCCTTAAATAAAATAGGGAACATACTAGACAACTTGTCTTTTATTAGTAAGTAAGCAAACAAAGGATCCTAATTTAACTGCTGACATATGCAGTAACATATTGTGTCATTTTCCATTCTATCATTATGTCAAAATTATTAAGGACAAGCGGTATAAAATTAATTATTAATATACTTGTTCATTTACTGTTAATATCTTCTTATTTTCTCTTTTAACATGTTCTATCTACATTTCTGTTAAAATGTAATAATCACTTATTCTTTTGTTGTTTGGATACTTTACATTAGTTTTGGATCATACCACAAATTTGGGTATCAATCCGATACCAAGTAGTTACAGGATCATACATTGGTCATATTCAAAGTCCTCATGTGTCCAGGAACATATTTCCTGACTTTATAAACATAATGTGAGGGGCAGGTACTTTCCAGAGGCGGTATCGTACCGAATATGATTCATTAGTACCGGTAGAAGCATTTAAGTCCCATCTTAAAACGTATTTGTATGCTCTAGCCTTTAAATAGACCCCCCTTTTAGACCAGTTGATCTGCCGTTTCTTTTCTTTTCTGCTCTGACCCTCTCTCCCTCGTGGAGGGATGAAGTGCTGGCTGTCCATAGTCGGGACCCGGGGTGGACCGCTCACCTGTGCATCGGTTGGGGACATCTCTGCGCTGCTGACCTGTCTCCACTCGGGATGGTCTCCTGCTGGCCCCACTATGGACTGGACTCTTACTATTATGTTAGATCCACTATGGACTAGACTCTTACTATTATGTTAGATCCACTATGGACTGGACTTTCACAATACTATGCTAGACCCACATGTGCGGTCCTCTCCAAGGTTTCTCATTGTCATCCCACTGGGTTGAGTTTATCCTTGCCCTGATGTGGGATCTGAGCCGAGGATGTCGTTGTGGCTTGTGCAGCCCTTTGAGACACTTGTGATTTATGGCTATATAAATAAACATTGATTGATTGATTGCTTGATTGATTGATTAGTATCGCGGTACTATACTAATACCGGTATACCGTACAACCCTAGGTACAACTATATGCTGTAACTTCACAATTGTATTTTTATTTCATTTTTTTTATTATTCTCTCAGTTTAACAGCAAACATCATCCATAGATAATTCATTTTGACACGTTTGACACAGTTATTGTGATTCTCTATCTGCTTGTGGTGAAGAGGAAGGCAGTACATTGCTACCCACTGTGACTGAAATGTAGGACGGGTGGTGGTGGTGGTGGTGGTGGGGGGGGGGGGGGTGTTATTATTTTACTTTTATTATTTTTCCGTAATTTGTTTTTAATTGTTATTCCAGGGTGTACACCACCTTCCGCCCGAATGCAGCTGAGATAGGCTCCAGCAGCCCCCGCGACCCCAAAAAAGGGACAAGTGGTAGAGAATGGATGGATGGATTATTTATTATATTTGTTTTATTTGTTTTATTTTTTTTTATTATTTATTAAAAAAAGGGGAGGGGGGACAAAAAAAGGGGAAAAAAGTGTACATACATATTACTAAATACAAAAACAGTTAAAAGAGAACAACTCAACAACAACAACAACAACAAAATAATAAAAAATAAATAAAAATAAACATTGATTGAACTAATACAAAATTTACATAATAATACTCTGACTTTTTAAATGGGTAATCGTAAAAAAAAAAGTCAACAAATCAGGTGCAATAAACCAGCCACAGTCAGTGAGGCCCACACCGATATTCTTTCAGGGGGCTCGGAATTCCTAGCAACGGCCCTGGATGTAGTACAAGACTAACTAACGTATTCGCCCTGGCATCGGAAGGGTTAACAGTCAGGCGGGAAGGTGACGACTCGTTTCCCGCCTCACACGTGAGCGTGTAGCGGAAGACGTCGGAGTCTCTCCCCCCCTCCCTCCCCCTCCCTCGGCCCTTCAGGAGCGGCTGAAGGTGACTCTCCTCTCGGCTGCGGGATGCAGAGGGAGCTGCTGGCGGGGACCTCATCCGGGGAACATCTGTCCGCCTCAGCCGGGGGTTCCACGTACTAACTGCGGCTCTCCGCGCGGTGTGTCCGAGCCGGTGTCTTTTGTGACGCGGCGAGCCTCCCGAGGACGACCAGCGCTCTCTGCATGCATGAGTTCCGCACCGTGCGGGCGGAAGAAGCGCCCCAGATCCGCAGGCAGTGTCTTGCCCATCACGAGAGGGGTACAGGCGGATTCGGAGAACCGGGAAAGCGCCGTGGACGGCAGCAGGATGGTGAGTGCTTTTTTTGTTTGTTTTTTTTTTCACGATTCTTTATAAATGGAACCCATTTCGCGTACCGTGCTGGCAGACATTTGAAGGCAGCATGCAAAATAAATAAATAAATAAATAAACACGGCTATTTTGTTTAGACTGTGCAGGAATTCAACACCCTGGTGGCGCTGTACCGGGAACAGGTCATTTCTGTCGGGGAGATGTCCGCCGACTGTCCGTCTCTGCGGGCTCAGATGCACTACACCAGAGCCAAAGGATGCTCCATGGCCCGGGCTGCGCACCAGAACCTCGCCCTCATTGCCGTGTCTGGGTAAGCAATGACAGGAATCTACCATAACATTCATAATCAAGTGTATTTTTTTGTGTGTGTAGCGGCAGGGCTGTTTGTGTTTATGTCATAATACAAAATGTTTAACATTGTTTCTGGACTCGGCGTGTCCAAAGCGCGGTCCGGGGGCCCATTTGCGGACGGCAGTTGGTCTTTTAAAGGGGAACATTATCACAATTTCAGAAGGGTTAAAACCATTAAAAATCCGTTCCCAGTGGCTTATTTTATTTTTCGAAGTTTTTTTTCAAAATTTTACCCATCACGCAATATCCCTAAAAAAAGCTTCAAAGTGCCTGATTTTAACCGTCGTTATATACACCCGTCCATTTTCCTGTGACGTCACACAGTGATGTCAATACAAACAAACATGGCGGTTAGAACAGCAAGATATAGCGACATTAGCTCGGTTTCAGACTCGGATTTCAGCGGCTTAAGCGATTCAACAGATTACGCATGTATTGAAACGGATGGTTGTAGTGTGGAGGCAGGTAGCGAAAACGAAATTGAAGAAGAAACTGAAGCTATTGAGCTATATCAGTTTGAACCGTATGCAAGCGAAACCGACGGAAACGACACGACAGCCAGCGAGGACGAATTCGGCGATCGCCTTCTAACCAACGATTGGTATGTGTTTGTTTGGCATTAAAGGAAACTTACAACTATGAACTAGGTTTACAGCATATGAAATACATTTGGCAACAACATGCACTTTGAGAGTGCAGACAGCCCATTTCAGGCGCGCTTAGAACATATATTTTTCCACGATTTCAGCACTCAGGTTAACCATACCTAAATAGACACAAAATACTGTATTACACAAGACTACCCGAATGTACTCGAATGATTGAAAAAAAAAAAATGTTTTTAAGCTAAATTATTGGTAAACACAGTTTATGTATAATAATTTACGTAAAACCGCTAGTAATGAATAAAGTTTTCATCAATTAATATATTCTGTAGACGTACCCTCATCCGCTCTCTTTTCCTGAAAGCTGATCTGTCCAGTTTTGGAGTTGATGTCAGCAGGCCAGGGAAGCTAGGGTCGATATTCTTCTCTTGATCATCTTCGGTGGCATAAGGGACGGTAGAAGCGGTGTGAGCCAAGACATCCAGGGGGTTTAGCTCGCTCGTCTGCGGGAACAAACTGCCGCCATTGCTTGCCGTGCTACCGAGGTCCTTTGTCCCTGAATAGCTCACACACTCCGGCAGATTCAATGGGGGTCTGGCGGCAGATTTCTTTGACTTTATCGTTGGAAGTGCATCTGCTTTGAGTGTCGCAGGATATCCACACATTCTTGCCATCTCTGTCGTAGCATAGCTTTCGTCGGTAAAGTGTGCGGAACAAACGACTGACCATTTCGTCGGCTTTCCCCACAGCCTCGTATTTTGAACAAATTTCGTCCAATTTCTTGCCACTTTCGCATCTTTGGGCCACTGGTGCCACTTGAATCCGTCCCTATTCGTGTTGTTACACCCTCCGACAACACACCGACGAAAGTGAGAAAATGGCGGATTGCTTCCCGATGATCGCTCCGAGAGCGAATAATAGAAAGGCGTTTAATTCGCTAAAATTCACCCATTTAGAGATCGGAAATCGGTTAAAAAAAGATATGGTCTTTTTTCTGCAATATCAAGGTATATATTGACGCTTACATAGGTCTGGTGATAATGTTCCCCTTTAAGTACCCCGCAGGCCGCAGCATGTTGTAGAAATAATATAAAAATAGAATTATTGCGCAAAATAGCATACCGTATTTTTCGGACCATAGGGCGATTACAAGTCGCAGTGCTGATGAATGGTCTATTTTCGATCTTTTTTCATTTATAAGGCGCACCGGATTATAGGGGGCATTAAAGGAGTCTTATTTATTTATTTTTTTCCTAAATTCAAAACACTTCCTGGTGATTTTTTGGAGTGTAGCTGTGTTTAGCATGACCGTATTTTTGGGATTATAAATCGCTCCGGAGTATACGTCGCACCGGCCGAAAATGCATTATAAAGAAGGGGAAAAAACATATATAAGTCGCACTGGAGTATAAGTCGCATTTTTGGGGGAAATTTATTTGATAAAAGCCAACACCAAGAATAGACATTTGAAAGGCAATTTAAAATAAATAAAGAATAGTGAACAACAGGCTGAATAAGTGTACGTTATATGAGGCATAAATAACCAACTGAGAACATGCCTGGTATGTTAACGTAACATATTATGGTAAGAGTCATTCAAATAACCATAACATAGAACATGCTACACGTTTACCAAACAATCTGTCACTCCTAATCACTAAATCCGATGAAATCTTATACGTCTAGTCGCTTATGTGAATGAGCTAAATAACATTATTTAATATTTTACGGTAATGTGTTAATAATTTCACACATAAGTCGCTCCTGAGTATAAGTCGCACCACCGGCCAAACTATGAAAAAAACTGCGACTTATAGTCCGAAAAATATGGTACATTTAAAAACAAATAGGTCATTAATTAGAATTAACATGTAATTTTAAAACTTTTTGCCAAATTTTCAATTGTTGCTGCTTATTGTGCAATGTACTTTGAGAATTTTACAAGTGTCTAGAGACGTTTAATGACTTTATTTTAAAAGACTAGCAACAAATCTAGCATCACTTTCTGGTGTTATTACAAAATGTTCTCGTGTTTAGAGACTATTTCTGTCCTTTCACGTCCCACTTATCTGGGAAATATTAAAGTACGTCCACATCACAGACATGCTGACAATGCTCCAGACAATGGCGTGCGTCTTGTTTACATCCGGTTTCGGCAGCGCTGTTTTCGGTGATCAAAGTCAAAGTTTTCTGTGCCGCACTTGTCCATGGTGCGTAAATAATAGGCTATATATTTATCCATTCATACTGGAACAACCTGCTGGTGTAGTTTTGATTTGATATTAATTTTTTCCATCATCACAAATCCCTGAATGAAAAGCGGATTGGCGGAGAATGAGAATTTTGTGTCCGGGGAAACACTTTGACGAAAGTGTTTGCACGAGAGGTAAAAACCTGTTGGAATTATGCCGTTTGTGATCATAAGATTGGGAATAAAAGTTTAAAAAAAATATGCGTCAGACTTAGTGCGACTTCTTCTGAGGGCTACAATACATCATATTGGTTTGATTTGATTCACTTAAAAAAAAACTAATTTTCAAGGTGTGGCAGCTTTGATATTGCCATGGCGGAGCACCACATTCAGCATTCAGTTCCATTCAGGGGAAACCCTGACCTTGTAGAAAGGAGTTCCAAAGCAATATTGTCCTCTTTCACTTCCTACCGTATATACTGTATGTACCGGGTTATACGTTTGTCCAATATTGTATTATATATTAAATACCAAGGGGGTATTTTAAGCAGCGCAGACCTGACAATTACCAGTATGACACCATGGGAATGTCAGAAGAAATTGCCCTTGTATTGATCCAAGGATACAATAGGACCAATGTTGTCTGTGCTCCATTAGCTCCACATGGCATCGGTTCTTTATGCCATCAATACTGTACCACTTGCTTGTACTAGGGATACTGCTCATTTTTACATTGATTCTGATTGCCATTCGATACCAAGTAAATGCAGGGAATGTATCACCAAGAGTGACACATTTTTCATGCAAATGCTTCAAGATGATTTTGCCCTTAATTTGTTGATCTATGATTATATTAACAATAAAACTCAGGAAAATTAATTTGATGTATGATTACCTTTCTGCCTCAAGTGGAGGAGTTCATGTATCTCGGGGTCTTGTTCACCAGTGAGGGAAGAATGGAATGCGAGTTTGACAGACGGAAAGGTGCAGCGTCTGTTATGTGTACAGAGGGAAGGAGATGGCACAGACAGGAGGGATAGCGTATAAGCTCTATTTATTTATATATATTTACACTATATATATAAATAACCAATAATACTATTAATAAACTAGAGAATGGAGCGTGACTAAGCCAAAATGGTGTGTATGTGTGCGACTATGTGTGTGAGTTAACTGTTGTGTGTTCCCGGAGTGTTGAGCGAGAGGCGGAAGTCCCGGAGGGGAAAAGCTGGCTCGAAGGTCCGTGAGACAGGCAGGTAGTCGGGGACGATAGCGAGGCGTCAGTGTCCGTGTACAGGCGGTAGCTCGAGATCCAAGAAGCAGCCAGAGAACCAGAGGGAATACGGGGAGACGAGACGCACAGCTCGTGACGTGGGGAACGAAGTCAGGCTGCAGAGAGGCAACAAGGAGGACACGAGACAATGAGCACGACGAGGGAGAAAACACAGAGAACAAAGAGTGCGCATAGAGCTTGACAATTAGGCTTACTGTACTGAACAGGTAGCTACGTTCTGGCGTGGAATAGCAGGTTGTGCAGGCTTATGAAGGCAGGTCCTCTAATCAGTGACAGGTGCGCTGATTGCTGGCGATTGATTGCAGCTGCTTGCTGCAGCCGGACTGACACGTGCCTGGCGTAATCTCGAAGATGAGCCCAGCGCAGCGCACACATGAATGCGCACTGGTGTGCGCTCGGGCCGTGACAGCGTCAGCAGTGATGCAGTCCCTGTACCGGTCTGTTGTGGTTTTCCGGTCAGTCTACGTTTCTACCCTCACCTATGGTCACCAGCTTTGGGTAATAACCAAAATGACAAGGTGGCGAATACAAGCGGCAAAAATTAGTTTCCTCCGCAGGATGTCTGGGATCCCTCAGAGATAGGGTGAGGAGCTTGGTCACCCGGGAGAGGCTCAAGCATCTACCACAGATGCCTCCCTGGTGAGGTGTTTCAGGCATGCCCAGCCGGGAGGAGGCCTCGGGGCAGACTTAGGACACGCTGGAGGGACTATGTCTTACAGCTGGCAAGGGAACGCCTCGGTCTAACCCCGGTGGAACGAGAAGACGTGGCCGGTGACAGGGAAGTTTGGGCATCTTTGCTTAGACTGCTGCCCCGCTATAATTTTCTGTATAATTTCTTTGGACATAAGGGCGTAAATTTGGGTAATACGCTTCTACATCTTGTTTTTATTACCCACTTGGCAATGGTGATTACATACTTTTTTGCACAAATTGACGGATACTGATCAGTGGACAATGGATTTGCCCTTCTCAAGTTGAAGCGGTCAATACTGACAGTCTGGATTTCTATCGCAGTTTGTCACTAATACCAGTAATGGTTACACCCCTACTAGCAATATTTGGTAAATGGTGTGTATTTATAGAGAGCTTTACTATACCTATGCGATACCAAAAGCGCTTTACATCATATGTCAGATTCACACAGTAATGGCCGAACCACGCACTAACCACAATCCATCAGTAGTAAAGGTGGGTGAAGAGTCACCCCGCCAAAAGCCGGATTCGAACAAGGAACACTCAAGTTGCTCTAGAATCTAAACCTTAGCATCCCATATTTGGACCCATCCTCCCACCCATACTGCTTGCATTTATGCACAATCTTTGATCACCCTGGGATTAGAATATTAAAAAACAGTATACTTTTCTGTATAATTTCTTTGGACATAGGGGCGTAAATTTGGGTAATAAGTTTGTGGAGGGAGGTGTACTCAGCGCTGCCTGCAGGAGAAAAAGTCACCGCCTCTGTCCACATAGCTGAGGAAAGCGCACCATCAGACGGGGGCGTGGCAGTGCTGACGGCGAGACACAGCTGGCAGGTGCTTAGATTTCACAGGTGGTACGTGTTAATCTAATCATCCGTTGTCTTTAACAGTAAGCGGCCGGGAGCAAGAAGGGAGAGAGGATACGGACGTGACTGAAAATAATAGGAGAGAAAACTTTTGTTGAAATAACATTATCATTAAAACCTTGTTGAACCTGCACGCAGTGGGACCGCTAGGAAGCGACTTCCACAATGTTTTTTCTTACCCACTTTAATACCCTATCCTTGGTCTTTCCGCTTTGCAGTCCAGAAGACGGAGAGATCCACCCAGAGATCTGTCGGCTCTTCATCCAGCTGCAGTGTTGCTTGGAAATGTTCATCACTGAGATGCTGAAGTCAATGTGCCTGCTGGGGGTGCTGCAGCTTCACAGAAAAAGTACCATCACCATACAAGGCAACAGTACAGTACAGTATATGCAAAAAAAAAAGGTTACAAAAGAGACCAAAGAACTTTGTTAAAGGGGTCATATTAAGATTTTTTTTGTACATTTAAAACATTTCCTAGTGGTCATAACATGTAATGGTGGTTCTTTGGTCAAAATGTTGCATAGATTACGTTTCACAGACCATCTTCAAGCCGCTCCTTAGGACAGACCTGGGCAAATTAAGGCCTAAGGCCCACATGCTGCCTGTTGAGTTTTTCAATCTGGTCCGCCGGACATTCCCAAATAATTTTTTTAGATCTTTAAGATGGAAACTGTATCTGCCATTATGATGTGCAATGATGTTTTCAAATGACCGTAAGTCTTGAACTATACAAAGTATTTCAATGGTTGGAATCTGCGCTTTTGCATGATATACTAGTTACTATGGCAATCTAATTAGTTACTATGGTAATCTAAGTCACAGCAGCTCAGACGAGGCACCAAGCAGTGTGGGTGGGGAGCGTTTCCACGGAGGGTTTCCAGAGCGGCCAGCTTGAAATGCGGGTGTCAGTGACAGACGCGGAAGGAGATTTTTACAACAAAGTTCAAAAGCTTAATGATATATCAGATTGTAGGTGGGTTTATTTTTTACCCTTGGCGTTCATATATCGCTGTGTTTGTTGCATTTTTGTTGCCTTTCGCTTGATTGTAAAATATGTCGATCGAGAGGGGGTCTGACGCAGGCCCGGCCCTAACCAATCTGGCGCCCTAGGCAAGATTTTAGGTGGCGCCCCCCCACATCGGCAGTGAAGTGTATATACTCACAAGAAACCGAATAGCTTTGTCTTTGACTTTTTTTTTTTTACTTACAACTATACCTAATATATAAAGGGGTGGAAAAGTGACTATTACCTGCAGGGCAAACATTAGCTAACCAGAAGGCAATAACAATGTAAACAAAAAACACCTGCTTAAAAGATCTAATACAAATGTCCCTGAGGAATGTAAGGTGGGAGTACTGTAATTACCTAACGTTACATTATTATTTTCCATAACAATTTAGCCCCCTCCACAATTTTAACCCGACGTTAAAACAGAACTAGCTATTTATTGATTAGCAATTGCCGAATCATGTAACATTAGCTTAATGCTAAAAAGCCAGGTTACTATCACATTCTGTAACAGACAAATAATTTCATGTAGGCTAACGTTACCTACCTGCTACCTCTGTCTTTTCTCGTTTCTCCTCCTCTTCTATTCTCTTTTTTCTTCCCTGGGCACCTGACAGTTTTGGCCGTTTTGACATCTTGTGTTTATTTGTTGATGTGGTGACGTCCAAAAAGAGTCATGATACGGGAAGGGAGGGGGCGCACCGTGCGGGGTGGGGTGGGGGAGGGTGGGGGGGGGTGGGGGGTGGGGGGGGGGCGTCATGTTGTAACAAATAATATTTCTATTAAATAGGCTTTACTTTGCATTTTAATTAACGTGGGATTATTTTTTGTATTTAGAAATAATAGTACCAACTTTTTTTTTTTTTTTTTTTTTTTTTTCTCCAACATTTGTGGAACTGGCGTGGCGCCCCCTGATGGACGGCGCCCTTAGCATTTGCCTATACGGCCTATGCCACGGGCCGGCCCTGGTCTGACGTTCATATGTTGTCAATATTCAGTGTTTTATCGTCCATAGTTAATATTGTAAATCCCACATTCTTTACTTTCATGTACGTTCTGGGTGTCTCATTCGGTAAAAAAAAAAATAATTCCATTCTGTTTTTAAAGGGGAACATTGTCACAATTTCAGAATGATTAAAACCATTAAAAATCAGTTCCCAGTGGCTTATTTTATTTTTCGAAGTTTTTTTCAAAATTTTACCCATCACGCAATATCCCTAAAACAAACTTCAAAGTGCCTGATTTTAACCATCGTTATATACACCCGTCCATTTTCCTGTGACGTCACACAGTGATGCCAATACAAACAAACATGGCGGTTAGAACAGCAAGGTATAGCGACATTAGCTCGGATCCAGACTCTGATTTCAGCGGCTTAGGCGATTCAACAGATTACGCATGTATTGAAACGGATGGTTGTAGTGTGGAGGCAGGTAGCGAAAACGAAATTGAAGAAGATACTGAAGCTATTGAGCCATATCGGTTTGGACCGTATGCAAGCGAAAACGACGAAAACGACACGACAGCCAGCGACACGGGAGAAAGCGAGGACAAATTTGGCGATCGCCTTCTAACCAACGATTGGTATGTGTTTGTTTGGCATTAAAGGAAACTAACAACTATGAACTAGGTTTACAGCATATGAAATACATTTGGCAACAACATGCACTTTGAGAGTGCAGACAGCCCCTTTCAGGCGCGCTAAGAACATATATTTTTCCACGATTTCAGCACTCAGGTTAACCATACCGCGAGTAATGAATAACGTTTTTATCAATTAATATGTTCTGTAGACATACCCTCATCCGCTCTCTTTTCCTGAAAGCTGATCTGTCCAGTTTTGGAGTTGATGTCAGCATCTGCTTTGAGTGTCGCAGGATTTTCACACATTCTTGCCATCTCTGTCGTAGCATAGCTTTCGTCGGTAAAGTGTGCGGAACAAACGACTGACCATTTCGTCGGCTTTCCCCACACCCTCGTATTTTGAACAAATTTCATCCAATTTCTTGCCACTTTCGCATCTTTGGGCCACTGGTGCAACTTGAATCTGTCCCTGTTTGTGTTGTTACACCCTCTGACAACACACCGACGAAAGTGAGAACGTGACATCATCGCTCCGAGAGCGAATAATAGAAAGGCGTTTAATTCGCCAAAATTCACCCATTTAGAGTTCGGAAATCGGTTAAAAAAATATATGGTCTTTTTTCTGCAACATCAAGGTATATATTGATGCTTACATAGGTCTGGTGATAATGTTCCCCTTTAAGGCGGTGTGTCATAACGTTTTCAGCATTCAATAAGACATTATTGTGAGGTTTTGTATTAATGTTCCTAAAATCAGATATACCGGCAA
Organism: Nerophis lumbriciformis; assembly: GCF_033978685.3. NCBI lineage: Eukaryota > Metazoa > Chordata > Actinopteri > Syngnathiformes > Syngnathidae > Nerophis > Nerophis lumbriciformis. The sequence goes on along the minus strand of NC_084567.2, from coordinate 31,216,150 downwards.
ACAAACTCAAAACAAAACATGAACTGGTTTGGACAGTTCATGACAGAAACTTTTCAGACAGATTTTCAAATGTAAACATTTTTTTGTTTTTTTCATCATCCTATTAGCAAATATGCGCAAGTAATGCTTAGTTTTGAAATCCTACTAAAACACGTAAATTCGAGGGCTGTCAAAGTTAACGGATCACAAAATTTTTTTTGATTAATTAATAAACAAAACCCAAAACAGTGAAGTTGGCACGTTGTGTAAATCGTAAATAAAAACAGAATAAAATGATTTGCAAATCATTTTCAACTTATATTCAATTGAATAGACTGCAAAGACAAGATACTTAACGTTCAAACTGGTAAACGTTGTTATTTTTTGCAAATATTAGCTCATTTGGAATTTGATGCCTGCAACATGTTCACAAACAAGGTTGGGGCGAGGGTCACCACTTTGTGAACAAATGCGTGAGCAAATTGTCGAACAGTTTAAGAACAACATTTCTCAACGAGCTACTGCATGGAATTTAGGGATTCCACCATCTACGGTCCGTAATATCATCAAAAGGTTCAGAGAATCGGGAGAAATCACTGCACGTAAGCGATGATATTACGGACCTTCGATCCCTCAGGCGGTACTGCATCAAAAACTGACATCAGTGTGTAAAGGATATCCCCACATGGGCTCAGGAACACTTCAGAAAACCACTGTCAGTAACTACAGTTGGTCGCTACATCTGTAAGTGCAAGTAAAAACTGTACTATGCAAAACCAAAGCCATTTATCAACAACACCCAGAAACGCCGCCGTCTTTGTTGGGCCCGAGGTCATCTAAGATGGACTGATGCAAAGTGGAAAAGTGTTCTGTGGTCTGACGTGTCCACATTTCAAATTGTTTTTGGAAACTGTGGACGTTGTGTCCTCCTGACCAAAGAGGAAAAGAACCATCCGGATTGTTACAGGTGCAAAGTTCAAAAGCCAGCATCTGTGATGGTATGGGGGTGTATTAGTACCCAAGGCATGGGATTTATACAACGTGCCAACTTCACTGGTTTTGAGTTTTGTAATTTTAAAGAAATACTGACAAAAGTACACGTCTGTCACTACTGTATTGTAGTTATAATAATCCATAATGCTGGTTACAGAGAACACACAACAACCTTGCTCATTAAATCAAATATATTGAAGTTCACAAAAACAAGACATTCTTAAACGCCAAAATGAAGCACAAAGCAAAAAACAATAAGCTACCAGATAATGTAAATTATATTCTTCACAAGAGGGAGCATTTTGAATCTAAAGCACTGTCATGATCCGTTGCCCGGGTCATGTCTTTGGTTTTAGAGTTTTTGATTGATTGGTTGTAGGGCTGCAACCAACAACTAATTTGATCATCGATTAATCTGTCGATTATTACTTCGATTAATCGATTAATAATCGGATAAAATAGACAAACTACATTTCTATCCTTCCCAGTATTTTATTGGAAAAAAACCAGCATACTGGCACCATACTTATTTTGATTATTGTTTCTCAGCTGTTTGTAAATGTTGCAGTTTATAAATAAAGGTTTATAAAAAAAATATGTTTTTTTTTTAAAGTAGCCTCTGCGCATGCGCATAGCATTGATCCAACGAATCGATGACTAAATTAATCGCCAACTATTTTTATAATCGATTTAATCGATTAGTTGTTGCAGCCCTAATTGGTTGATTGATTGATTGGTTGATTGCAGAACCAAATGTTTGCAACCCGTGTGTAGAAATAAGTTGGCTTCAAACCGAAGCTAGATGAATCCATAAATACGGATGAAAGAGCCAGAATGCCGCATTTTTGGAAAGTTATGGCAAAAAAAACTAAATAAATGACCCACTTTTTCCAATTGGGGAAGAAACTCCACTTGTTTAACATTTTTCAAAGTTAAATATTTCTAAATGAGAGTAATTTTTACTGTAATATTTTTTTTTAACCTATTTAGGATCATTAAGAGTTCTTGATTACAATTGTAAAAACTCTGTGTTTGAAAGGGTTACTTGCATTATTAGTATTATAGGTAATGATAACAATATTGGTTTTATTATTATATATTATGATTACTTAATTTGGTGTCAAAATAATGATGAAAAAAAAAATACATATGTATATATTTTTTTAATATATTTATTTATTTATTTTATTTATTTATTTTTTATTTTATTTTATAATATTGTTTATCTGCCATACAATTATTGGAGATATCTGCAATAATTTGTGGGACAATATATGGTCCTAGCACCCATCCTTATTTTCTACTGACATTTTCTTCATATTACAAATATTCCAGGAACTGACTCAGAACCAAAGATGGACTTCAGAGTTGATGAAAGTTCTGATGCTCCCATCCTGGAAGATCGTTCCTCCTCTCCTATCGATTACCCTCATGAGCCCTGGCTGGTGGGAGTCCATATTGAAAACATAGAGAGGTACATTTGTCTAAGCGGCTTTTTTTGCTGGTGTTATAAGATGTTTGTTATACCCAATGACCCATTTTTTAACCTAGAATCTGCTCATTACACTTGTCTTTTATATCTTGGCAGAGATATGCAGGAGATGAGAAACCTGCTCAGCAAACTCAGGGACACAATGCCTTTGCCACTGAAAAATCAAGGTGTGTAATATTTGCGACGAAAAACCTTATTTACAACCACCGCTGCTGCAGCACATCTGCAGAAAACACTTAAAACGTGTTCAAGTAGCAGTTGATAGGCCACACCTTTTACCAAGTCAGCCGAGATAGGCTCCAGCGCCCTGAACAGGATAAACAGTTGAATGAACGAATTCAAATAGTAGTTAATGGCACCACAAAGAAAAATTTAGCTCATTTTAATTTATGAAATATAGAATCATAACCAAATACACATTCTCGATACAGAAAAGAGGTTATAATCAGGTTAGATTTTTTTTTAAGCAGAAGGAAACCCCATCCATGTATAGTCATTGGTCATACATATAATTTATCTTCTGTTTTCCTTAAAATGCTATTACTTTTACCTTTAATTATGGCAGTTTTTAGCAGTTTTCCTTAAAATACTATTACTTTTGTGAATTATATTTATATAGCGCTTTTCTCTAGTGACTCAAAGCGCTTTACATAGTGAAACCCAATATCTAAGATACATTTAAACCAGTGTGGGTGACACTGGGAGCAGGTGGGTAAAGTGTCTTGCCCGAGGACACAATGGCAGATGGCGGAAGCGGGGAGCGAACCTGGAACCCTCAAGTTGATGACACGGCCACTCTACCAACCGAGCTATACCGCCCCTTTAATTATGGCGGTTTTTAGCAGTTTTCCTTAAAACACTATTACTTTTACCTTTAATTATGGTGTTTTTTAGCAGTTTTCCTTAAAATTCTATTACTTTTACCTTTATTGATGGCAGTTTTTAGCAGTTTTCCTTAAAACACTATTACTTTTACCTTTATTTATGGCAGTTTTTTTTAGTAGTTTTCCTTAAAATACTATTACTTTTACCTTTCATTATGGCTGTTTTTAGCAGTTTTCCTTAAAACTATTACTTTTACCTTTATTTATGGCAGTTTTTAGCAGTTTTCCTTAAAACACTATTACTTTTACCTTTATTTATGGCAGTTTTTCAGCAGTTTTTCTTAAAATACTATTACTTTTACCTTTAATTATGGCGGGTTTTAGCAGTTTTCCTTAAAACACTATTACTTTTTCCTTTATTTATGGCGGTTTTTAGCAGTTTTCCTTAAAACACTATTACTTTTACCTTTATTTATGGCAGTTTTTAGCAGTTTTCCTTAAAACATTATTACTTTTACCTTTATTTATGGCAGTTTTTAGCAGTTTTCCTTAAAACACTATTACTTTTACCTTTATTTATGGTAGTTTTTTTTAGCAGTTTTCCTTAAAATACTATTACTTTTACCTTTAATTATGGTGGTTTTTAGCAGTTTTCCTGAAAACACTATTACTTTTACCTTTATTTATGGCAGTTTTTAGTAGTTTTCCTTAAAACACTATTACTTTTACCTTTATTTATGGCAGTTTTTAGCAGTTTTCCTTAAAACACTATTACTTTTACTTTTATTTATAGCTTATAACTTTTTTGCAATGTGTTGCTGCCATTAAATTCTAAGTTAATGATTCTTTGCAAAAAAAACAATTAAGTTTCTCAGTTCGCACATTCAATATCTTGTCTTTGCAGTCTATTCAATTGAATAGAAGTTGAATCGGATTTGCAAATCATTGTATTCAGTTTTTATTTACAATTTACACAACGTGCCAACTTCACTGGTTTTGGGTTTTGTATTATATACAGCAAATATTAACGTGGGGAAACTAGTTATATGTGCCTGGAGGGCCAGGTTTATTAAGTACTCTCGCACAGCTGCACCACGTGTTACACAAACATATGTATTTTTTGCAGTAGCTCACACAAGTGATCTCCTTACATGTCAACACACATTTTATGACAGTATATATCTTTTCAAGGGGACAATACTGTAGAAATGAACATAAAAGGACTACTGCAACAATCCAATCATTGGAAATGTCCGAGCCGTAATCAGAGTCTTACACCAGCCTATTGAATCAGGGGCACACAGATTGCACTTGAGAACATTCCGGGATATTGTTTTGTGGCCATTTATTGCTTTTCTTCTCACAGATGACAGCAGCCTACTGAACCTGACTCCGCACCCGCTGGTGCGACAGCGGAAGAGACGCTTCCCGGGACTCTGCTGCATGGTGTCTGGTTAACATTCATAATGTACTGTACATCAATGCATTGGCTTCGTTTTTTCTCTCTCTCGCTTTACACAATCGTTCACCACGACCGCAGACATTTAGATCGTATTTATTTATAAGGGGCGGTGCTTCTCGAAACAAGCTATACCATTCAGTTTCAGTTTATTTCCAACATGCATAAAATAAACTGTTTCTTGGGGTAATTAGAAAGGTCAGTTATTGCTTTAATCACGCTGTTATTAGCGTATATACTGTATATATAATTAAACTGTATATATTTGGGCTATGCACAAGCATTATCAGATTTTTCTCGTTTCACTGTGCCGGTGGTCTATGTGTCACGTTACACACACAAGTACAAATACTGTGTGTTCCACAGTTTCCCTCTGGACACAACAGCGCGTCAGTGTCACGTCGAATACTCAAAAGCGGGAATTCAATTTTAACGTCCGTCAAGTCCAAGTGTTTTCCTTTCTAGTCGTCGTGTGCGTCTTTGTTTTGGCTCCTGTAGTGTTGATGCATGGTTGTAATCGCTCACTTGGTCTCTCCAGTGCTTTACTATTGACTATGACATGTCTCAAGCTGCAAGATTTACGAGCATGACATTTAGTTTGAACAATCCCTTCTGGTGACTCTTCCATCAGCAGTCAATCACTTTTTTTTAAATCAAAAACAAAAAAAAAGACTTGTTGGTGTCTAGTCTCCCCCCGCCCCGGGCTCCCTATAGTGGCAACTGTGTATATTTCAGTCAGAAAGTAGGTTGAACACAATTTAACATGAATCTATTCACACTCAATGTAAATGCAATGTTTTGTGTGGTCATCTGTAAAGGTTGATTGTATTAGGGAGTTTTTATTTTCACGTGTAATAACATCATTTTGTCACGGCATGTATCGTTCACTTAGTGTGTCGGGTAATGTAGAGAAGCAACGGCTATGTATGTACAGGTTAGGACATTTTATATTGTGAATAAAGTTTTATATACAGTTAAGAAAGCATTTAATTGTCTCTAAGTATTGTTGCGTCCGACTAGGGAATTAAAGATGACATATATACAGAGTAAGAAGGACCATCAAGACAGAATAGGAATATTATCATGTTTTACTGAAGCTTCAGGAGACCAGCCCACATCAATACAGTCATACCGTCATTTCGGGATGGTCTAATGTTCAAACAGGAAGAGACAACTTCTTGAATACGCAAACAGCCCCCACCCTCTCCAGAAAGGAATACAGGCTCATTGTTCTACTACAGATAAGATATAAGGGAGTACTCAAACTCCTACATTGCAAGCCTTCAAGGTAACACACACAGTTTAGTTGCGGACATATTCCTAAAAAAATAAAAAGAGTACAAATGGAAAAGCACTAGCTGTTTTACACATGACTATGAATAAAGAAAGAACTCTTAAACATACATGCATTCTCCACAGTATATAACAAGTGCATTTACAATCATTCTGGGGAACATCCATCCATCCATCCATCTTCTTCCGCTTATCCGAGGTCGGGTCGCGGGGGCAGCAGCTTAAGCAGGGAAGCCATGGGGCGGCATGGCGTAGTGGGTAGAGCAACCGTGCCAGAAACCTGAGGGTTGCAGGTTCCTCTTACCATCTAAAAAATCGCTGCCGTTGTGTCCTTGGGCGGGACACTTCACCCTTTGCCCCCGGTGCCACTCACACCGGTGAATTGAATGATGAATGATAGGTGGTGGTCGGAGGGGCCGTTGGCGCAAATTGCAGCCACGCTTCCGTCAGTCTACCCCAGGGCAGCTGTGGCTATGAAAGTAGCTTACCACTACCAGGTGTGAATGTTTGATGGGTTCTACATGTAAAGCGACTTTGGGTACTTAGAAAAGCGCTATATAAATCCCAGTTATTATTATTATTAAGCCCAGACTTCCCTCTCCCCAGCCACTTCGTCCAGCTCCTCCCGGGGGATCCCGAGGCGTTCCCAGGCCAGCCGGGAGAGATAGTCTTCCCAGCGTGTCCTGGGTCTTCCCCGTGGCCTCCTACAGGTCGGACGTGCCCGAAACACCTTCCTAGGGAGGCGTTCGGGTGGCATCCTGACCAGATGCCCGAACCACCTCATCTGGCTCCTCTCGATGTGGAGGAGCAGCGGCTTTACTTTGAGCTCCCCCCGAATGACAGAGCTTCTCACCCTATCTCTAAGGGAGAGCCCCGCCACTCGGCGGAGGGAACTCATTTCGGCCGCTTGTACCCGTGATCTTGTCCTTTCGGTCATGACCCAAAGCTCATGACCATAGGTGAGGATGGGAACGTAGATCGACCGGTAAATCGAGAGCTTTGCCTTCCGGCTCAGCTCCTTCTTCACCACAACGGATCGATACAGCGTCCGCATTACTGAAGACGCCGCACCGATCCGCCTGTCGATCTCACGATCCACTCTTCCCTCACTCGTGAACAAGACTCCGAGGTACTTGAACTCCTCCACTTGGGGCAAGATCTCCTCCCCAACCCGGAGATGGCACTCCACCCTTTTCCGGGAGAGAACCATGGACTCGGACTTGGAGGTGCTGATTCCCATCCCAGTCGCTTCACACTCGGCTGTGAACCGATCCAGTGAGAGCTGAAGATCTTGGCCGGAGGAAGCCATCAGGACCACATCATCTGCAAATAGCAGTGACCTAATCCTGCAGCCACCAAACCAGATCCCCTCAACGCCCTGACTGCGCCTAGAAATTCTGTCCATAAAGGTTATGAACAGAATCGGTGACAAAGGGCAGCCTTGGCGGAGTCCAACCCTCACTGGAAACGTGTCCGACTTACTGCCGGCAATGCGAACCAAGCTCTGACACTGATTATACAGGGAGCGAACTGCCACAATAAGACAGTCCGTTACCCCATACTCTCTGAGCACTCCCCACAGGACTTCCCGGGGTACACGGTCGAATGCCTTCTCCAAGTCCACAAAGCACATGTAGACTGGTTGGGCAAACTCCCATGCACCCTCAAGGACCCTGCCGAGAGTATAGAGCTGGTCCACAGTTCCACGACCAGGACGAAAACCACACTGTTCCTCCTGAATCCGAGGTTCGACTATCCGGCGTAGCCTCCTCTCCAGTACACCTGAATAGACCTTACCGGGAAGGCTGAGGAGTGTGATCCCACGATAGTTGGAACACACCCTCCGGTTCCCCTTCTTAAAGAGAGGAACCACCACCCCGGTCTGCCAATCCAGAGGTACCGACCCCGATGTCCACGCGATGTTGCAGAGTCTTGTCAACCAAGACAGCCCCACAACATCCATACATGTTTTTTTTAAGGAGTTGATGAAATGTCCACAAGGGTAGTCAACATGTGTTTGTACTGTGGAACAAAGAGGAAAAGAAAGTTCAAAAGCCAGCATCTGTGATGGTAAGGGGCTGTATTAGTGCCCAAGGCATGGGTAACATCACAGTAGCTCACTTGTCTAACTTACACATCTGTGAAGGCACCATTAATGTTGAAAGGTACATACAGGTTTTGGAGCCACATGTGTTGCCATCCAAGCAACGTTATCATGGACGCCCCTGCTTATTTCAGCAAGACGATGCCAAGCCACGTGTTACAACAGCGTAGCTTCATAGTGAAAGAGTGTGTGTCCTAGACTGGCCTGCCTGTAGTCCAAACTTAAGCTCTACATCAAGCAAGAATGGGAAAGAATTCCACCTGGAAAGCTTAAAAAAATTGGTCTCCTCAGTTTCCAAACGTTTACTGAGTGTTGTTAAAAGGAAAGGCCATGTAACACAGTGGTAAAAATGCCCCTGTGCCAACTTTTTTGCAATGTGTTGCTGCCATTAAATTCAATGTTAATGATTATTTGCCAAAAAAAAAAAAAAAGCAAAATAATTGCAGACATGCACTTATGTTACATAGTGACAAGGGAGTCGGAGACAGAGGGAGGCTTCAAGCTGACGACTCAAAAAAAAAAAAAAAAAAGAAACACTTGAAAATGGCAGTGGGATTCTCTCCTGCAGATTAGATTTTTCCTAGAGTTATGAAGACGACGTACTGGAAACCCAAAGTCATAACTGCTCTCTTCTAAGACATCCAACATAAATTTAGAAAGACGCATTAAGGTTCACTGCACATAACCATTACCAACTGTACCCAAACAACACATAAGCCAGTATCGATCGATACTGTTTTTTTGTTTGTTTGTTTGTTTTCCTGTAGGGCCAAGAAGATGAATAACATTACTGGGGCAAACCAAAGAAAAGGCAAACTAAAATATACGACAGTATCACTGTAGTTCATAAAATCTATTACTAGGGACAAGCGGTAGAAAATGGTTGGATGGATAGGCTGATTTTATGTATTGAACACCCTTTTAAAAAACCTGACCTTTTCCTTAATAACTCTTGAAATTATTATTTTTTGTTGTTGTTGCACCTGAAATAATGTTTATAATCTGTATTGACTAAAGTAATTAGTTTTAAATTAAGTATTCCCCTTTTTTTTTTTTGCCAGGTTTAGGGATTAAGGCAATTGGATATTTCTTTATGTTTGTACTAAATTATTGTTTCTGCTTGCACATTGATATTGCTTTATATAAAATACAACTCAAATCCTGCCAAAACAAATTAATAAAAGTTAGCATTTCTACCTAAATAAATGTTTTTACATCAGTTAAGGAATATTGTGGTGGTAATTTTTTCTGGCGGGCTGAAATGTTGTGTAGGTTCTTTTATAACATGTTCTGGTTAATAGTTCTTACTTGCAGAATGTTTAACGGACTGAATATTACACTTTATTAATAGATAAAGTAAGTAAGTACATTTTATTTATAAAGCGCTTTTCACAGATAAAATCACAATACGCTGTACAATTCAATTAAAACAACAGGGGCGATATCATAAAAAGGATACAACGTGGATTAAAATTGATAGTTAAAAGATGCATTAACTAAAAAGATAAGTTTAAGAAGGTTAAGAAGGACACTGATTGTGTCTCCATCCTTGCTCCCGCATCAAGCCACTAGAGAGAGACAAAGCAGAGCCAGGAAAAGCAAAGAAGGAAAGTAACGTAAAGTTATTTTGTAAATATTTTATGACTGAAATGTGCAAATATTATATTATACTTTGTATACATATGTATTCATGTTCGTTAATTTTCTGTTTTATATTAATAATATTTACACATTTGATAGAAAGTACACGCACCGATTGTGTCGCCATCCTTGCTCCCACACCAAGCCACTTGAGGGAGACAAAGCAGAGCCAGGAAACGCAAAGAAGTAAAGGAACCTAAAGTTATTTTTTTTGTGAAAATTGTAAATATTTTATGACTGATATTTCCAAATTTGATATTATACTTTGTATACGTATTTATTTATGTTAGGTAATTTTCAGTTTTATATGGATGGATGGATATTAATAATATTTACACATTTGATAGAAAGTATACACACAGATTGTGTCTCCATCCTTGCTCCCACATCAAGCCACTAGAGGGAAACAAAGCAGAGCCAGTAGAGATGCGCGGATAGGCAATTATTTCATCCGCAACCGCATCAGAAAGTCGTCAACCATCCGCAATCCACCCGTTTTCTAACATTTGATCAGAACCGCATCCGCCTGCACCCGCCCGTTGTTATATATCTAATATAGACGATGCAAGGCATTAGTGAGGTTATAAAGCTTTTGCCTGTTAAAGAAAGGAGACTGATCCAATGCAGCACAGACATTCGCGTGCCACGCTGTCACGACCCAGACGCACACCAGTGCGCAATCATATGGGAGCCGCGCTGAGCGCACCTCCAAGCGCGTCTCGCTGCCGGCGACGGCCGGGTATATGGGCCCGACGCTCCAGCGCCATCCATTTTCAGGGCTAGTTGATTCGGCAGGTGGGTTGTTACACACTCCTTAGCGGGTTCCAACTTCCATGGCCACCGTCCTAGCTGCTGTTTATATCAACCAGGGTGAGCCCCACCCCTTTCGTGAGCGCACTGCGCGCGGAGTGACCCCTGTTACGCGCCCCCGGCAACAGGGGTGGCGGGCAGGTAAGCTGCGTGGGCGGAGCGCGCGGAGTGACCCCTGTTACGAGCCCCCGGCCACGGGGGTGGTGGGCAGGTAAGCTGCTTACCTGCTGCGCGTGACGCCGGCGTCGGGCCCTTCTCGCGGATCGCCTCAGCTACGGCTCCCGGTGGGGCCCTCTCGGGGGAAGGGGCCTCGTTCCCGGACCCCGGCGAGGCGTCCCTTCTCCACTCCGTAAAAGTGTCCATCTCTCTTTTTTTTTTTCTTCTGTTGTGGCATATGCAGCAGGTGCCTGCTCGTTTTTCGTATGCGGGTAACAACATTTAACTATGTATATATATTTCCGAATTGGTTTAACTGCCACCCGCCTGAATCTATTTAAAATCTTTTTTTTTTTTATTTCAACCACCCGACCCAACCCGACCCGCGGATAAAATCTAATTTTTTTTAATTTCATCCGCCCGATCCGCGGATAATCCGCGGACTCCGCGGTTGTGCCCGCAAACCGCGCATCTCTAAGAGCCAGGAAAAGCAAAGAAGGAAAGGAACGTAAAGTTATTTTTAGTGAACATTGTAAATATTTTATGACTGATATTTGCAAATTTTATATTATACTTTGTATACATATTCATTCAAGTTAGGTAATTTTCTGTTTTATATTAATAATATTTACACATTTGGATATAAAGTATACGCACTGATTGTGTCTCCATCTTTGCTCCCACACCAAGCCACTAGAGGGAGACAAAGCAGAGCCAGGAAAAGCAAAGAAGGAAAGGAACGTAAAGTTATTTTTAGTGAAAATTGTAAATATTTTATGACTGATATTTGCAAATTTTATATTATACTTTGTATACATATTCATTCAAGTTGGGTAATTTTCTGTTTTATATTAACAATATTTACACAGTTGGTTCTCCCCGTGACTGCGTGGGTTCCCTCCGGGTACTCCGGCTTCCTCCCACTTCCAAAGACATGCACCTGGGGATAAGTTGATTGGCAACACTAAATTGGCCCTAGTGTGTGGATGTGAGTGTGAATGTTGTCTGTCTATCTGTGTTGGCCCTGCGATGAGGTGGCGACTTGTCCAGGGTGTACACCGCCTTCCGCCCGATTGTAGCTGAGATAGGCTCCAGCGCCCCCGCGACCCCAAAGGGAATAAGCGGTAGAAAATGGATGGAGGGATGGATATAAAGTATACGCACTGATTGTGTTTCCATCTTTGCTCCCACACCAAGCCACGAGAGGGAGACAAAGCAGAGCCAGGAAAAGCAAAGAAGGAAAGGAACGTAAAGTAATTTTTTTAGTGAAAATAGTAAATATTTTATGACTGAAATTTGCAAATGTGATATTATATTTTGTATATACATTTATTCAAGTTAGATGATTTTCTGTTTTATATTAATAATATTTACACATTCGATTAGAAAGTCTACGCACTGATTGTGTCTCCATCCTTGCTCCCTCATCAAGCCACTAGAGGGAGACAAAGCAGAGCCAGGAAAAGCAAAGAAGTAAAGGAACGTAAAGTTATTTTTAGTGAAAATTGTAAATATTTTATGACTGATATTTGCAAATTGGATATTGTATTTTTTATACATATTCATTCAAGTTAGGTAATTTTCTGTTTTATATTAATAATATTTACACATTTGATTAGAAAGTATACACACTGATTGTGTCTCCATCCTTGATCCCACATCAAGCCACTAGAGGGAAACAAAGCAGAGCCAGGAAAAGCAAAGAAGGAAAGGAATGTAAAGTTATTTTTAGTGAAAATTGTAAATATTTTACGACTGACATTTGCAAATTCTATATTATACTTTGTATACATATTTATTCAATTAGGTAATTTTATGTTCTATATTATCAATATGTACACATTTGGATAGAAAGTACACGCACTGATTGTGTCTCCATCATTGCTCCCACATCAAGCCACTAGAGGGAGACAAAGTAGAGCCAGGAATAGCAAAGAAGTAAAGGAGCGTAAAATATTTTTTTTAGTGAAAATTGTAAAAATTTAATGACTGATATTTGCAAATGTGATATTATATTTTGTATACATATTTATTCAAGTTAGGTAAATTTCTGTTTTATATTAATAATATTTACGCATTTGATTAGAAAGTATACGCACTGATTGTGTCTCCATCCTTGCTCCCTCATCAAGCCACTAGAGGGAGACAAAGCAGAGCCATGAATAGCAAAGAAGTAAAGGAGCGTAAAGTTATTTTTTAGTGAAAATTGTAAATATTTATGATTGATATTTGCAAATTTGATATTATACATTGTATACATATTTATTCATGTTAGGTAATTTTTTGTTTTATATGGATGGATGGATATTAATAATATATACACATTTGATAGAAAGTATACGCACTGATTGTGTCTCCATCCTTGCTCCCTCATCAAGCCACTAGAGGGAGGCTAAGAAGAGCCAGGATAAGGAAAGAAGTAAAGGAACGTAAAGTTATTTTTAGGTGAAAATTGTAAATATTTTATGACTGATATTATACATTGTATACATATTCATTCAAGTTAGGTAATTTTCTGTTTTATATGGATGGATGGATATTAATAATATTTACACATTTGATAGGAAGCATACGCACTGATTGTGTCTCCATCTTTGCTCCCACATCAAGCCACTAGAGGGAGACAAAGCAGAGCCAGGAATAGCAAAGAAGTAAAGGAGCGTAAAGTAATTTTTCTTAGTGAAAATAGTAAATATTTTATGACTGAAATTTGCAAATGTGATATTATATTTTGTATACACATTTATTCATGTTAGATAATTTTCTGTTTTATATTAATAATATTTACACATTTGATTAGAAAGTCTACGCACTGATTGTGTCTCCATCCTTGCTCCCTCATCAAGCCACTAGAGGGAGACAAAGCAGAGCCATGAATAGCAAAGAAGGAAAGGAACGTAAAGTTATTTTGAGTGAAAATTGTAAATATTTTATGACTGATATTTGCAAATTTGATATTATACTTTGTATACATATTTATTTATGTTAGGTAATTTTCTGTTTTATATGGATGGATGGATAGTAATAATATTTACACATTTGATAGAAAGTATACGCACTGATTATGTCTCCATCTTTGCTCCCACATCAAGCCACTAGAGGGAGGCTAAGAAGAGCCAGGATAAGCAAAGAAGTAAAGGAGCGTAAAGTTATTTTTAGGTGAAAATTGTAAATATTTTATGACTGATATTTGCAAATTTGATATTATACATTGTATATATATTCATTCATGTTAGGTAATTTTCTGTTTTATATGGATGGATGGATATTAATAATATTTATACATTTGATAGGAAGCATACGCACTGATTGTGTCTCCATCCTTGCTCCCACATCAAGCCACTAGAGGAAGACAAAGCAGAGCCAGGAATAGCAAAGAAGTAAAGGAGCGTAAAGTAATTTTTTTGGTGAAAATAGTAAATATTTTATGACTGAAATTGGCAAATGTGATATTATATTTTGTACACACATTTATTCAAGTTAGATAATTTTCTGTTTTATATTAATAATTTTTACACATTTGATTAGAAAGTATACGCACTGATTGTGTCTCCATCCTTGCTCCCTCATCAAGCCACTAGAGGGAGACAAAGCAGAGCCACGAATAGCAAAGAAGTAAAGGAGCGTAAAGTTATTTTTTAGTGAAAATTGTAAATATTTTATGACTGATATTTGCAAATTTTATATTATATTTTGTATGCATATTTATTCAAGTTAGGTAATTTTCTGTTTTATATGGATGGATGGATATTAATAATATTTACTCATTTGATAGAAAGCATACGCACTGATTGCGTCTCCATCTTTGCTCCCACATCAAGCTACTAGAGGGAGACAAAGCAGAGCCAGGAAAAGCAAAGAAGGAAAGGAACGTAAAGTTATTTTTAGTGGAAATTGTAAATATTTTATGACTGATATTTGCAAATTTTATATTATACTTTGTATACATATTCATTCAAGTTAGGTAATTTTCTGTTTTATATTAATAATATTTACACATTTGGATAGAAAGTATACGCACTGATTGTGTCTCCATCCTTGCTCCCACATCAAGCCACTAGAGGGAGACAAAGCAGAGCCATGAACAGCAAAGAAGGAAAGGAACGTAAAGTTATTTTTAGTGAAAATTGTAAATATTTTATGATTGATATTTGCAAATTTGATATTATACATTGTATACATATTTATTCATGTTAGGTAATTTTTTGTTTTATATGGATGGATGGATATTAATAATATATACACATTTGATAGAAAGTATACGCACTGATTGTGTCCATCCATGCTCCCACATTAAGCCACTAGAGGGAGACAAAGCAGAGCCAGGAAAAGCAAGAAGTAGTAGAGGATTGTAACACTTTCAGTACTTCTTGGAGCAAATTACATTCATAACTCCGTTTTATTTTCTACTTCACTGCATTTAATACTAAATTCCCTAATTTTAAATTGAATGAATTCACATTTATTGGATGATATAATCTGAAACTGAATCATCTTCTTCTTCAGTGTTATTTATGTTTCTAATTATATTGCAATAATCATCATTTTGTAAAAATCTGGCATTCAATTTCCAGTAGCTTTCATTTAGACAAAACTGCCTAAAATACTGCTAAAACCAACATGGGGCCAAAGAAGGAGCTAACAGCCAAGGAGAAGGTGAGTGTCTGAATTTTTGACAGTGGAGATGTCCGCTGTAAAACAACAACAACAACAACACAAAATCATGCAACTGGTGGAGGAGGTGAAGTTCCTTTGCTTCTAGAACGGTGGTCTGCAATCTGCGGCTCTAGTGGCTACCTGGACCTTTTTCAAAAATGTTTGACAATAGAAAAAGATGGGGAAAAAATATAAAATATTTTTGTTTTCATAGGGTGTCTGTAGGAGGACAACATGACACAAACCTCCCTAATTGTTAAAAATCCCACAGTTTATATTAAACATGATTCTCTGATGAGAGTATTTGGTGAGCACCGTTTTATCCCACTAATTATGGAGGTCCTTGAACTCACCATAGTTTGTTTACATGTACAACTTTCTTAAACGATGCCAGAGAAAGACATATTTTATGCCACTCCTTCTTCGTCTCATTTTGTCCACCAAATGTTTTATGCTGTGCGTGAATGCACAAAGGTGAGCTTTGTTGATGTTATTGACTTGTGTGGAGTATATTTGGTTACTGCATGACTGCAAGCTAATCGATGCTAACATGCTATTTAGGCTAGCTTTATGTACGTATTGCATCATTATGCCTCACTTGTAGGTATATTTGAGCTCATTTAAGTGCCTATGTCCTCTGTGTATTTAATTTATATCTGCATTTCTCAGGGCATATTATCTGTATGTAACATTGCCAACCATCCGGACTGTTATAGGCGCAAAGTTCAAAAGTCTGTGATGTTATGGTCTCATCAGTTCCCAAACGTTTACTGAGTGTTGTTAAAAGGAAAGGCCATGTAACACAGTGGTAAAAATGCCCCTGTGTCAACTTTTTTGCAATGTGTTGCTGCCATTAAATTCTGAGTTAATGATTATTGAATATAAGTTGAAAAGGATTTGCAAATCACCTAAGGAACTTTAATTATTAGAGAGTTCTGGTCGGACGGTTTTTCACGGGACACATTTCCGGCGTTGTTGTTGAACTCGTGAGCCACGGATGAGGAGATGCTGCTCCGTTGTTGATTTAAGTAAAGTCTGAATGTCATTAAAACTTCTTCCACTCCCGTCCTTGCACGCTACATCGCTACAACTAAGATGACGGGGAAAAGACGCTGTCGAAGGTGAGCCACGTAAATAAGACCGCCCACAAAACGGCGCATCCTGAAGTGACTTGAAGATGATCTGTAAAACATGATCTATGCAACATTTTGACCAAAGAACCACCATTACATGTTATGTAGACCAGTGGTCCCAAACTACCGGTCCGTGGACCGATTGGTACCGGGCCGCACAAGAAATTAAAAAATAAAAATTATTTTTTTTAATTTATTGAATCAACATAAAAAATACAATATATACATTATATATCAATATAGATCAATACAGTCTGCAGAGATACAGTCCGTAAGCACACATGATTGTATTTCTTTATCACAAAAATAAATAAATAAATACCATAACCCCCCCCCCCCCCCCCCCCCGGTCCACAAGGAAGTGTTTTACATGTAGAATATTAAAATAATATGATACATAATCCGGTGCACCTTTTGTATGAAAAAAGACCTGAATAGACCCGCTCATTGGCAGTGCACCTTATAATCCGGTGCACCCTATAGTCTGGAAAATACGGTACTATATTGGATTAAAGGTGACTGTGGCAGTGCTCTGCCGTGGGTTCCCCTGACCACCACACCCGGTATTCTGGATACAACACTGTTTTACTGTCATAAATGTGAGAGCCGTTTGCTTTCCAGCAAAATATATTTTCTTGTTCCGTGTCTTTCTCTCTCTCTCTGGCTCCTACTCCAACTCTCACTCCGTGTCTCGCTCCGGCTGCTGCTAATGAAGGCGACAGGTGATTGCACACCTCGATCCGCGGCTGGCCCGCAAGCCACGCCCCCCTAAACAGTGACTAAAAGGCTGCTAATGAAGGCGACATGTGATTAAATAACAAGGCCCACCAAAGACACCCCGTCACCTGTCGCTGTCTTCAAGGCCCGTCTTTGCACACCTCGATCCGCGGCAGGCCCGCAGGCCACGCCCCCCTAAACAGTGACTAAAAGGTGTTATTTCATGCCTCGAGAGCTGTCATGATGTTGAAAACCCTATTTAGAATGTCTTGAATAGATTGTTTATGCTCCAGCTATGCAAATATTAGATTTATAATGAATGATTCCTACTTCACAGGAATCTGTTCACTGCGGTCATGTCCAGAACCAATTAACAGCGATAAACGAGGAATGGCTGCACATTGAAGTGATTTATGGAGTTTTGTGTTCCGAATGCCTTGAGCCGGATTGAGAAAATCTGGGAGTACAAGTTATTTCAGCCCCCCCACCTCGGTGTGCAAAGCTGCCAAACCTCAACAAGAAACATCTGGAACACATCTCACAGACGGGAAACTCCGCAGTATTTCTTCCCGTACTTCGGGGAGGACAGTCGGTTCATGTAACATTGTGTTCTGACTTTTGTTGTCAGGTTCAGCTATTTTGAGACGATTGTGATTTCCGAGAGGGAATCTAGTCCAAAAAAAACTAAGATGTGCTGGGAGAATTCCAGGGAAGGGTGTTTATATCTCAGTTAACACAAACCTCAGTTCAGATTTAGCTCTGCCTGCAGTGCAGACCACATCACATAGAGGTATCATTGTGTGTGGTAAGTCTTTTTCTCCTAAACTATATTGCTGATTTGTGCAAGTCACTCTATGCATTCCTTTTTGTCTTATTACTTTTTGTATTGTTACCTATATGTATAATTTAATAAAAACATTTTTAAAAAAGCACAAATACATGTTTTTAATATGCAGTAAATCCAATATTTGTATTTATTTGCATAGAGTATACATATTTCACTGTGGTGCATGTGGTTAGCACATCTGCTTTGCTGCCATGTGGGCCTGGGTTTGAATGAAAAGTGAATATATATTTATTATTAGTGCTGTACAATGATTAATGTTTTTTTAATTTAGAATGATAACACTTTTAAATTTGGATTAAAATTAAATTTTCTGTGATTAATCACATAAGTAAATTTGTTATTGTTGACAGCCCTAATATATGTATACATATATATACTGTATGCATCTAATATATATATATATATATATATATATATATATATATATATATATATATATATATATATATATATATATATATATATATATATATATATATATATATATATATATATATATATATATATATATATATATATATATATATATAGTACAGGCCAAAAGTTTGGACAGACCTTCTCATTCGATGCGTTTTTCTTTATTTTCATGACTATGTAGATTGTCAGTGAAGGCATCAAAACTATGAATGAACACATGTGGAGTTATGTACTTAACAAAAAAAAGGTGAAATAATATAATAATGTAATATTCTAGTTTCTTCAAAATAGCCACCCTTTGCTCTGATTACTGCTTTGCACACTCTTGGTATATATATATATATATATATATATATATAGTCGAGGTTTCTGTGGTTTATCCGTTATGCAGTGCTCAATACCGGGGTAGAGCAGGATATACGCTAGGTCAGGAAAAAACACAGAGACTATTTCATCCCTACAAGCCTGTTTCGCAGGTTTCCCTGCTCTTCAGAAAATCCCCTGAAGGTTTCCCTGCTCTTCAGAAAATCCCCTGAAAAACACAGAGACTATTTCATCCCTACAAGCCTGTTTTGTATGTTTCCCTGCTCTTCAGGGGATTTTCTGAAGAGCAGGGAAACCTGAGAAACAGGCTTGTAGGGATGAAATAGCCTAAACAGACAAATAGACAAAAACGCAGAGACTATTTCATCCCTACAAGCCTGTTTCGCAGGTTTCCCTGCTCTTCGGGGGATTTTCTGAAGAGCAGGGAAACCTGAGAAACAGGCTTGTAGGGATGAAATAGCCTAAACATAGACAAATAGACAAAAACATAGAGAGTATTTCATCTCTCCAAGCCTGTTTCTCAGGTTTCCCTGCTTTTCAGAAAAATCCCCTGAAGAGCAGGGAAACATGCGAAACATGTTTCCCAGCCTCGAAGACAGCGACAGGTGAGTGGATGGCCCAGATGAGCCTTGTTATCTAATCACCTGTCGCCTTTATTAGCAGCAGCTGAGACGAGACACAGAGAGAGACTATTTCATCCCTACAGGGGATTTTCTGAAGAGCAGGGAAACTTGCAAAACAGGCTTGTAGACAAACAGACAAATAGACAAAAACGCAGAGACTATAGGGATGAAATAGTCTCTGCGTTTTTATCTATTTGTCTGTTTAGGCTATTTCATCCCTACAAGCCTGTTTCTCAGGTTTCCCTGCTCTTCAGAAAATCCCCTGAAGAGCAGGGAAACATGCAAAACAGGCTTGTAGGGATTAAATAGTCTCTGTGTTTTTCAGGGGATTTTCTGAAGTGCAGGGAAATCAGCGAAACAGGCTTGTGGGGATGAAATTGCCTCTGTGTTTTTCCTGACCTAACACACACATATGGGTCACCAAACTTAAGGTAGCCCTAAAAGTAAAAAAAAAAAAAGAAAAAAGAAAAAAGGCTAAGGGTGAAGTAATATGTATATTTTATTGATTCTGAAAATAAATAAAAAATCAACATGACCCCCGCAGTGTGAGGCCCTTAGTGGAAAATGTTTGGACATGAAATTGAACGCAACAGGACTGTTCAAATTGTCTTAGAAGACATTTTGCTAGCGAGGATGGTTTTTGTCTGAGCCTAGAGCTGTTCTAGCTCATCTTGGAGGATGAACTGATGATGCCTGTTAATGTGGTAGCATAAACCACCGGAGGATGGCAGTAATTCAAACCTAGAGCTGTCCTAGCTAGTGACAGCACAGAGCATAAAACACTAGATAGGTCAGCTCTAGTGTGAGTCTCGAGTACAGTCTCTGAGGATGAACTGATGGCATCTCTTCAGGGGAGAGCATAAAGCACAAAGGACAGATCTAGTCTTCGTCTAAAGTTGTCCTATCTGGTCTTTGAATGTGCACTAGTGAAGTCTTCTTGTTGAGAGAGCATAAAACACACAAGATATGACTGCTTTAGAGTCAAGAGCTGTCAATTATGATGCCTTTTTGGATGAGAGGCCAAAATGTCTTCTAAGACAACCTGAACAGGCCAGTTGGATAAAATACAAAACCCAAAACCAGTGAAGTTGGCACGTTGTGTAAATCAAAAATAAAAACAGAATACACTAAAATCCTTTTCAACCTATATTCAATTGAATAGACTGCAAAGAGAAAATACTTAATGTTCAAACTGGAAAACTTTGTTGTTTTTATGTTAGCTCATTTGGAATTTAATGTCTGCAACATTTTTGAAAAAAGCTGACACAAGTAGCAAAAAAGACTGAGAAAGTTGAGGAATGCTCATCAAACACTTATTTGGAACATCCCACAGGTGAACAGGCTAATTGGGAACAGGTGGGTGCCATGATTGGGTATAAAAGTAGCTTCCATGAAATGCTCAGTCATTCACAAACAAGGATTCACTTTGTGAACAAATGCGTGAGCAAATTGTGTTGCCATCCAAGCATCGTTATCATGGACGCCCCTGCTTATTTCAGCAAGACAATGCCAAGTCACAGTCTGCATTTGTTACAACAACGTGGCTTCGTAGTAAAAGAATGCGGGTACTAGACTGCACTGCAAAAAGTCAGTGTTCAAAAACAAGAAAAAAAAAATACAAAAAATTAGGGGTATTTTATTTGAACGAAGCAAAATTATCTGCCAATGGAACAAGAAAATTCGGCTTGTCAAGACTTTCCAAAACAAGTAAAATTAGCTAACCTCAATGAACCCAAAAATACCTTAAAATAAGTATATTCTCACGAATAAAAAGTGCACTTTTCTTGGTAGAAAAAAGAAGACCTTTTTGCTCAATATGTTGAAAAATATTCTTAAATGAAGTAAATGCTAGTGCCATTATCTTGACATAATGATATGAGCTCGGCATCGTGATTTTTTTTGTTCATGCTTGAAGTAAAAAATTATTACTTTAAAAAAGTAGTTTTATACTTGTGAGTGTTGATGACACAGCTTTGCAACAGTTGATATTCTAGTTTCAAGCAAGTTTTACTCAATATAGGTCATAAAATCTCAGCAACAAGCTGTAATATCTTACTGAGATCATTTAGGACCAAAACCCTTAAAACGAGTAAAACACTCTAACTTAAAATTTGCTTAGTGAGAAGAATGATCTTATCAGACAGAAAATAAGCAAATATCACCCTTATTTGAGATATTTAATCTTACTTAGATTTCAGTTATTGCAGTGTGGCCTGCCTGTAGTCCAGACCTGTCTCCCATTGAAAATGTGTGGCGCATTATGAAGCCTCAACACTAAATTGGCCCTAGTGTGTGGATGTGAATGTGAATGTTGTCTGTCTATCTCTGTTGGCCCTGCGATGAGGTGGCGACTTGTCCAGGGTGTACCCCATCTTCCGACCGATTGTAGCTGAGATAGGCTCCAGTGCCCCCTGCAACCCCAAAGGGGATAAGCGGTAGAAAATGGATGGATGGATGGATTATGAAGCCTAAAATACCACAATGGAGACCCCGGACTGTTGAACAACTTAAAGTGGAACATTATCACAATTTCAGAAGGGTTAAAACCATTAAAAATCAGTTCCCAGTGGCTTATTTTATTTTTCAAAGTTTTTTTCAAAATTTTACCCATCACGCAATATCCCTAAAAAAAGCTTAAAAGTGCCTGATTTTAACCATCGTTATATACACCCGTCCATTTTCCTGTGACGTCACACAGTGATGCCAATACAAACAAACATGGCGCATAGAACAGCAAGCTATAGCGACATGAGCTCGGATTCAGACTCGGATTTCAGCGGCTTAAGCGATTCAACAGATTACGCATGTATTGAAACGGATGGTTGTAGTGTGGAGGCAGGTAGCGAAAACGAAATTGAAGAAGAAACTGAAGCTATTGAGCCATATCGGTTTGAACCGTATGCAAGAGAAACCGACGAAAACGACACGACAGCCAGCGACACGGGAGAAAGCGAGGACGAATTCGGCGATCGCCTTCTAACCAACGATTGGTATGTGTTTGTTTGGCATTAAAGGAAACTAACAACTATGAACTAGGTTTACAGCATATGAAATACATTTGGCAACAACATGCACTTTGAGAGTGCAGACAGCCCAATTTTCATCAATTAATATATTCTGTAGACATACCCTCATCCGTGCTCTTTTCCTGAAAGCTGATCTGTCCAGTCCAGTTGGAAATGCATCTGCTTTGAGTGTCGCAGGATATCCACACATTCTTGCCATCTCTGTCGTAGCATAGCTTTCGTCGGTAAAGTGTGCGGAACAAACGTCCAATTTCTTGCCACTTTCGCATCTTTGGGCCACTGGTGCAACTTGAATCCGTCCCTGTTCGTGTTGTTACACCCTCCGACAACACACCGACGAGGCATGATGTCTCCAAGGTACGGAAAACAGTCGAAAAAACGGAAAATAACAGAACTGATTTGACTCGGTGTTTGAGAAAATGGCGGATTGCTTCCCGATGTGACGTCACAACGCTCCGAGAGTGAATAATAGAAAGGCGTTTAATTCGGCAAAATTCATCCATTTAGAGTTCGGAAATCGGTTAAAAAAACATATGGTCTTTTTTCTGCAACATCAAGGTATATATTGACACTTACATAAATCTGGTGATAATGTTCCCCTTTAAGCTGTACATCAAGCAAGAATGGGAAAGAATTCCACCTGAAAAGCTTCAAAAATTGGTCTCCTCAGTTCCCAAATGTTTACTGAGTGTTGTTAAAAGGAAAGGCCATGTAACACAGTGGTGAACATGCCAACTTTTTTGCAATGTGTTGCTGCCATTAAATTCTAAGTTAATGATTATTTGCAAACAAAAATTACATTTCTCAGTTTGCACATCAAATATCTTGTCTTTGCAGTCTATTCAATTAAATATAAATTGAAAATAATTTGCAAATCATTTTATTCTGTTTTTATTTACGAATTACACAACAAGCCAACTTCACTGGTTTTGGGGTTTTGTATTTATTCGAGATTTGTTTGAACAAAAACTACCATTTTTCTTCAGTTCTTCCAACTTTCGGGTTGGAATTGGCTCGATGGCTCCTTCCACTCGTTTATTTTGGCTGCTCCAGTTCCTAAACTTCATATCAGCCGGCCTGTCTTGTTTTTGCGATCGCTACCCTTGGGGCCCGTGGTCTGCCTGCTCCAGGACCTGCAACCACGGCACACAACACAGACACAGGTGAGACACAAACATACCAAAACCCAACTACTTACATCAGGTTATTTTTGAAGCGTTTAAAACCAAAACGTGATCAGAGGATCCCAGCAGCTGCTGAATGTGATCTGTTTTGACAGGGAGATTAAATATGACGACTACTACTGGAAGAGCAGCTGTCCTCAGCTGTGCGAGAAACATGATCGGCGCGCTTGTAATGTGCAGGCTTGTCCCATCAATTGTTTGCTGACAGAGTTCGGGCCCTGGTCTGACTGCTCCCCCTGTGCCAAGAAACAGGCAAGAAGAACTGCAAATACCCTGAAGCAAATAAAACAACTTGCATATTTGCTTTTTTTTTTAAGGAGTGCAATTCTGTCTATATCTTGCGATGAAGTGCTTCTGTTGTCGTCATAGTTACGGACCAGGTCATTCCAAACTCCATCCCAGTTCGGTGGTTCCCCTTGCAGTGTGGAGCTGACTGAGGAGCGGCCCTGTTATCCCTCCACAGAGTGCAAGCTGGCACCGATCGACTGCAGGGACAACTTCAAATGTGATAATGGTAGGCATGGGTGCATTGTGTTGTAATTACAGTATACCGTATTTTTCGGAGTATAAGTCGCACCTGCCAAAAATGCAAAATAAAGAAGGAAAAAAACATATATAAGTCGCATTGGAGTATAAGTCGCATTTTTGGGGGAAATGTATTTGATGAAACCCAACACCAAGAATAGACATTTGAAAGGCAATTTAAAATTAATAAAGAATAGTGAACAACAGGCTGAATAAGTGTACGTTATATGACGCATAAATAACCAACTGAGAACGTGCCTGGTATGTTAACGCATACTTGCCAACCTTGAGACCTCCGATTTCGGGAGGTGGGGGGTGGGGGGCGTGGTTAAGAGGGGAGGAGTATATTGACAGCTAGAATTCACCAAGTCAAGCATTCCATACACATATGTACATATATATATATATATATATATATATATATATATATATATATACACACACAGATACATATATATATATATATATATATATATATATATATATATATATATATATATATATATATATATACATACATACATACATACATATGTGTATACATACATATATATACATATATATATATATATATATATATATATATATATATATATATATATATATATATATATATATACATACATACATACATATATACATATATATATATAGATGTAAGCACAAGTTAACACTTGCAGGGCATTACTGCCTGACGCACCTCCGACAGTGCCATGTGGTGCTGGCTGCAGGGTCATCAGCCGGGAGCCACCTTTCACGGATGTTTCGCTCCTTTAATCCCGGAACATCTCTGGGTGGTGGAGCAGCGACAGGGACGTCTCCCTTCCGCCCCCTGCAGCCAGCTGAAGGATCCATACTGTACCCACATTCTAACCCCGGTATTATTGCTGTTGTGTATATGGAATGAGTCCCAAGGGTCTATGCATGGCAGGGACGTCCATCTCCCTGAGTCAAGTGTGGGCCTGACCGCATACCATAACATGGCAGCAGGAAAGTCTATATATAAAGGCTATATATATATACATACATACATACATACATACATACATACATACATATATATATATATATATATATATATATATATATATATATATATATATTTTCCGTATTTTTTGGAGTATAAGTCGCACCTGCCGAAAATGCATGATAAAAAAGGAAAAAAACAAATATAAGTCACACTGGAGCCCAGCCAAACTATGAAAAAAACTGCGAAAAATTACGGTATATATCTATACATCCTGAAAATATGCAAACAAAACTGTGTTTAGATAATTGGTACTTCAAACTTGCATAAATAAATCTTAAGGAATATAACATAACTTGGCTTCTGAGAGCTTCAAAATGTAATGAATAAAATGCTAAAGTTGTTGATAAACAAGCAATTATTTTAATAATTAACTATGGTCATTTTCAATGAATTACTATGATCATTTAAAATTAATTATTTCAAACATGTTTATTTTAATGCATAATTCTATGGCTGGATGTAATAAAGAGTCAGAAAAAATACAAATAAAAATACAATTAATTTTGATGTTTTTAGCAAAATATAGTAAAAATGTATTTAGTTTTTTTTTTTTTTTAAATTAATAAATATATTTATTTATGGGTAAGATAAACATAATAATGCAATTTATCTCTAGTCTGGATGATTTAGTTCTTGTCACCCTGTTGTCCTCCCGTCATGAAAAAAAGCTGTCCTCACTCAGGTCCGCATGGAGCTGAAGGGGGCGTGGCCTCCAGCTCCGGCTGAAAATCGGGAGATTTTCGGGAGAATATTTGTCCCGGGAGGTTTTCGGGTGATGCGCTGAATTTCGGGAGTCTCCCGGAAAATTCGGGAGGGTTGGCAAGTATGTGTTAACGTAACATATTATGGTAAGCGTCATTCAAATAACTATAACATATAGAACATGCTATACGTTTACCAAACAATCTGTCACTCCTAATCGCTAAATCCCATGAAATCTTATACGTCTAGTCTCTTACGTGAATGAGCTAAATAATATTATTTGATATTTTACGGTAATGTGTTAATAATTTCACACATAAGTCGCTCCCCCGGCCAAACTATGAAAAAAACTGCGACTTATAGTCCGAAAAATACGGTACTCAATGTGTGTCCATACTGCTGACAAAAATATATATTTCATTTTGCTTTGCAGTAGTTTTAATTAAATGTACAAAACCCGCAACCAGTGAAGTTGGCACGTTGTGTAAATCGTAAATAAAAACAGAATACAATGATTTTCAAATCCTTTTCAAGTTATATTCTATTGCAGTGTTTTTCAACCATATTTGAGCCAAGACACATTGTTTCCATTGAAAAAATGCGGAGGCACACCACCAGCAGAAATAATTAAAAACTGAAACTTAGCAGGCGATATTGACAATAAAAAGTCGTTGTCGCAATTGTTGGATATGACTTTAAAGCATAACCAAGCGTGCATCAATGTAGCTCTTGTCTCAAAGTAGGTGTACTGTCACCACCTGTCACATCACACCCTGACTTATTTGGACTTTTTTGCTGTTTTCCTGTGTGTAGTGTTTTAGTTCTTGTCTTCAGCTCCAATTTTGGTGGCTTTTTCTCTTTTTTTGGTATTTTCCTGTAGCAGTTTCATGTCTTCCTTGACCGCTATTCCCCACACCTACTTTGTTTTAGCAATCAAGAATATTTCAGCTGTTTTTATCCTTCTTTGCGTGGACATTGTTGATTGTCATGTCATGTTCGGATGTACATTGCGGACGCCGTCTTTGCTCCACAGTAAGTCTTTGCTGTCGTCCAGCATTCTGTTTTTGTCTACTTTGTAGCCAGTTCAGTTTTAGTCTCGTTCTGCATCGCCTTCCCTAGGCTTCAATGCCCTTTCTTAGGGGCATTCACCTTTTGTTTATTTTTGGTTTAAGCATTAGAAACCTTTTTACCTTCACACTGCCTCCCGCTGTTTTCGACATCCACAAAGCAATTAGCTACCTGCTGCCACCTACTGATATGAAAGAGTATTACACGGTTACTCTGCCAAGCTCTAGACAGCACCGACACTCAACAACAACACATCATTTGCAGACTATAATTACTGGTTTGCAAAAAATACTTTTTTACCCCAAATAGGTGACATCAGATCATCTCCCACGGCACACCAGACTGTATCTCACGGCACACTAGTGTGCCGCGGCACAGTGGTTGAAAATCACTGGTTTAGATAGGTTTAGAGTCATATATTGGAATACGGGATGCATTATTTAAATTTGTTTTAACTATTTAAGGAACCTAAAATATGACTTATTTTATCTTTGTGGAAAATATTGGACACAGTGTGTTGTCAAGCTTATGAGATGTGGTGCAAGTGTAAGCCACTGTGACACTATTGTTCATTTTTTAAATGTTTTTATTCATTTTATGATAAATGTCTAATGATAATGTCAATGAGGGATTTGTAATCACTGTTATGTTGAAATTCTTATTAATATTAATACTGTTGTTGATGTTATTCATTTTTGTTTGACTTATTTTGGATTGTTTTGTGTCTTGTTTGAGTGTCCTCTCAATTGCTCTGTTGATTGCTATTCTGAATGACGCTGGGTCAGGTTTGGTTTTGGAGATTGGAATTGGAAAAAAAAAAAGACAAAAAATAAATAAATACAATAAAATAGAAAATTAATAAATAAATAAATAATTCCCTGATTATTTTCCTCAGAATTGAGCGATTCCATAATTTTAATTGTCCTTGATCCAAACATGAAACTGTTACTGACTACCACAACACATACATTTACAATTTATACTGCATTCTTGATTTATTTTAGTGTTTCTTAAAGGCCTACTGAAATGCGATTTTCTTATTTAAACGGGGATAGCAGGTCCATTCTATGTGTCATATTTGATCATTTTGCGATATTGCCATTGTTTTGCTGAAAGGATTTAGTAGAGAACATGGACGATAAAGTTCGCAACTTTTGGTCGCTGATAAAAAAGCCTTGCCTGTACCGGAAGTAGCAGACGAGTAGCGTGACGTCACAGGTTGTGGAGCTCCTCACATCCGCACATTGTTTACAATCATAGCCACCAGCAGCGAGAGCGATTCGGACCGAGAAAGATTCGTGGATGAGGAAAGTGAGAGTGAAGGACTAGAGGGCAGTGGGAGCGATTCAGATAGGGAAGATGCTGTGAGAGGCGGGTGGGACCTGATATTCAGCTGGGAATGACTAAAACAGTAAATAAACACAAGACATATATATACTCTATTCGCCACAACACAACCAGGCTTATATTTAATATGCCACAAATTAATCCCGCATAACAAACACTTCCCCCCTCCCGTCCATATAACCCGCCAATACAACTCAAACACCTGCACAACACCCTCAATCCCACAGCCCAAAGTACCGTTCACCTCCCCAAAGTTCATACAGCACATATATTTCCCCAAAGTCCCCAAAGTTACGTACGTGACATGCACATAGCGGCACGCACGTACGGGCAAGCGATCAAATGTTTGGAAGCCGCAGCTGCATGCGTACTCACGGTACCGTGTCTGTGTATCCAACTCAAAGTCCTCCTGGTAAGAGTCTCCGTTGTCTCAGTTCTCCACAGGCCAATGGTAAAGCTTGACTGTCATCTTTCGGGAATGTAATCAGTGAAACACCGGTTGTGTTTGTGTTGCTGCAGTCGGCCGCAATACACCGCTTCCCACCTACAGCTTTCTTCTTTGCTGTCTCCATTGTTCATTGAACAAATTGCAAAAGATTCACCAACACAGATGTCCAGAATACTGTGGAATTTTGCGATGAAAACAGACGACTTAATAGCTGACCACCATGCTGTCCCAAAATGTCCTCTACAATCCGTGACGTCACGCGTAGGTGTCATCATACCGAGACGTTTTCAGCAGGATATTTCGCGCAAAATTTAAAATTGCACTTTAGTAAGCTATTGGCATGTGTTGCAATGTTAAGATTTCATCATTGATATATAAACTATCAGACTGCGTGGTCGGTAGTAGTGGGTTTCAGTAGGCCTTTAAAGCCAGAAAGTTGCCAATTGAAATGACTATAATTATGTAATGTGTTTTTTTTCCATGCAAAACTAAACAACTGTCTGGAGAGTCTATATCTTTCACTAGTAGTTGTAGCAGATACAACTCTACTCACAGCATGTGCAAACAGACAATAATGAACCAACACTGGCAATTAAACCCTCCAGATTAGGGATCAGAGGCAGGTGAGTCCCCTGGTCACTAAACAGGAGCAGGTGTGTAAAATCAGTGCTTAAGCCAGAGGTAAAGTGGCTGACAATAAGGCAAACGAAGTGCAACGAAAAGTAAGAGCAGTGGTATTTATTTTTTTATTTATTTATTTACATTACATTAGTGTTTCTTTTGTTAATATCAGAGTCCGTTCTGCAAAAAGGCCATCCCTAGAAGCACACAGCTTATGGATAGGGACCCAAAGTTAAAATATACATCATCATATAATATGCTAAATACAGTACAATACAATACATTCCAAATCTACCCACCCATTTACAATTTCATTTATAAATAAAAAAGGAATCTTTAAATCCACCAAATCAGTCTCAATATCCTATTATGCAAATTTGCTTAAAAGGTTGCATCTTGAAGATCTACGGTAATCTCATCATATACCGCTATTTAAGCTCCAGAAAAAAGGCAATTAGAATTATACATTATGGCCCATATAGAGCTCATACCAATGATCCGTTCATAATGAGTAATTTTCTTAAACTACATGATATAATCCAATACAGTAGCCTTCAAGTTGTGTTCATGGCCTCACAAAGGGCTCTACCTGCAAATATACAGAGTCTGTTTTCACTCAGAGATGGTCCACATGAACTCAGGGGTGTCCTGAAATTCAAACATAACATGATAAATTCCACATTCAAGCCTCAAACGTTATCTTCTAGCCTAAGAGTGTTCAACCTTGCGGTAAAAAAATGTGTCGTTGGGAAACTATCAAAAACATGACTAGTTGTTTGGACTATCTCAACTGTGGGACACAGGTGCAAAAGAACTCACTGTGGAATAAGGGACATAACACACCAGACAAGGCTTCAGAAGACGAACGATTTTAATCGTTTAAGAATTTAATCCGTATACTACGTTATTCATAATACAAGCACTGTGGAATCTGTTGCACTCAGTAAGCTTCAGAAGATTGTACCCATAAAAAAGAGGATTTGAGGTAGTATTAAAGTTTGCCCATCATCATACTTGCCAACCCTCCCGAATTTTCCGGGAGACTCCCGAATTTCATTGCCTCTCTCGAAAATCTCCCGGGACAACCACTCTCCCGAATTTCTCCCGATTTTCAGCCGGACTTAAGGCACGCCCCCTCCAGGTCCCTGCGGACCTGAGTGAGGACAGCCTGTCGTCACGTCCGCTTGGCCAACTAAAAAGTTACCACAGAACACTATACGGTATAGTGTTCTGTGGTTACTTTTTGGTTGGCCAACGGTTTACGTTGTATTGCGCACCCTGATGGCAAGTGTGGGAGTCGGTTCTGAAGTATGAAGTAAAGAGATGTAACTTCGTCACCTCGCCTGGTTATTGACTCCAACCCAGAATATTACACTGCCCATACCTATGCTCCTTCAAAGGCTGTGCTACTGGCTGCAAAGCATTGCACTTTCAAATACAACAATGAGCAGAGAGGTGTGTTATGTGTGTAAATGTGTAAATAAATGAACACTGAAGTTCAAGTAATTATTTTATTTATATATATATAAAAATAATAAAATACATACATATATATATATATATAAACACATATATATATATATATATATATACATATATATATATATATATATATATATATATATATATATATATATATATATATATATATATATATATATATATTTATATATATATATATATATATATATATATATATATACATATTCAGTGAATTCTAGCTATATATATATATATATATATATATATATATATATATATTTATATATATATGTATAAATATATATATATATATATATATATATATATATATATATATATATATATATATATATATATATAGCTAGAATTCACTGAAAGTCAAGTATTTATTTTATATATATATATATATATATATATATATATATATATGTAAGAAATACTTGAATTTCAATGAATCCTAGCTATAAATATACTCCTCCCCCATTGACCCCGCTCCCGGCCACGCCCCCCAAATCTCCCGAATTTGGAGGTCTCAAGGTTTGCAAGTATGCACATCATATAACACGTATGGCTTTCTTCTGAAGAATCTCCAGTTTTTTTTAAGATAACCGGGATAGTTTATATGTAGTTCTAAAAGAGTCCGATACAGAATTAGGAGAGTGTTAAGAAGAAGAAAGTGGACGGGAACTAAATACCAAAACATAGGAAAACACACACATAATTACAACTTGTCATGAGTGACCATGACAGCATTATGTAATAACTTAATACATTTTGCACAAAGTTATTAGAAAAAGGTTGGTGTGGCACTTAAAAAAAAAAAAAAAAGTAATAATTTGGTCCATTAATTACTAAACCATCGAATTTGATGCCTGATTAAGAAAAACTATCAGAGCAAAAATAATTCATTATTAAAAAGTGTAACGCATGCATTTTGTAGTACCTGACGAGTTACTACAAAATGAGGCGTTATGAGGTGAAAATGTATGACATTATTGCATAATGCACCATTATTACGTAATGTGTTGTTACACCAGGGACTGTCGGATGCTCAGTGAATGGTTAGCAGGCGCCTGCTGGATCTCTCTGCAGGTGTACTGGTTTATCATCAGGCTTTATGGCAAGAACTCACAGGGAACCTGATGCCTTTTACATCGAAAGTCATATCGAAAGCATCAGTCCTGTAACTTCTCTGACACACCTTCATAACCATGCTTTATGTAAAGCTCTCCTTAGACGATGGCAGCCACTCAAGGAGCCCAAAGGCTGTTCGTCGCAATGGAAGGTTTGGGCCGGGCTGTGGGATCACAGCCTGGGGCGATTTCTGAACTGAATCCCAAGATGGATCACATCATGGAGAAGCTTGCTGAAAGGGAAAAAATGGCTATGAGAGCCAACATGGACGAATAGAACAGACAAGCCATTATAATGTCTGCTCGCGGAAAAACAAAAATCCTAATCTACGATTTGACTCCCTCGAATGGCCTTGATGCGTCAACAAGAACAGGCTGTTCTGAGGACTCTCAAAGATGGACGCTTTTGACCTCCCTCCCTCCTCAACGACACCTGGAATTCGAACTTTGCTTGCATTGCATGCAGAACGGCCCAGGGCCTATGGACACAACACCACTACACCAAAAGACAATGGGCATATACACAAGCACACTCCCCACCCCCACCCCACGCCTTCACCACCGCTTGATTCCCCTTCGGGGTGATGGACGGCTGAGTAGCGCTTTATAGCAGCAGGCCGGCCTCCAGGGCCCCAACTCCCCCCCCTCTGTTGCGAGTTGTTGTGATTATAGGTAACATGTTTATGTATGCTATGGCAAATTAGTTTTTTTTCCCTTGGACTCAGTCTGGACCCCCTCCCATATGCCATCCAACCTTTTACTGATATTTATTACTCTTCCCCCCTTTCCCAATATCACCTTTTTCCCACCTTTTTTAAGGAGTGTCGTAAGTGGCTGATCCGTTGGCGGTCCCGTCTTGTCTCCCTGTAACGTATGTCTGCTCTTAGTGGGACTGGGCCGAAAATGTAATTTCAGTTCTTATGTGTAACGACTTGGTCGCATAGTGATGCGGGTGTGGTTCTCCCAAGGATGCAGACGGCTTCGGACACAGCTTGCAGGTAGGAAAATGATTTATTGAAAATATAAATCGTACGGGGATCAAACAAAAGACGTGCAAATAGCAAAAGGCAAAAACAAAAGGACTAGCGTGGGAGCTAGCAGGAAAAAATAGCATAGCATGAAATCTAAGTTGTCGTTATCAGTTGTATGGGAACAAACTACGAAGCCAGACAGAGTGAGGCCAGAGCAAAGACTAAATAGCCCTCTGATTAGCGCCCGGGCAACAGGTGCGCGTCCCGAACACTAACCAGAGGCAGGTGCACACAATCTGCCGTCATGGCAACAGAAACAAACTAAACTCAAGGTGCTGAAAACACGTGACACAACATAAACAAACTCTGATCCGGGCAGCGGATCGTAACAGTACCCCCCCCTTAAAGGACAGATTCCAGATGTCCCTTGACACTAAATAAAACTAGAACCCAACAAACAATAAACAGTTCGAGAGTCAAGGGAGGGTGGAGGGAGGATTTGGTGGTGGGTCGCCAGGCCACGTGTCCCCGAATCCACCGGGGAAGAGTCAGGTGGCGGCGGCGAGTGGAATGCCGCTGCCGCAGGCGAGGCGGGCGACCACGGAAAGGCCACATTCGTGGCTGCCGAGAAGGTGGGCGTGAGTGGCGCCAGAAGTTCAGCAGCCGGAGAGTTCTACGACTACGTCTCGGGTGTCGCTGCTGTTTGCGCCACTGGCGTCCATAAACAAACCTCCGAGAGCGCCGCTTGCGCAGCCAGACCACTCGAGGTCGCTGAGACGAAGACGAGGAGAGAGCAGACGTCGCCGTGGAAACAGGAGGAGCCGACGTCGCCGTGGAAGCAGGAGGAGCCGACGTCGCCGTGGAGGCAGGAGGAGCCGACGTCGCCGTGGAGGTAGGAGGAGCCGTCGTCGCCGTGGAGGCAGGAGGAGACGTCGTCGACGTGGAAGCAGGTGCAGGTTCTGGTACCAGCCGTGGAGCAGGTGCAGGTTCTGGTACCAGCCGTGGAGCCGGCGCTGGTGTGGGTACCAGCCGTGGAGCCGGCGCTGGTGTGGGTACCAGCCGTGGAGCCGGCGCTGGTGTGGGTACCAGCCTTGGAGCCGGCGCTGGTGTGGGTACCAGCCGTGGAGCCGGCGCTGGTGTGGGTACCAGCCGTGGAGCCGGCGCTGGTGTGGGAACCAGCCGTGGAGCCGGCGCTGGTGTGGGAACCAGCCTTGGAGCCGGCGCTGGTGTGGGAACCAGCCTTGGAGCCGGGACAGGGGTTGGTCTTGGAGTCGGTGCTGGTGTGAGAACCAGCCTTGGAGCCGGCGCTGGTGTGAGAACCAGCCTTGGAGCCGGCGCTGGTGTGAGAACCAGCCTTGGAGCCGGCGCTGGTGTGGGAACCAGCCTTGGAGCCGGCGCTGGTGTGGGAACCAGCCTTGGAGCCGGCGCTGGTGTGGGAACCAGCCGAGGAACTTGGCATGGTGGAGCTTGGCGTGGTGGAGGTACTGGAGACGAAGCTTGGTGTGTCAGCCGAGGTGCAGGAACAGGTGCTAGCCGAGGTGCAGCTGGAGGTGGCCTAGCTGGCGGTTGTGGCTTAGCAGGACGAAGGACTGGTGGCGGTGGCCGTGCAGGAGGTTGCGGTTTAGCACGCCGGAAGACTGGTGGCGGTGGCCTTGCAGGAGGTTGCGGTTTAGCACGCCGAAAGACTGGTGGCGGTGGCCGTGCAGGGGGTTGCGGCTTAGCACGCCGAAAGACTGGTGGCGGTGGCCGTGCAGGGGGTTGCGGCTTAGCATGCCGAAAAACTGGTAGCGGTGGCCGTGCAGGGGGTTGCGGCTTAGCACGTCGAAAGACTGGTGGCGGTGGCCGTGCAGGGGGTTGCGGCTTAGCACGCCGAAAGACTGGTGGCGGTGGCCGTGCAGGAGGTTGCGACTTAGCACGCCGAAGTTGTGCCACCGCACTAGCACAGTTCCCAGTACTAGCCCCCCCCTCAAGACGCGGATACCAGACGCGCTCTTTGCGGTTTGGAACCGTCTTCAAGGGTGGGTGGGGGGAGGTATGGAGGGGGGTATATTCTTCAAATTGTCCAAATTGACTATTATCATCCCCCACTTGAGATTGGGTGGGAGCACAGGGGGGAAAAATATGTGCAGTGGGCGGAGCAATAGTCACTGGGGGCGGAACCAAAGTCACTGGAGGTGGAGTCTGAAAATCAGAATGTGACTGACTAGACTTACACTTAATAAAAATGTCCTGATAATGTCTTATCTTACAATGAAAGTCATTTGGTATTGACTGACAGAAAGACTTAGAAGATGGAAAAAAAAAATCTTGTTCAATGATGTCATCAGAAGTGGGCGGAGTTACCTCTTCGGGAGGCGCCAATGACATGACATTACTGTTGCAACTGTCCATGTGACTTACAGCCCAATCGGAGAACTTTTTGGCGAAGTGGTCGATGGGGTTGCCAAACATCTGAGGAGGGGGAGTTTGGGCTGAATGTAGCTTGCTTCGGTCCGGGGGAGGAGTTTGCAGGAGCGGCGCGTCTTGGCAGCGAGGGAAAGACCTCCTGGCCGGCTTCCGTCTTTGACGGCGCGCACGGTACTGCGGTTTAGCGGCGATGTCTTCCGACCAGAGGGAATCGATGGGGATAAGAGAGCCTCCAGGTCCCCACATGAGATTCGACCTCTCCTCCGTCGAATAGCGAAGCGTCTCGGCTTCCATCGCTCGCAACACCATGAGCGTACCTTCGTCCAACTCCTCGTTAGCCAGTGCGGGAGAATTGTTTTCTGCTGGCTTCGTACTGTGAACGACTTGGTCGCATAGTGATGCGGGTGTGGTTCTCCCAAGGATGCAGACGGCTTCGGACACAGCTTGCAGGTAGGAAAATGATTTATTGAAAATATAAATCGTACGGGGATCAAACAAAAGACGTGCAAATAGCAAAAGGCAAAAACAAAAGGACTAGCGTGGGAGCTAGCAGGAAAAAATAGCATAGCATGAAATCTAAGTTGTCGTTATCAGTTGTATGGGAACAAACTACGAAGCCAGACAGAGTGAGGCCAGAGCAAAGACTAAATAGCCCTCTGATTAGCGCCCGGGCAACAGGTGCGCGTCCCGAACACTAACCAGAGGCAGGTGCACACAATCTGCCGTCATGGCAACAGAAACAAACTAAACTCAAGGTGCTGAAAACACGTGACACAACATAAACAAACTCTGATCCGGGCAGCGGATCGTAACACTTATGTGTCTTGTACATGTTAAAGAATGGACAATAATAAAGCATCCTGAATCCTGAATTCTTGTTTTTTTTCAAATGCCGTACAATAATTTTTACTCATCTGTTCCCATGCATAATGAGTATTTATGTTGTTGCAGCATCATCAACATCTTCATAAACTGAACCAGAATCATTAATTCTTAGGACATAACACATTGCTATTATTTATCTAGACACGCCCATTTTAAGTCGTTATTTTCTTCTTCAGGACGCTGCCTCAACGCCACGCTTTTGTGCAACAAACAGAACGACTGTGAAGATAACTCTGACGAGAGGGACTGCGGCGACTTCAAAGTCGTGTGTCCGGCCGAGAAGAGAGTGGCTCCTGGGGCGGACCTGGTGGGAAATGGGTAAGCCAAAGAAATAGAAATTGTTCTGCGTTGTGCCTTCCGAGTTTATACATGAAATCCCTTTGTATTAGGAGTCACCTTTTGAAAAAAAAGTATTTAAACAGGTCGAATATTTCTAATGACAATGGATTAACAAGATTTGTATCAATCAATCATTTAATCAAAGTTTATTTATATAGCCCTTAATCACAAGTGTCTCAAAGGGCTGCACAAGCCACAACGACATCCTTGTAGACATTTTTGGGACACAAATCAGTGGTCCATTTAAGAAATTGGATGCAAAAATTGTAAAATGTGACAATATCTGAGTTTAGCCTTACATGTACAGTATATATATATATATATATATATATAGCATATGTGTTCAGCATATGTGCTCAAAATAAAGGTGATTAACCTGCGTGCATAAAGGATTAATGCAATATTTTTTTGTGATTAATCACATGAGTTAACTTATTATTTTTGACAGCCACATATACTGTATATATATATATATATATATATATATATATATATATATATATATATATATATATAAACGTTAGGTCAGGAAAAAACACAGAGGCTATTTCATCCCTACAAAACTGTTTTGCAGGCTTGTAGGGAAAAATCCCCAAAGGAGCAGAGAAACCTGTGAAACAGGCTTGTAGGGATGAAATAGCCTCTGTGTTTTTTCCTGACCTAACGTATACCGCTATACCCCGGTATTGAGCACTGTATAACAGATAAACCACATAAACCTCGACTATATATATATATATATATACTGTCGCGATCAAAAGTTTACATACTCTTGTAAAGAACATAATGCCATGGCTGTCTTGAGTTTCCAATAATTTCTACAACTTTTATTTTTTTGTGATAGAGTGATTGGAGCACATACTTGTTGGTCACAAAAAACATTCATGAAAGTTTGGTTCTTTTGTGAATTTATTATGGGTCTACTGAAAATGTGACCAAATGTGCTGGGTCAAAAGTATACATACAGCAATGTTAATATTTGCTTACATGTCCCTTGGTTTCACTGCAATAAGACGCTTTTGGTAGCCATCCACAAGCTTCTGGTTGAATTTTTGACCACTTCTCTTGACAAAATTGGTGCAGTTCAGCTCAATTTGTTGGTTTTCTGACATGGACTTGTTTCTTCAGCATTGTCCACACGTTTAAGTCAGGATTTTGGGAAGGCCATTCTAAAACCTTAATTCTAGCCTGATTTAGCCATTCCTTTACCACTTTTGACATGTGTTTGGGGTCATTGTCCTGTTGGAACACCAAACTGCACCCAAGATGATGATTTTAGGTTGTCCTGAAGAATTTGGAGGTAAACCTCCCTTTTCATTGTCCCATTTACTCTCTGTAAAGCACCAGTTCCATTGGCAGCAAAACAGGCCCAGAGCATGATACTACCACCACCATGCTTGACAGTGGGAATGGTGTTCCTGGGATTAAAGGCCTCTCCTTTTCTCCTCCATTGTATTGTGGCCAAACAGTTCCATTTTTGTTTCATCTGACCACAGAACTTTTCTTCAAAAAGTCTTATCTGTGTCCATGTGATGTCAGATGAAACAAAAAATTAGCAGTTTGGCCACAATACCCAGCAATATGTTTGGTCTGCTTTGTACACTCTTGGCATTCTCTCGATGAGCTTCAAGATGTAGTCACCTGAATAGGTTTTCCAACAGTCTGGAAGGAGTTAGCTCATCGAGAGAATGCCAAAAGTGTGCAAAGCCGCAATATTTTGAAGAAATTAGAATATAAAACATGTTTTCAGTTATTTCACCTGTTTTTGTTAAGTACATAACTCCAACATGTGTTCATTCATAGTTTTGATGCCTTCAGTGACAATCTTCAATGTAAATAGTCATAAAAATAAAGAATACACATTGAATGAGAAGG
Organism: Nerophis lumbriciformis; assembly: GCF_033978685.3. NCBI lineage: Eukaryota > Metazoa > Chordata > Actinopteri > Syngnathiformes > Syngnathidae > Nerophis > Nerophis lumbriciformis. Next base: position 31,177,640 of record NC_084567.2, on the reverse strand, counting down.
TGTGTCCAAACTTTTGCCTGTAGTATGTATATACTATATGTATATATATATATATATATATTTTTTTTTTTAATATATATTTATATTTATATACAGTGTTGGGACTAACGCGTTACAAAGTAACACGTTACTGTAACGCCGTTAGTTTCGGCGGTAACTAGTAATCTAACGCGTTATTTTTTATATTCAGTAACTCAGTTACCGTTACTACATGATGCGTTACTGCGTTATTTTACGTTATTTTTCATGTAGTATCGGATAGAAACAGAAGATCTGAGTGTGTTTTATTGCAGTGGTGGAAAAGAAAAGGCGTGCTTTGTGTGGGTGGGGGCGGGGGAGACTACCAGACCGCAGTTGAGGAGCGCAAGGGAGACGTTCCTCCAGGGCCTATGTACGTCTTCGGGGCTAACAACCTTCACTTTACCCGGCAGTGGATCTTTACAGCTGAGGGTGAATGACAAGACCGGCGGTTTGTTGCAACTTTGTGACTTTATTGGACGCAGCCATCCACCAAGCTAGAGCACCTGCACGCACTCACTGTCGCCGCTCGCTCACCTCTCTCGCCCACTCACTCACTGACGTCACTCACCTCACACGCTGTCATATCTTAAAGGGCCACACACACACACACACACACACACACACACACACACACACACACACACACACACACACACACACACACACACACACACACACACACACACACACACACATACGCGACTCTCATAACAACTAACAAGACATCATGGCAAAGCCAGAAGTCGAGTTTTTTTTAACATGGAGACATTCTCAATACTTTTCTTTTGTCGAGCACAAAGAAAATAACATTTTAGTTAAATGTAAGTTGTGTCTTGGATCAAAGAGCCTATCTACTTAAAGTTAAAGTTAAAGTGCCATTATGTCGCAGCTATTTAAAATAGTTTTGTCAATTTGTTCTGGCCTGAAATAAATTGGCCCTTTGAAACATATCTTTGTCTTTGTGTGTTGTAAGTAGACCACATTGCTTAGCAGAGTTCAGTGATGCAAATGCATGTCAAGTTGATCAACAGATTGTATTATTCTCCAGTGCAATAACAGTACTGAAATGAAGGCTAAAAGGGCATTAATGGGAGCCTTAAAAAAAAAGGGGAAAAAATAAGTAACTAAATAGTTACTTTTCACAGTAACGCATTACTTTTTGGTGTAAGTAACTGAGTTAGTAACTGAGTTACTTTTGAAATAAAGTAATTAGTAACTGTAACTAGTTACTGGTTTTCAGTAACTAACCCAACACTGTTTATATATATATATATATATATATATGTACTGAAAAAAAAAAAAAATATATATATATATATATATATATATATATATATTTATATATTTATATATATATATATATATATATATATATATATATATATATATATATATATATATATATATATGTACTGGAAAAAAAAAAAAAAAAAAAAAAAAATATATATATATATATATATATATATATATATACTGAAAAAAACATTGTATCCCCTGGACAAATGTAATTAATGATATAATTGATACTGAAATCTTCAACAATAAATCAATCTTACATTAAAATTAAAAATTGGGACATGTTATACATTTAACTTGCATATTTTTTTTTAGGTTTGATGCACTGGCAAATGAGCCAAGGGGGGCGGTCCTGAACAATATGTTTATGGGCGAAAATTGCATCATCAGGAGGCCTCAGAGTACACTTCTCTACCATCGGATACCTCATAACTTTGAGAGCTTTGATATCAAGGTAAAGTTTACATGAAATCCTTCTCCAATATGTATTTTCTTCAGCACACTGAAGGGGAGTCAAACAGTTTTTAGACAGTTTTTGATACCTATTACTATTTTTAGTATGTTTTCGAACTATTTGGTTAGTCACTTAACGATGTACATGATTGTAGACATTGACCATCAGATTGTTTCAGTGCTGCGTTGTTACATAATAAACACTTAATGATATGTTTGCTAATCTCACAAGAAATGTATCAGGTGAGTATACTGTATATGTTAGTTTCTGTTGTGGTTGCAAAGGTTGGCATGCTGGAAGATTTCAGCACAGATCCTAAGCCACTCCACACTGAGTCCATTAAAGTGAAGACCTCTACTTCCCATGAAGACAATGAACTCGCCAGGAGATATGGCTTCTTCTGGATATTTAGGCTGAAGATGACATCATACAAGGCTGCGTTTGAAGCCTCAAAGAAAATGGTGAGTTAGCACAAAAAAAAAAGGTATGATAACGCACTATTGACCTCCCTAACTGCACCTTATCTTAAACCAGGGGGTCGGCAACCCAAAATGTTGAAAGAGCCATATTGGAACAAAAATACCCGCAAAAAAAATATCTGGAGCCGCAAAATATTAAAAGCCTTATATAAGTGTTATAATGAAAGCAACACATGATGTATATATTAGCTATATTAGCTCACTATCAAAGGCTGACGCAAATCTTCGTTGACAGAAATGTTGTATTTTAATATTTATTCTACACACTTTTGCAACATTGGAAATCATTAGTAAAATGGAGGCTTCTAACAGGATGAGATAACTTCTGGAAATGACTGGCTTAGAATGGTCAAAGGTATAGATGTGTGTGTCCAAGTTTAAGGAAACGGCGGGCTGTCTTCTATTAATGGATTTATTACGATCTTTGCCAGCTGGGTAACGTTTGCTGTGGTCTGGAACAACATGGCGCACAAACAACTATGAGAAATGCAGCCAATATTACATACAGATAATGTGTCATGAGACATGCAAAACATAAATTAAATACACAGAGGACATAAGAAAAGGAAATTAAATGAGCTCAAATATACCTACTGTCATGTCTGTGTGATCATGTTTTTGTTTTGGTCATGTTCGGTTTTGTTTTTGGACTTTTTACTGTCATGACTTGGTCCTGGGGTTTAGTTTTTCTCGAAGGCAACGGAAAGTTGGCTCGGGCGAGACGGGAATGAAGGTACATTTTTATTTAAACACTATAAATACAAAACAAGGAAGTAAACAAAAGGCGCGCACAATGGCGGAGAACAAACTATGAAACCAAACACTTGCACAAAGGCAAAAACTATGAACAACAAAAAACACTAACTGTGGCAATAATAAACAAAACTTACTTGGCATGGACAAAAAGGAGCAGCGTGAACGATGGACATGAAAAAAGAGTCAGAAATGTGCAGAGCATAAATGTGGGGATGTCGTCAGAACGACAAACTGAAAACAATGAACTTAAATACTATAGACATGATTAACGAAAACAGGTGCGTGACTCAAAATGTGAAACAGGTGCGTGACGTGACAGGTGAAAACTAATGGTTGCTATGGTGACAAAACAAAAGTGCACAAAAAGTCCAAAAACAAAACCGAACATGACCAAAACAAAAACATGATCACACAGACATGACACCTACAAACGAGACATAATGATGCAATATGTACATACAGCTAGCCTAAATAGCGTGTTGGCATCGATTAGTTTGCAGTCATGGATTGACCAAGTATGCCTGATAAGCACTCCAGCAAATCAATAAAATTAACAAAGCTCACCTTGTGACGCACAGCATAAAACGTTTGGTGGACAAAATTAGACAAATAAAACACATCTTTCTGTGGCAGCATCGGAGAAAGTTGTACATGTAAATAAACTACGATGTATTCAAGGATCGCTGAAATTAGTAGGACAAAACGGTGCTTGCCAATCAGTTAAGCATGTATAACTTAAACAGTGGGATTTCTTACAATTAGGAAGGTTTGTGTCATGTTTGTTCTCCTGCAGAAAATATATTAAAACAAACTTTTTTTTTTTCTTCATCTTTTTCCATTTTCAAACATCTCTGAAAGATGTCCAGGGAGCCACTACGGCGGCGCTAAAGAGCCGCACGCGACTCTACAGCCGAGGGTTGCTGACCCCCATCTTAAACAAACACCTAACCACTTTTGATAGTAACATATACAAATAATTAAATGATGACAAACTCAAAATCAGTTACTAGGTCATCATCAAGTTTGCTCTAACTAGTACCCTTCGGTATGTAGAATTAACGATCCTTAAGTTTACCGGGTCATATTGATACTTTTTGTGAATGAAAGATGCTGCGTGGTTCAATAAATGCTAAGTTATCTGAACAAAACATCAACATCTCCGCTTTGTATTATTGGTGACGAAGCAAGTTAGTGTCACTGGGAGACAAAAATCGCCTTTGGGCTGTACATTTTTGGCACCCCTGCTATACAAAACCCAAAACCAGTGAAGTTGGCATGTTGCGTAAATCGTAAATAAAAACAGAATAAAATGATTTGCAAATCCTTTTCAACCATCCGGATTGTTATAGGCGCAAAGTTCAAAAAGCCAGCATTTGTGATGGTATGGGGGTGTATTAGTGCCCAAGGCATGGGTAACTTACACATCTGTGAAGGAAACATTAATGCTGAAAGGTACATACAGGTTTTGGAGCAAAATATGTTGCCATCCAAGCAACGTTATCATGGACGCCCCTGCTTATTTCAGCAAGACAATGCCAAGCCACGTGTTATAACAGCGTGGCTTCATAGTAAAAGAGTGCGGGTACTAGACTGGCCTGCCTGTAGTCCAGACCTGTCTCCCATTGAAAATGTGTGGCGCATTATGAAGCCTAAAATACCACAAAGGAGACCCCGGACTGTTGAACAATGGGAAAGAATTCCACCTGAAAAGCTTCAAAAATTGGTCTCCTCAGTTCCCAAACATTTACTGAGTATTGTTAAAAGGAAAGGCCATGTAACACAGTGGTAAAATTGCCCCTGTGCCAACTTTCTTGCAATGTGTTGCTGCCATTAAATTCTAAGTTTGCCAAAAAAAATTAAGTTTCTCAGTTCGAACGTTAAATATCTTGTCTTTGTAGTCTATTCAATTGAATATAAGTTGATAAGGATTTGCAAATCATTGTATTCGGTTTTTATTTACAATTTACACATCGTGCCAACTTCACTGGTTTTGGGTTTTGTATATGCGGGTATAGGCTCCAGTTCTGTAGTTGGCTCACACCAAGAGGGGGCGGCAAATCGAGGCTGGCGATTGAAGTTAGTTAGTAATCTATGGATTTCTAACTGATATAATATGATAAGACTGACAGATTTATTTTTAGGGGCAAAAACTACATTGAGAAAACGTGTAGATTAAATTTCAGTTGTTTTTAAAGAATAACAAAGTTCAGACTGCTCATATCTCAAAATACTCGTAATTTTAGGTACTGTGGTACAAGGATTTTTACAGTAGATATGGGATCAAATGATAATGGAAAAATAATGTGTTATAATAATGTTTCATATTTTCCTCTTCAGGACTCCTTATTTTTGCGGGTGCACCAGGTACTCCCTGTGTCCACATTTAAGGTGCGAGACCCAAGCGATTTGGTCTTGTCCGGACCTTTTCTCCAGTTCCTCCACGCTCTTCCGCTGGAATACAACTTCGCCCTTTACAGGGACATCTTTCAGCGCTTCGGAACACACTACTACAGTTCCGGGACACTGGGGGGTCACTACGACTTGCTCTACCAGTACAACCGAGAAGAGCTCACCAGTTCAGGTAAAAACTTTTTCTCAGTTTATTTGTCACACAGTTTAACAACAAAGCATTTAATGCTGTGCTAAAAGAACATAGACCTTAGCCAAGGCTAACACAAGGAGTTTGTATTTTTTTTATTGTATTTTATTCTTTTATTTATGGACAATAGGCCATTTTCTACCCAAAATTCGGGAACTTTAGGTTCCTGCAACCCTTGTTCCTGGAACTGTAGGGTACTGTTGTGTGGTTTGTGTTTCCACCGCATATCCCAGTTCAGGAAAGTTTATATACATAAAGCTGATGACGTCTGGATGAATGGTAGAGTATATTTCTACTTTGATGCCATGTAAATAAACAGACAATATTCGTTTCGATTTCTTTTACTAAAGCGTAAAAAAATAAAATACAAAGTGATAATATATAAAACGGTATTATTTTGAAAGTGTAGTGCAACTAATTGTACATAAAAAGTCAGTCTTTTGACCAACTGTGTCCAAAAGTCAGAAAATTGTCCCCTCAGTAAATGATTAATTAAACAGGGTCTGGCAAGTAATTACAGTCCATTTCAGGTGTTTATAACAGTACATAAGTAACAAATGTCAACACAAACACAAGATTTAGCATTAGTTTAGCATTGGGTTCATTCGGTTTGAGACCAAAACGTACACAAAATTCCGTGTCGCTAGCCACTGTAGCAGCATGTAAAAAAGTAAAATAGATAATATTTGTTGTGATTTGCCTTTGTTCCATATTGTTCGGGTGTCAGGTTCAAACACTGATGACAAGACAAGAAGCAAGGAATTAAACAGAGACAGAATTACATTTGGCTCAATTTGAGGAGAGTCGCCTGGACACTTTGCACGCCTCCTTCTTTTATTTGGACCTTCCCTGACCACATGGCCAGAGCTGTTTCCAAGGGACGAGGGTCATAAACAGCTTACAGAAAAGGTCGGTTCAAAAAAGAGGTCGTAAAAGAGTTGAAAAAAGAGGTTCAAAAAGAGATCGTCTGGAACTTGGGCAGATACTGCCTTCTCTATATCTTTCTGTTGATTACAATACATGAAAGAAAACAGAAACCCATGTTGCTTTCCATCCTACACAGTGGAGTTTTACAAGCCTTCTTGGTAGGTTCAAAGACATGTTTTTGCTTCTTGCTGGGAACTCATTGAAACACAAAGTTTTTGTGATAACTTAGATAAAATTATTCTAACATCGGGCTTCCCCTTTAAAAGGGCGTAGTCCTCCCAAGTTCCTTTGTTTTCGCGACTATCTGGATCGAGGGAAAACTAGTTTAACAATTTCTTCTGCAAACGGAGTAAGTAGAAGCATTATCAATACCATATGCCAAAAATAAAATACAAAGTGATAATATATAAAACGGTACTATTTTCAAAGTGTAGTGCACCTAATTGTACATAAAAAGTCAGTCTTTTGACCAACTTTGTCCAAAAGTCAGAAAATTGTCCCCTCAGTAAATGATTAATTCATCAGGGTCTGGCAAGTCATTACAGTCCATTTTAGGTGTATATAACAGTACATAAGTAACAAATGTCAACACAAACACAAGATTTAGCTTTAGTTAGGAATAGGGTAATTCGGTTTGAGACCAAAACCTACACAAATTTGCGTGTCGCTAGCCACTGTAGCAGCATGTAAAAAAGTAAAATGGATAATATTTGTTGTGATTTGCCTTTGTTCCATATTGTTCGGGTGTCAGGTTCAAACACTGATGACAAGACAAGAAGCAAAGAATTAAACAGAGACAGAATTACATTTGGCTCAATTTGAGGAGAGTCGCCTGGACACTGTACCCTTGCGCAGTGTCTCAGCACGCTCTGCCAAAAGATTGCACGCCTCCTTCTTTTATTTGGACCTTCCCTGACCACATGGCCAGAGCTGTTTCCAAGGGACGAGGGTCATAAACAGCTCACAGAAAAGGTCGGTTCAAAAAAGAGGTCGTAAAAGAGTTGAAAAAGGAGGTTCAAAAAGAGATCGTCTGGAACTTGGGCAGATACTGCCTTCTCTATATCTTTCTGTTGATTACAATACATGAAAGAAAACAGAAACCCATGTTGCTTTCCATCCTACACAGTGGAGTTTTACAAGCCTTCTTGGTAGGTTCAAAGACATGTTTTTGCTTCTCGCTGGGAACTCATTGAAAAGCAAAGTTTTTGTGATAACTTAGATAAAATTATTCCAACATCGGGCTTCCCCTTTAAAAGGGCGTAGTCCTCCCAAGTTCCTTTGTTTTCGCGACTATCTGGATCGAGGGAAAACTAGTTTAACAATTTCTTCTGCAAATGGAGTAAGTAGAAGCATTATCAATACCATCTGCCAGAAAGAAATGACCATGCTTGCCTAAAGCTGGTGTGTTCTCTTAAGATGGTCCCACTGTTCACTTGATTTTGTTCATCCTGCTACCCCTCCCAAGCGAAGCTGCTTTGGCTTCAATCCATCGAAACTTAAAGTTAACCTAAGTCCTCAAGCAAAATGGAGTGCCCAAAGAATGACTCACTATGCCAGGGGTCGGCAAGGTATTAGCCTACTATCAGAATGACTATGTGTCGCAGGCTGACGCAAATCTTCGTTGACAAGAATGTTGTATTTTAATTTTTATTCTACACATTTTTGCAACATTGGAAATCATCAGTAAAATGGAGGCTTCTCACAGGATGAGATAACTCCTGGAAATGACTGGCTCAGAATCAATCAATCGATGTTTACTTATGTTCAGATCCCCCATCAGGGCAAGGAAAAACGCAACCCAATGGGACAATTAGAAACCTTGGAGAGGACTGCAGATGCAGGGCGACCGGTGCAATGGACGTCGAGGGGATCTAGCATAATATTGTGAGAGTCCAGTCCATAGAAAGTGATAAGTTTATAATATTTAGCACTGATGGACCTATTATTACAAAAATCTCCTTGATAAGTTTCCCAGGAAGTGGGTCAAGTCAACATGTTGTTTGTTTTATCCCATTTACACGCCGTTGCAATTCCTCTAATGTTATTTAATAGAACTCAGTTGTAGCTGGGATGTGTTGTCTTCAATCTCCTTTCTAATGAGTTCAATTTTCTTATTAAAGAAATTCATAAAGTCGTAAAGAATGGCCGACGATATAGATGTGTGTGTCCTAGTTAGAGGATGAAGTGAATTATATTTATATAGAGTTTTTCTCAAGTGACTCAAAGCGCTTTACATTGTGAAACCCAATATCTAAGTTACATTTAAACCAGTGTGGGTGGGTAAAGTGTCTTGCCCAAGGACACAAAGGCTCGGATGGCTGAAGCGGGGATCGAACCTGCAACCCTGAAGTTGCTGGCCCTATCAATCAATCAATCAATTCCTTTATTGTCATTGTCATAATAACACTTAAGTCATACATGTCAACGAGGTTTTGTTTGAGCTTTGTCTAGCGGAAACTGCATTGATGTGCAGGTTGACCATAGTTTACAGTTTAGCATTGTCAAGAAGATGGCGATAAGAGGGGGGGCGTGGAAGTGGGAACAGTCAGATGTCTAATGGGTGTTACGTCGATGTTGCGGCAATGCAATGTCCAGAGCACAATTATTGAGGTGGTGAAGAGCGAGGTAATAAGATGGTCCGGGGCACGGCCGCTCTACCAACCAAGCTATACCTCCCCAAAATACCGCTCCGAGATAACTTCTGGAAATTACTTTCTCAGAATGGCCAAAGGTATAGATGTGTGTGTCCAAGTTTAAAGGGGAACATTATCACAATTTCAGAATTGTTAAAACCATTAAAAATCAGTTCCCAGTGGCTTATTATATTTTTCAAAGTTTTTTTCAAAATTTTACCCATCACGCAATATCCCTAAAAAAAGCTTCAAAGTGCCTGATTTTAACCATCGTTATAAACACCCGTCCATTTTCCTGTGACGTCACATAGTGATGCCAACACAAACAAACATGGCGGAAAGAACAACAAGCTATAGCGACATTAGCTCGGATTCAGACTCGGATTTCAGCGGCTTAAGCGATTCAACAGATTACGCATGTATTGAAACAGATGGTTGTAGTGTGGAGGCAGGTAGCGAAAACGAAATTGAAGAAGAAACTGAAGCTATTGAGCCATATCGGTTTGAACCGTATGCAAGCGAAACCGACGAAAACGACACGGCAGCCAGCGACACGGGAGAAAGCGAGGACGAATTCGGCGATCGCCTTCTAACCAACGATTGGTATGTGTTTGTTTGGCATTAAAGGAAACTAACAACTATGAACTAGGTTTACAGCATATGAAATACATTTGGCAACAACATGCACTTTGAGAGTGCAGACAGCCCAGTTTTCATCAATTAATATATTCTGTAGACATACCCTCATCCGCGCTCTTTTCCTGAAAGCTGTTTTGTCCAGTTTTGGAGTTGATGTCAGCAGGCCAGGGAAGCTAGGGTCAATATTCTTCTCTTGATCATCTTCGGTGGCATAAGGGACGGTGTGAGCCAAGACATCCAGGGGGTTCAGCTCGCTCGTCTGCGGGAACAAACTGCCGCCATTGCTTGCCGTGCTACCGAGGTCCTTTGTCCCTGAATTGCTCACACACTCCGGCAGATTCAATGGGGGTCTGGCGGCAGATTTCTTTGACTTTATCGTTGGAAATGCATCTGCAGGATATCCACACATTCTTGCCATCTCTGTCGTAGCATAGCTTTCGTCGGTAAAGTGTGCGGAACAAACGTCCAATTTCTTGCCACTTTCGCATCTTTGGGCCACTGGTGCAACTTGAATCCGTCCCTGTTCGTGTTGTTACACCCTCCGACAACACACCGACGAGGCATGATGTCTCCAAGGTACGGAAAACAGTCGAAAAAACGGAAAATAACAGAGCTCATTTGACTCGGTGTTTGAGAAAATGGCGGATTGCTTCCCGATGCAACGTCACGTTGTGACGTCATCGCTCCGAGAGCGAATATTAGAAAGGCGTTTAATTCGCCAAAATTCACCCATTTAGAGTTCGGAAATCTGTTAAAAAAATATATGGTCTTTTTTCTGCAACATCAAGGTATATATTGACGCTTACATGGGTCTGGTGATAATGTTCCCCTTTAAGGAAATGGCAGGCTGATTTATTAAAATCTTTGCAAGCTGGGTAGTGTTTGCTGTGGTCTGGAACAACATGGCACACAAACAACTATCAGAAATGCAGCCAATATTACATACAGATAACAAGTCACGAGACATCCATTCATCCATTTTTGCAAATATAAATTAAATACACAGAGGACATAAGTAGAGGAAATTAAATGAGCTCAAATATACCTAACAAATGAGGCATAATGATGCAATATGTACATACAGCTCGTCTAAATAACATGTTAGCATCGATTCGCTTGCAGTCATGGATTGACCAACTATGCCTGATTAGCACTCCAGCAAATCAATAAAATCAACAAAGCTCACTTTTGTGCAATTCACGCACAGCATAAAATATTTGGTGGACAAAATGAGACAAAGAAGGAGTGGCATAAAACACGTCTTTCTGTGGCAGCATCGGAGAAAGTTGTACATGTAAACAAACTACGATGAGTTCAAGGATCGCTGAAATTAGTAGGACAAAATGGCGCTTGCCAAATACTCTCATCAGTGAAGCATGTTTAATATAAACTGTGGGATTTCTAACATTTAAGAAAGTTTATGTCATGTTTGTTCTCCTACAGAATATATATATATATATATATATATATATATATATATATATATATATATATATATATATATATATATATATATATATATATATATATGCACATATATATATATATGGACACAAATTCCTCAATCTGATTGACAAACACTTTCCCAAAGACAACACCCTAAGAAAAGTATTCAACAAGAACAACATTAAATTGAGCTACAGCTGCATGAACAATATACGACAAATCATCTCAAACCACAACAAAACAATTGCAAATGAGCCGTCGACCCCCAGACAGAGCGACTCCAAAACCAACAAAGCATGTAACTGTCGAAAGAAACCTGATTGCCCCCTCAACGGGGGGTGCTTACAAACATCAGTTGTCTACCAATCTAAGGTAATACGCAAGGACATTAACACATCCGACACATATGTAGGATTAACCGAGGGAGAATTCAAAACCAGATGGAACAATTACAAGGCTTCTTTCAGGAACAAAAACCTGCGAAATACCACAGAACTCAGCAAACACATTTGGGACCTCAAAGACAATAATGTTGAATATTCAATAACATGGCAAATTCTTGCATCCAGCACACCTTACAATAGTGGTAATAAAAGATGCAACCTATGCTTGAAAGAGAAACTGTTTATTATTTACCGTCCAGACCTGTCATCCCTCAACATGCGCAGCGAAATTGTAACAGCATGCCGCCATAGATGGAAACACCTCCTAGGTAACACATGAGCCAATCACCACGCCCCTAGGCCAGCCTGTACCCACCCACTCTGTGCCCTATATAAACCATGGTATGCGAATGCTCCCATTAAAATCTCCTGATGATTGAGGGTACCCCCCCTCATGAAACATATATATATATATATATATATATATATATATATATATATATATATATATTTATATATACATATATATTTTATTTTATTTTTTTATTTTTTTATTTAGCCAGATTTTGAAGCTCTTAGGGTTATCAGCAACCTGCGCCTCTTTAGCGCCGCTCTAGTGGCTCCCTGGACCTCTTTCAGAGACATGTGAAAATGGAAAAAGATTAAGAAAAAAAAAAAAATAATAATAATTATATATATATATATATTTTATTTTTTTTCTTAAAAAAAAAAAAAAAAAAAAAAAAAAATATATATATATATATATATATATATATATATATATATACATATATATATATATATATATATATATATATATATATATATATATATATATATATATATATATATTTTTTTTTTCTTAATCTTTTTCTATTTTCACACATCTCTGAAATAGGTCCAGGGAGCCACTAGAGCGGCGCTAAAGAGGCGCAGGTTGCTGATATCCCTAAGAGCTTCAAAATCTGGCTAAATACTGTATATTCTTCTGTAAATGTGTTTAAAAGAGGTTTTTTTGTAAAAAAAAAAATAATAATAATAAATAAAAAATAAATACACAAACATTAAACTGTAAACTACTTCAAAGACTACAGTACTGCAAAATGGTTTTACTAATCAGTGTTCTTTAACACAAAAATGCCTCACAAAAGTTCCTGCAACCCGAAAGTTATTTTTGTTCTTCTTTGTCTCCTTTTGTCAAATAGAAATACACAAGAAATAAACACGTTTTTTTTCTGCCATAGGTGAAACAGAGGAGCATGTCAAAGGTTGTCTGGGACGAGAAACAAGATGGGCCGCGGTCCTGTACAGTCAACACGGGAATGCACCCGCGTGCTCCGACAACAAGATGACTCAAAAATATCAAGGTTTATTCACAAAACTGTTATTTTTTTTACTGGTGAGTATTTGTTAGCATAATATCTCGTAAAACGTTTTCGTTGTCCGTCCCCAGGCTCGTACATTCGTGCAGCAGAGAAGTCGTTCTCTGCGGTGAAAGGCGGTCGAGCCAGAGAGGCGGCTGCTCTGGCCTGGGACAAGCAGGGTCCGGCTCCTGATCGAACCTCCTACAAGAACTGGGCCAAGTCTGTCCTTGAAAATCCTGCCGTGGTCGATTACAAGGTTTGCATTTATTAACTCTTGAACACGTTCATTGGTCAAATTCACGGGAAGCTGACTGTCAGGTTCAAACACCGAACTATCTATTAAACAGGACAAAAAGCAAGGAATCAAACAGAGACAGGATTCAATTTAGCTCATGAGGACATACTTGCCAACCTTGAGATGTCCGAATTCGGGAGATGACGGGGGGGCAGGGTTTGGTGGTAGCGGGGGTGTATATTGTAGCGTCCCAGAAGAGTTAGTGCTGCAAGGGGTTCTGGGTATTTGTTCTGTTGTGTTTATGTTGTGTTATGGTGCGGATGTTCTCCCGAAATGTGTTTGTAATTCTTGTTTGGTGTGGGTTCACAGTGTAACGCATATTTGTAACAGTGTTAAAGTTGTTTATACGGCCACCCTCAGCGTGACCTGTATGGCTGTTGACCATGTATGAATAGATAGATAGTACTTTATTGATCCCTGGGGGAAACTCAGCATCACAGTTCGCTCACAATAGACAATAAGAAGAAGAAATAATATAATATATAATATATTATATATATAATATATAAATAATATAAATATATTCTACATATACTCTACATTTAAGTGCAGTCAAGGAACATATGCATTATGCAGTCTGATGGCTGTCGGTATGAAGGACCTTCTGTGTCGTTCTTCATACCAATATTTGTAACAGTGTTAAAGTTGTTTATACGGCCACCCTCAGTGTGACCGGTATGGCTGTTGACCAAATATGCCTTGCATTCACTTATGTGTGTATAGAAGTCGCATATATTATGTGAATGGGCCAGCACGCTGTTTGTATCGAGGAAAAGCGGACGTGATGACAGGTTGTAGAGGACGCTAAAGGCAGTGCCTTTAAGGCACGCCCCCAATATTGATGTCCGGGTGGAAATCGGGAGAAATTCAGGAGAATGGTTGATTTTCGGGAAGGGCACTGAGATTCGGGAGTCTCCCGGGAAAATCGGGAGGGTTGGCAAGCATGCATGAGGAGAGCGCGTGGACCTGCACCCTCGTACAGTGTCACCCCACGCTCTGAGGAAAAAGTCCCCGCGCCTCCCCATTTTTTTGGGCATTCCCTGATTACATAGCTGAAGCTGCTTCGAAGGGGAGGGGTCACATTATGCAGCAGCCCAGCACTGGGTCATAAACAGTCAAAACAAAATGTGCTTGGAGCGGTGTCGGATTCACCCCCTCTCTGCTCGTCCGCCTTATCTTCTTGGAGACGTCGGGTCCTGATACGGCCCCTCCCGCGGCTGTCCAGATCTGAAAAACAGACACTTCTACGGCGAGGCGCATTCCATGGCACACAGTGGAGATTTACAAGCTGTCCGCCTTTGCTTGATAAGAACAAGGACAGCTTTGTGAGCACAAGTAAATAGTAACCAGGGCCACCTGTCTTCACGAAGAGCAACCTGAACTGCAAGCAAACAAGTTGTGTGATAACTTATATACAATTATTCTGACACTGACCTGCGTGTTTTCTAAGGTGCTGCCCATCGTAGATCTGGTACGGGGTATCCCCTGTGCAGCCACAAAGAGGAGGCACTTGAAGAAGGCCCTGCTCCAGTATTTCGAGGAGTTCGACACGTGCAAGTGTGCGCCGTGCCTCAACAACGCCAAAGCGTATCTCTCCGGTACTGAGTGCAAGTGTGCCTGCCAGACTGGCACATTTGGCCCTAATTGTGAACAAAGAGCTACTGACTACACCTCAGGTATTGTTGACCTCCCAAAGTACAAAACCCTAAAACCAGTGAAGTTGGCACGTTGTGTAAATCGTAAATAAAAAGAGAATACAATGATTTCCTTATATTCAATTGAATAGACTGCAAAGACAAGATACTTAATGTTCAAACTGGAAATTATTGGGTTTTTTTTTTGCAAATATCATCTCATTTGGAATTTGATGCCTGCAACATGTTTCAAAAAAGCTGGCGCAAGTGGCAAAAAAGACTGAGAAAGTTGAGGAATGCTCATCAAACACTTATTTGGAACATCCCACAGGTGAACAGGCTGATTGGGAACAGGTGGGTGCCATGATTGGGTATAAAAGCAGCTTCCGTGAAATGCTCAGTCATTCACAAACAAGGATGGGGCGAGGGTCACCACTTTGTCAACAAATGCGTGAGCAGATTTGTCCAACAGTCTGAGAACAATATTTCTCAACGAGCTATTGCAAGGAATTTAGGGATTTCACCATCTACGGTCTGTATTAACATCAAAAGTTTCAGAGAATCTGGAGAAATCCCTGCACGTAAGCGATGATATTACGGACCTTCAATCCCTCAGGATGTACTGCATCAAAAAGCGACATCAGTGTGTAAAGGATATCACCACATGGGCTGAGGAACATTTCAGAAAACCATTTTCAGTAACTACAGTTTGTCGCTACAGCTGTAAATGCAAGTTAAAACTCTACTATGCAAAGCCAAAGCCATTTATCACCAACACCCAGAAACGCTACCGGTTTTGCTGGGCCCGACCTCATCTTAGATGGACTGATGCAAAGTGGAAAAGTGTTATGTGGTCTGACGAGTCCACATTTGGGATTGTTTTTGGAAACTGTGGACGTCGTGTCCTCCGGACAAAAGAGGAAAAGAACCATCCGGGCTGTTATAGGCGCAAAGTTCAAAAACCAGCATCTGTGATGGTATGGGGGTGTATTAGTGCCCAAGGCATGGGTAACTTACACATCTGTGAAGGCACCATTAATGCTGAAAGGTACATACATGTCTTGGAGCAACATATGTTGCCATCCAAGCAACGTTATCATGGACGCCCCTGCTTATTTCAGCAAAACAATGCTAAGCCATGTGTTACATCAACGTGGCTTCATAGTAAAAGAGTGCGGTACTAGACTGGCCTGCCTGTAGTCCAGACCTGTGTGTTGTTTTAAAGCCTAAAATACCACAACAGATACCCGGGCTGTTGAACAACTTAAGCTGTACATCCAGGGGCACCGAAAAGGGGGGTTAAAGGAGACAGATTCTAGGGGCCCATGATGGAGGGGGGCCCAGAGAGGCCCCTAATGATGATGAAATTATAATACAGAAAAAAATAATGACACTGTGTTTGGGGCCCTGTAAAGATTCTTTTCATGGGGCCCAAAATCCCTAGCGGCGCCCCTGTGTATACATCAAGCAAGAATGGGAAATAATTCCACCTGAAAAGGTTCAAAAATTGGTCTCCTCAGTTCCCAAACATTTACTGTATTTTTCGGAGTATAAGTCGCACCGGAGTATAAGTCGCACCTGCCGAAAATGCATAATAAAGACGGAAAAAAACATACATAAGTCGCACTGGAGCCTGGCCAAACTTTGAAAAAAACTGTGACTTATAGTCCGATACTGAGTTTTGTTTTGTGGGGCGGTAAAGCTCGGTTGGTAGAGCGGCCGTGCCTGCAACTTGAGGGTTGCAGGTTCGATCCCCGCATCAGCCATCCTAATTACTGCCGTTGTGTCCTTGGGCAAGACACTTTACCCACCTGCTCCCAGTGCCACCCACACTGGTTTAAATGTCACTTAGATATTGGGTAAAGCGCTTTGAGTCACTAGAGAAAAGCGCTATATAAATATAATTCACTTCACTTAAAAGGAAAGGCCATGTAACACAGTGGTAAAAATGCTCCGTGACAACTTTTTTGCAATGTGTTACTGCCATTAAATTTTGCAAACAAAAATTAAGTTTCTTAGTTCAATTATTAAGTATCTTGTCTTTGTCTATTCAATTGGATATAAGTTGAAAAGGATTTGCAAATCATTGTATTCTGTTTTAATTTACGATTTACACAACGTGCCAACTTCACTGGTTTTGGGTTTTGTACAATTACACAATTTATGTCACGAGACTCATCGTTTTGCACACCCGCACAGAGGAAGTCGACGGTTCCTGGAGCTGCTGGGAGCAATGGAGTCGCTGTGGAGCTTTCATGAAAAGACATCGCAGGAGGAGGTGCAATAACCCCGCTCCCTTGAGAGGAGGCCAACCTTGCACGGGCCCTGACACGGATGAGGAGCCGTGTCACATCTCCCTCTTTAAAGGGTAGAAGCTTTCGAATGTATTTTTAACACACATTTTCAGAGCTTAATCTTTGATCCTCATGTTTTCATATCTAGAGAGGAAACATGTGACAATGATGATGACTTCTCTATGGGATGGAGGGAAGAGCTGCCTCCTGGTGTGAAGGGTTGTCCCAGGCCACCGCCACCCGACAATAGCTTCCTCAGGGTAATAATCAATGAATATTGACAAATGTAGGAAGGCCGTTCCTTTTTGGAGATTGAATTACCGTATTTTTCGGACCATAGGACGCACCGGATTATAAGGCGCAGTGCCGATGAGTGGGTCTATTAAAGTCTTTTTTCATACAAAAGGCGCATTATTATATCTTCTCAATAAAGCAACATCAACGCCGGAAATGTGTCCCGTGAAAAACTGCCCGACGGAACCCTCTAATAACTAACGTTCCGTGGGTGAATTATGTAAACCCACACTGCAAAAAGTCAGTGTTCAGAAACAAGAAAAAAAAATACAAAAATGAGGGGTATTTTATTTTAACTAAGCAAAATTATCTGCCAATAGTGTCATGACTTGGTCCTGGGGTTTAGTTTTTGTAGAAAGCAACGGAAAGTTGGCTCGGGCGAGACGGGAATGTGAGAACATATTCATTTAAACTTGTCAAAAAAAGTACAAACGAAAAGCGCGCACAGTGGCGGAGAAACAACTTGGCTATGAAAACAAATACTTGCACAAAGGCAGAAACTATGAACAACAAAAAAACACTAACTGTGGCATTAATAAACAAAACTTACTTGGCATGGACAAAAGGAGCAGCGTGAAGGATGGACATGAAAAAAGTGTCAGAAATGTGCAGAGCATAAATGTGGGATGTCACCAGAAAGACAAACTGAAAACAATGAACTTAAATACTACAGACATGATTAACGAAAACAGGTGCATGACTCAAAACGTGAAACAGGTACGTGACGTGACAGGTGAAAACTAATGGGTTGCTATGGTGACAAACAAGAGTGCACAATGAGTCCAAACGTGGAACAGGTGAAACTAATGGGTAATCATGGAAACAAGACAAGGGAGTGAAAAGCCAGAAACTAAAGAGTCCAATAGCTAAACAAAATATGACTAAAACAAAACATGATCACACAGACATGACAAATAGAACAAGAAAATTCGGCTTGTCAAGACTTTCCAAAACAAGTAAAATTAGCTAACTTCAATGAACCCCAAAATACCTTAAAATAAGTATATTCTCACTAATAACAAGTGCACTTTTCTTGGTAGAAAAAAAATGAGACCTTTTTGCTCAATATGTTGAAAAATATTCTTAAATGAAGTAAATGCTAGTGCCATTATCTTGACATAATGATATGCGCTCGGCATCATGATTTTTTTTTTCATGCTTGAAGTAAGAAATTATTACTTTAAAAAAGCAGTTTTATACTTGTGAGTGTTGATGACACAGCTTTGCAACAGTTGATATTCTAGTTTCAAGCATGTTTTACTCAATATAGGTCATCAAATCTCAGCAACAAGCTGTAATATCTTACTGAGATAATTTAGGACCAAAACCCTTAAAACAAGTAAAACACTCTAACATAAAATCTGCTTAGTGAGAAGAATGATCTCATCAGGCAGAAAATAAGCAAATATCACCCTTATTTGAGATATTTAATCTTACTTAAATTTCAGTTTTTGCAGTGTATAAACTGTAGTGCACTGCAAAAAGTCAGTGTTCAGAAACAAGAAAAATAAATACAAAAATTAGGGGTATTTTATTTGAACTAAGCAAAATGATCTGCCAATAGAACAAGAAAATTCGGCTTGTCAAGACTTTCCAAAACAAGTAAAATTAGCTAACTTCAATGAACCCCAAAAGACCTTAAAATAAGTATATTCTCACTAATAACAAGTGCAGTTTTCTTGGTAGAAAAAAAAGAGACCTTTTTGCTCAATATGTTGAAAAATATTCTTAAATGAAGTAAATGCTCGTGCCATTATCTTGACATAATGATATGCGCTCGGCATCATGATTTTTTTTTCATGCTTGAAGTAAAAAAAATTAATACTTTAAAAAAGTAGTTTTATACTTGTGAGTGTTGATGACACAGCTTTGCAACATTTGATATTCTAGTGTCAAGCATGTTTTACTCAATATAGGTCATCAAATCTCAGCAACAAGCTGTAATATCTTACTGAGATCATTTAGGACCAAAACCCTTAAAACAAGTAAAACACTCTCACATAAAATCTGCTTAGTGAGAAGAATTATCTTATCAGACAGAAAATAAGCAAATGTCACCCTTATTTGAGATATTTAATCTTACTTAGATTTCAGTTTTTGCAGTGCACTACAGTTTTTACACGAAAAGCAAGCTTGTTACATCACGGCCCAGATGGCTCCATATATCTCCGCTTTCTTTACTCAATTGTAGTCCAAAGTTTTAGTCGATAAGCTCCTTATTTTTCTCTATCCTCTTGTTGTGGGGCAGACTGGCTCGTGCATGCACGTGCATGCTAAAATCCTCCGCCGTTGCCATTTCTAATAAAAAGTAGCGTACAGTTCTAACTTTTATCTGTCAGTAAACCTGATATTGAAATGTTAAAAACTACTACATGTCTGACATGGATAAGACACAGTCAAAGCGGGCTTGATCCGGAGGAGGACTTCGGCACATAAATACAAGGAAGCGTTTTAAATGTACAAAATCCAAAACCGGTGAAGTTGGCACGTTGTGGAAATCGTAAATAAAAACAGAATACAATGATTTGCCAATCCTTTTCAACTTATATTCAATTGAATAGACTGCAAAGACAAGACACTTAATGTTCGAACTGAGAAACTTAATTTTTTTTGCAATTAATTATTAACTTAGAATTTAATGGCAGCAACACGTCGCAAAAAAGTTGGCACAGGTGCATTTTTACCACTGTGTTACATGTCCTTTCCTTTTAACAACACTCAGTAAACGTTTGGGAACTGAGGAGACCACGTCCACAGTTTCCAAAAACAATTTGAAAGGAGGACTCGTCAGACCACAGAACACTTTTCCACTTTGCATCAGTCCATCTTAGATGAGCTCGGGCCCAGCGAAGCCGGCGGTGTTTCTGGGTGTTGTTGATAAATGGCTTTGGCTTTGCATAGTTGTCATGTCTGTGATCATGTTTGTTCAGTTATGTTTTGTTTGGTTTTTGGACACTTTTTAGTTCCTGGTTTCACTCCCTTGCTTTGTCACCATAGCAACCATTAGTTTCACCTGGTTCACATCCTCATGTCACGCACCTGTCTCACGTTTTCACATTTTGAGTCACGCACCTGCTTTCACTGATCATGTCACTGCTATTTAAGCCAGTCTGTTTCTGTTGTTCGTCCTGGTGACATTATCATATCTATCTATCCTTACTACCTCTGCTACCTGTCATGCCAAGCCATTGTTCCATGCACGTTTTTCATGCCACAGTAAGTGTTGTATATTTCATGTTTAGCGTTTTTGCCTTTGTGCAAGTTTTTGTTTCATTAGCCAAGTTTTTGTTCTCCGCCATTGTGCGCGCCTTTTGTTTGCTTCCTTTTTTTGTAGTTTGTTAGTGTTTTAATAAATCATGTACTTACATTCACGCCTTGCCCGCGCCAATTTTCCTTTGCACCACGGGAAAACAAACCACGCCAAAGTCCACGTTCTGTCAATAGTAGAGTTTTAACTTGCACTTACAGATGTAGCGACAATGTAGTTACTGACAGTGGTTTTCTGAAGTGTTCCTGAGCCCATGTGGTGATATCCTTTACACACTGATGTCGCTTTTTGATGCAGTACCACCTAAGGGATCGAAGGTCCGTAATATCATCGCTTACGTGTAGTGATTTCTCCAGATTTTCTAAACCTTTTGATGATATTACGGACCGTAGATGGTGAAATCCCTAAATTCCTTCCTATAGCTCGTTGAGAAATGTTGTTCTTAAACTGTTCGACAATTTGCTCACGCATTTGTTCACAAAGTGGTGACCCTCGCCCCATCCTTGTTTGTGAATGACTGAGCATTTCATGGAAGCTGATTTGTATACCCAATCATGGCACCCACCTGTTCCCAATTAGCCTGTTCACCTGTGCAATGTTCCAAATAAGTGTTTGATGAGCATTCCCTCAACTTTCTCAGTCTTTTTTGCCACTTTTTTGAAACATGTTGCAGGCATCAAATTCCAAATGAGCTAATATTTGCAAAAAATAACAAAGTTTTCCAGTTCGAACGTTAAGTATATTGTCTTTGCAGTCTATTCAATTGAATATAGGTTGAAAAGGATTTGCAAATCATTGTATTCTGTTTTTATTGTGCTAACTTCACTGGTTTTGGGTTTTGTAGATTGAAAATCATAACATTACCCCTTTAAAAATGGCACACAGACGAAAATTGTGTGGTGGGATTCATTGTGCTCATCTATAATCACAAGTTTTGAGTTTTGTAATGGAGACTGACAAGTCAAATCTACAGAAACTAAAACAAGGATGCCAAGGGGACTGGTTTTTTTTCAGTACTTTTGGCATTTTTAGAAAGCAAAGCAGTACTATGACTTTGGTGAGGATGAGGAGGTCAAGTGCTACACCGGATTTGACATGGAAGGTTTCCAGTTCATCAACTGTCTTCCAGATGGGACGTGGAGTCAAGCAAAAGGGAGGTGCCTCAGTAAGTTTATGGCTCATTGAAATAATATATGTCCAAATCTGTGTATCTGCTTTCAAGGAATGTCCTTTCTGCACCTTTAGGAAAGATCTGCCTTCCTCCCAACATCCCTGACAGCATGACATTGTCACCCAACAAAGAGGAATACAAAGTGGGTGACATAGTGGGTTTTAACTGCGTTGAGGCGAGCCTGTTTCCACTGCCTCGAGGTCTGCACAGGTGTGGCAACAGCCTCACCTGGGAGCCCCCGTTACCTGCAGCACTACACTGCACTGATGGTACATACTATACTACACATGCCGCTGTTTCACTGCTTGATGTGTTATACTGTAAAGGAGGCACTAGTCTAACACTGGCTTGGTGAGGATGTTGTATTTTTAATTTTTTTAAAGGCAAATTTTTTTTAATGAAAAGTCTTGTTTCTTTCTGTTTGCTGCAGAGGAACCGTTTCAACCCGACAGTCAGTGCGGTCCTGGTGAGCAACGTCAAGGCTCTCAATGTGCCTGCATACCACGGGAGAGCTGCTTGTAAGATTTTATTGATCAGTAGTTTGTGTTTGCAAACCTTACAAAAGCACATGTTTCTAGTAAAACTCACAAATATACATTAATTCGGGCATTATTAGACATAGTGCATGTTTGGTTTGGAGTTATGCTTGAAACATTTTGTTATTGCTTCAAACACATATTCTCAGGATTCTAAGAACATACTGTCATATTTGTCAGGTTTGTCACTGACAGTTCAGTTAGGTTTTGGTTTTTCCTGTCTTTGTTTCCTGTCAGCGCTCTTATTTTGGTTATTTCCTGATTATCTCCCTGAGTGCTTTGTCCCCTCAGCTGTGGCTGATTGGCACCTGGCCACACCTGGTGTCAATCAGCCAGCTGCTATTTAAACCTGCCTTCCTCTCCAGTCAGGGCTGGATTATTATGTCAGAGTTTGTTGGTGACGAACCCCAAGATGCAGAGATGGCAGGCTTTGTCCAGGAAAA
The DNA here is from genome assembly GCF_033978685.3 of Nerophis lumbriciformis. Taxonomy (NCBI): domain Eukaryota; kingdom Metazoa; phylum Chordata; class Actinopteri; order Syngnathiformes; family Syngnathidae; genus Nerophis; species Nerophis lumbriciformis. The sequence goes on along the minus strand of NC_084567.2, from coordinate 31,154,708 downwards.
CATGATTTAATTTGACACTATAGCAAAAAAAAAAAAAAAAAAGGGTACAAACAAAAGGCGCGCACAAGGCGGAGAACAAACTTGGCTATGAACTAAAATAACACAAAGGCTAACTGTCGACAAGAAACAAAAACACTTACTGTGACACGAACGAACTATGACATGAGCAGAGTGAACAAAAGTAGACAGAGCTACAATGACAAGTATTATGACAGGTAGTAGTGACAATAATCCAGCACTGACTGGAGAGGAAGGCAGGTTCAAATAGCAGCTGGCTGATTGACACCAGGTGTGGCCAGGTGCCAATCAGCCACAGCTGAGGAAACAAAGCACTCAGGGAGATAATCAGGAAATAACCAAAATAAGAGCGCTGACAGGAAACAAAGACAGGAAAAACCAAAACCTATCTGAACTGCCAGTGACAAACCTGACAATATTGAGTAAAAAAAAGTGTTTGCAAACCTTACAAAAGCACATGTTTCTAGTAAAACTCACAAAGATACATTAATTCAGGCATTATTAGACATATTGCATGTTTGGTTTAGGAGTTATGCTTAAAACAATTTTGTATTGCTTCATATGAATTTTCTCAGGATTCTAAGAACATTACTGTCATATTGAGTAAAAAAAACAATTTTTGTTTTTGAAAAATTTACAAAAGCACATGTTTCTAGTAAAACTCGCAAAAATACATTAATTCAGGCATAATTACACATATTGCATGTTTGGTTTAGGAGTTATGCTTGAAACAAATTTGAATTGCTTCAAAGACATTTTCTCAGTATTCTCAGAACATTACTCTCATATTGAGTAAAAAAAACATTTTTGTTTTTGCAAACCTTACAAAAGCACATGTTTGTGGTAAAACACACAAAGATACATTAATTCAGGCATTATTAGACATATTGCATGTTTGGTTTGGGGAGTTATGCTTGAAACATTTCTTAATTGCTTCAAACACATTTTCTCAGGATTCTAAGAACATTACTTTCATATTGAGTAAAAAAAACATTTTTGTGTTTGCAAACCTTACAAAAGCACATGTGTGTGGTAAAATACACAAAGATACATTAATTCAGGTATTATTAGACATATTGCATGTTTGGTTTAGGAGTTTTGCTTGAAACAATTTTGTATTGCTTCGTACGCATTTTCTCAGGATGCTAGAACATACTTTCATATTGAGTAAAAAATAACATTTTTGTGTTTGCAAACCTTACAAAAGCACATATGTCTAGTAAAACTCACAAAGATACATTAATTCAGGCATTATTAGACATATTGCATGTTTAGTTTAGGAGTTATGCTTGAAACCTTTTTTTATAGCTTCAAACATATTTTCTCAGGATTCTAAGAACATTACTGTCATATTGAGTAAAAAAACAAATTGTTGTGTTTGCAAACCTTACAAAAACACATGTTTCTAGTAAAACTCACAAAGATACATTAATTCGGGCATTATTAGACATATTGCATGTTTAGTTTAGGAGTTATGCTTGAAACCTTTTTTATAGCTTCAAACATATTTTCTCAGGATTCTAAGAACATTACTGTCATATTGAGTAAAAAAAAACATTTTTGTGTTTGCAAACCTTAAAAAAGCACATGTTTGTGCTGAAATACACAAAGATACATTAATTCAGGCATTATTAGACATATTTGATGTTTGGTTTAGGAGTTATGCTTGAAAAAAAGTGTATTGCTTCAAACATATTTTCTCAGGATTCTAAGAACATTACTCACATATTGAGTAAAAAAAAATGTGTTTGCCAACCTTACAAAAGCACATGTTTCAAGTAAAAGTCACACATATACATATAATTAAGTGGTATTCTTGGATATATTGCATGTTTGGTTTATGAGTCATGCTTGAAACAATTTTTTACCTTTTTGACACAGATTTATCCCAGATTTTTTTCTTTTCTGCACCTTATCTACGATTAAGCCCAAAATTGTTCATATTCAGGCCAGTTTATTTTATTTGGTGAACAAGTATCTTCTGTCACAATCTAGTTCAGGAGGGGTCCAAACGTTTTCCAATGAGGGACGCACACAGAAATATCTAATTATGTTGGGCTGATATTTTTAATTTTCAAAGATACAAGTAATACACAATATATATTTAAAAAAAATAATACATGTAATATATGTCAACTTTGTGTTATTAGAATCAAAACTTCAAGTTTTTCTCTTTTTATCACGCATGTTTGGTTTTTGCTTAACATTTTTATGTTGTGTATTTTATTGTATTTTTTAAAGAAATAGTATTTTTAGTAAAATAGATAATAAATTAGATGCTGGAAATGATAGATGGTTTTGGACACACCTGGTGTTGTTACTGAAATTGAAATATAGTTAAATGGCTAATACTTGATTTGATATGATAAATAATGAAACATTTTAGGTGCAAAATATATATTTATTGTGAATTAATATTTTTAACATGTCTTACACATAAACTTTCCATGATTAAACACATTTTCAAAAATCACTAACTCAAAATAAAATATACCGCATATTCCCCATATCCATGGGCGTTACGTTCTGAATACGCCCAATTAGCAGATCAATGTGATAATCAAGAGTCCAAAAAATATATATGTTTATGTTTTAAGACTCAGGCAAACTTTATTGATCCACAAGGGAAATGAATCCACACAGTAGCTCAGTTACTGTTAGTTAGGGCAGTGGTTCTCAACCTTTTTTCAGTGATGTACCCCCTGTGAACATTTTTTTAATTCAAGTACCCCCTAATCAGAGCAAAGCATTTTTGGTTGAAAAAAAAAGAGATAAAGAAGTGAAATACAGCACTATGTCATCAGTTTCTGATTTATTAAATTGTATAAAAATATTGCTCATTTGTAGTGGTCTTTCTTGAACTATTTGGAAAAATATATATAAAAATAACTAAAAACTTGTTGAAAAATAAACAAGTGATTCAATTATAAATAAAGATTTCTACACATAGAAATAATCATCAACTTAAAGTGCCCTCTTTGGGGATTGTAATAGAGATCCATCTGGATTCATGAACTTAATTCTAAACATTTCTTCACAAAAAAAGAAATCTTTAACATCAATATTTATGGAACATGTCCACAAAAAAATCTAGCTGTCAACACTGAATATTGCATTGTTGCATTTCTTTTCACAGTTCTTTTTGACAGACATTTTAGTGACAAACCTGAGCTTGTGCTTCACTGAGTTTATGAACTTACATTCATATTTTGTTGAAGTATTATTCAATAAATATATTTATAAAGGATTTTTGAATTGTTGCTATTTTTAGAAGATTTAAAAAAAATCTCACGTACCCCTTAGCATACCTTCAAGTACCCCCAGGGGTACGTGTACCCCCATTTGAGAACCACTGAGTTAGGGTAAGGATGCAAATGATAATGCATACAAGTGCACAAAAAGAGGGCGAAAACAAAAGGTATAGACTAAAAATGTACCATAGTAGCAATATAAAATATAACATGTATGTAATATTTACATATTATATATATACAGTACATAATTTATATTATTATATTGTATTATATTTTTATATAATATATACAATATATAACAAATCCCAATTACCATGTACAATATTACTGTCATGATCCGTGGTCCGGATCATGTTTTTGTTATGTTCTGTTAGTTTTAGACTCCACAGTTCCTGTTTTTGTGTGCACCCTTGTTTGTTTTAGTTACCATGGCGACTTATGATTTTCACCTGCCTCTGGTGTTCGGGACACGCACCTGTTTCCAATCAAGAGACATAATTTAAGCCCACCTTTGCCAGTCAGTCGTCCTGCCGTCATTATCGGTTTCATGCCACAGTTTCATGTTGTGCTATGCCGTAGTTACGTTAGTTGTTTCATGCCACAGTAAGTCTTGCTTGTTCTATGTCCACAGTTCATGCTTAAGTGTTAGCGTCTATATTTCCTGCGTTAAGTTTTTTTTGTTCTTTAGCCTCTCGTGCGAACGGCACGCTTTCCTTTTGTTTTAGTTCCTGTCTTTTGTGATGTGTCGGATTAATTATTTAATAAATATGTTCCTACCTTCAAGTCCTGTCGGGAATAGTCCGTTTGCATCCTGGGAGAACAAACCTCGCAGTAAGCTGTGAAAACCTCGTCTTGACAATTACAGTATATGTAAGAGCTGCAGCAAAAAAAAAAAAATGGCAGCATAAATAGAGAGGAGATCCAGCAGAAAATATACATTATAAACAAAGAGAGGTAGCTAACATAGAAGCGGTCAGGTAATAGACAGATGTCATCTATTGCTGTATGGTGAGTGATTATACAGCTGTGGGAACGGAGCTGAAGGATCCCGTTAGAGTATGAGCTCCGCTGTCCCTCAATTGTCTGGTGGAGTGGGTGGGCAGGATTGTCCAAGATGGCGAGCAGTTTGTCCAGTGACCTCCTGTCCCTCACTGGCACAAACGCCTCCAACTGCATGGTGCCAATACCGGTAGTTTATTTTCGGATCACTTTGTCAATCCGGTTTAAGTCCCTTTTTGCTGGTGCTGCTCCCCCAACAAACCACTGCAAAGTACAGGGCACTGGCCACAACAGACTGAAAAAAGATCTCCAACAGCTTGCTGCACACACTTTGACAATAATTAAGCTTTATTTATGCTGCCCAAAAGCCTTTGCTAGTGTTGGTGTTTTCCTCCGATTTCAGATCAACATTTGCAACAAGTGACTGTAATAACCGGATTAGATTCAACTGACTTGTATGTACTGTGTTGTCCTGAAGTCAATTGTTAATATTCTTTACATAATTACGAGGGATGTCCGATATTATCGGCCGATAAATGCGTTAAAATGTAATATCGGAAATTATCGGTATCGGTTTTTTTTATCGGTATCGTTTTTTTTATTTTATTTTTTTTATTTTTTTTATTAAATCAACATAAAAAACACAAGATACACTTACAATTAGTGCACCAACCCAAAAAACCTCCCTCCCCAATTCACACTCATTCACACAAAAGGGTTGTTTCTTTCTGTTATTAATATTCTGGTTCCTACATTATATATCAATATATATCAATACAGTCTGCAAGGGATACAGTCCGTAAGCACACATGATTGTGCGTGCTGCTGGTCCACTAATAGTATTAACCTTTAACAGTTAATTTGACAAATTTTCATTAATTACTAGTTTCTATGTAACTGTTTTTATATTGTTTTACTTTCTTTTTTATTCAAGAAAAAGGTTTTTAATTTATTTATCTTATTTCATGATTTTTTTTAAAAAGTACCTTATCTTCACCATACCTGGTTGTCCAAATTAGGCATAATAATGTGTTAATTCCACGACTGCATATATCGGTTGATATCGGTATCGGTAATTAAAGAGTTGGACAATATCGGAATATCGTATATCGGCAAAAAGCCATTATCGGACATCCCTAATAATTACTTGATAATACTTTTGTATTTGTGACTGCAATGCTTTAATTTGGAGCTAAAGTTGTTTATATTTATTGTATGCTATAATCGGTAAACAGCAGTTAGATCAGGGGTCGGGAACCTTTTTGACTGAAAGAGCCATGAAAGCCAAATAATTTAAAATATATTTCCGTGAGAGCCATATCATATTTTTTTAACACTGAATACAACTAAATGCGTGCATTTTTAAGTAAGACCAATATTTTTAGAGTGTAATAAGTCTCTTATTCTTTTTAATAACATTGTTATTCTGAAGCTAACCAATAATAAATACAACACTTCTTAACAATAATGCGACTTCTTGAACAGGTGCGGTAGAAAACGGATGGATGGATTCAAATGCATGAGAATGTTTAATATTTTGAACGTTATTTTTAACATTGATTACCAGCGGAATTATTCATTACTTATCGTGTTAAGCAATGTCAGCTAAGATTTATCTGAGAGCCAGATGCAGCCAACAGAAGAGCCACATCTGGCTCTAGAGGTTTGGAGGTAGCGGGGGTGTATATTGTAGCGTCCCGGGAGAGTTAGTGCTGCAAAGGGTTCTGGGTATTTGTTCTGTTGTGTTTATGTTGTGTTACTGTGCGGATGTTCTCCCAAAATGTGATTGTCATTCTTGTTTGGTGTGGATTCACAGTGTGGCGTATATTTCTAACAGTGTTAAAGTTACTTATACGGCCACTCTCAGTGTAAACTGTATCGCTGTTGATGAAGTATGCTTGGCATTTGCGTGTGTGTGCGTACAGGAGCCGCTCATATCTTGTGACTGGGCGGGCACGATGTTAGAAGGGATGAAAAGCGGACGTGACGTCAGTTCGTAGAGGACGTTAAAAGCAGTGCCTGTAAGGCACGCCCCCAAGACTGTGGAAAACGAGATATAATGACTGATGAACACCTTTGTTCGATAATGAAGGTTGCCTCAGCTCAAAGCCTGAGCCCCGACATTAATGAACTGGCATCCAAGAAAAGATGGCAGGTATCTGGCTTGGGCACATCAGATTAGATCGGTGTGTTGCAAACTGAGCCGTTTAAAGTCCTGAATGGTTGGTTTATTCATTATTTTATTTTCAAATTTATTAGCTTGATATTTACCTCAGATGGTTGCAAATAGAAAAGAGGCATTCAATTTTCATTTAAATTGTATTTGATATGCCATTGATATTTTTTAATCATTATTATTATTATTTGAAACTCGATTTTGCATGTCACTATAAAGTTATGTAAGCCTTGCTTGTTCAATATTCAATGCAAAACTTGCTTGGGTCCCTATTAAAAGGTTCATTTGTTCAACCTTGGCCCGCGGCTTTGTTCAGTTGTAAATTTTGGCCCACTCTGTATTTGAGTTTGACACCCCTGTTCAAGAGCCATAGGTTCCCTACCCCTGAGTTAGATGATGTCACTTTCGCTAAATTACTTCCTGTTGGTTGACTTCCGGTATTCGTTCGAAAGCAAGTCATACATGTTGCGGTTTTCTGTAGCAATTTCTGTTGCCATCCTACACAAAGTGGCGAAGAAGCAATGCCGTAAGTTGTCTTTACACGTTAAAAAAGTGTAATAGTGCCGATATGTTGAATACAATTGTCGAATTAGATACAATGTGTCATTCAGGCAGACGGTAGTCTCCCTCTGCTGGACATTTTGGGACATAACAGTTACATTTTTATATGTCATTGTAGACAAATATGTACAGAGGCAATAAGAGTGTTTGTGTCTATGAAAAAATGTCAAAAGTAAATGGTCAAGCTTACAACGACGTTCTCTTCATTGATTACTGATCTTAACCACAATGACCTGGAATCTGTGTGGGCGGAAATCAAATTTAAAAACGCCAAGCCGGTACTAATAGGGACTGTTTACAGACCCCCTAATCAGAGTGATTTCTATGGGGCTCTGGAGGAGTGCTTGGCTGGGGCGGACATTGTGGAGAAAATTATAACTGGGGATCTGAACACAGATATTCAATGCAGAGATGCGCCTGTCTTCAGATCCTACAGCACGTTTTGTAATCTGCACGGTCTTTCCCAGCTAATAACACTACCTACAAGGGTGTGTGATTCCACCCGATCAACCATAGATCTCATTCTCACTTCAGACCGGCCTAAAATAAAAAATAGTGGGGTCATGATCTGTGGTGTTAGCGACCACTATCTAACCTTCTGCACCCGCAAAATAGCTAAACCCAAAGCCAATGGCCACATAACGGCCCAATCCAGATCCCTTAAAAAATACTCCAGTGATAATTTCAATTTAAAATGAGATGAGTGGTCGCTTTGGTGTAGAACACATTAAAGCCTTCTACAGAAAGCTAGGAGTATCCAACAATGATTTCAAATTAGAAATGGTCACAGCTGATGAGGTGTTTAAAAAATTGAGCGCGCTCCACCCAAACAAGGCCACCGGCCTTGACAATATCCCCTCCAGATTCCTCAGGGACTCTGCCTCCATCATTGCCCCGATCATCACGCACATAATAAACCTATCAATTACACAAGGCCAAGTACCAAAAGATTTTAAGATAGCAAGAGTAACTCCCCTCTTTAAAAAAGGAAGCAAATTGGAACCTGGCAACTACCGAGCTGTTTCTATTCTCAGTTCCATTTCGAAAGTAATGGAGAAAATAGTTTATGAACAGGTCGGTAGTTACCTTGCCACTAATAAACTCATGTACAAATTCCAATCCGGCTTCAGAACTAACCACTCCACTGACACGTGCCTTCTCTATCTGATCGACCACATCAAACATGAGGTGGACGCGGGCAAATACTGCGGCATGGTCATGCTGGATCTTCAGAAGGCCTTTGACACCGTTAACCACGCTATACTGTTGGATAAGCTCAGAGCAATCGGATTTAACAAAACCTCATCGAGCTGGATGCAATCTTACTTGGAGGGGAGGGAGCAGGTGGTAGAGGTGAACGGCATCGTGTGTGTCCCCCCCTCTCAGTGAGTTGTGGAGTCCCCCAAGGCAGTGTATTGGGGCCTTTACTGTTCCTAATATACATAAACGACTTGTCATCGGCATGCGACTGTGAATTGTTCTTGTTTGCGGATGACTTGGCCTTGCTGGTATCAGACAAGGACAAGTCACAGGCGGAGAAAATCCTCAGTGCTGAACTCTGTAGAACTTGCACCTGGCTCGCTGACAACAAGCTATCCATACACTTGGGTAAAACAGAATCCATCCTATTTGGGTCCCACATCAACCTTAAGAAAGTCAATGACTTCACTATAAAAGTGGGTGACATTGTTATCACCAGGAAAGATGAGGTCACCTACCTAGGTTCCATTCTAGAGGCTAATCTTTCCTGTGATAAAATGGCAACCAAGGTAATCAAAAAGGTCAACCAACGAACGAGATTTCTCCATAGAATCTCCTCTCTGGTCAACAAAAGCACCATGAGGATTCTGGCGGGAACTCTCGTTCAACCCTTTTTCGATTACGCATGCACCTCCTGGTACCCTAGCACCTCCAAAAACCTCAAATCTAAACTCCAAACATCCCAGAACAAGCTAGTCAGATTACTTCTAGACCTCCACTCCAGATCCCACCTCACTACTACCCACTTCTCCAAAGTGGGCTGGCTCAGGGTGGAGGACAGAGTAAAACAACTTGCACTGAGCCTGGTCTATAAAATCCGCTACACCTCCCTGATACCGAAGTACATGTCAAACTACTTCCTTAACGTAAATGACCGCCATAACCACAACACCAGGGGGAGCTCCACTAACCACGTTAAACCCAGATTCCGAACTAACAAAGGTCTTAACTCATTCTCTTTCTATGCCACATCAATGTGGAATGCGCTTCCAACAGGTATAAAAGAAAGGGCATCTCTATCCTCCTTCAAAACCGCAATAAAAGTTCACCTCCAGGCAACTTCAACCCTAAACTAACACCCTCCCCGGATTGTTAATAATCAAATGTAAACAATCAAATGCAGATACTTTTTCTTATGCCTTCTGATCTCTCTCTCTCTCTCTCTCTCTCTCTCTCTCTCTCTCTCTCTCTCTCTCTGCCCACTACTTGCTGTCCATATCCTACCAAGTCAGACCTACACTGTTCCAATATCCATTTCTCTGTTCTCAATTGTTGATGACTGATGATAACAACCAAACCTAACCGTCCCCCGGCCCCCTCCACACCCCGGATTGTAAATAATGTAAATAATTCAATGTGATTATCTTGTGTGATGACTGTATTATGATGATAGTATATATCTGATAGTATATATCTGTATCATGAATCAATTTAACTTATTCGGGTGTTACCATTTAGTGGTCAATTGTACGGAATATGTACTTCACTGTGCAACCTACTAATAAAAATCTCAATCAATCAATCAATCAATCAATCAATCAATCAATCAGACTCCGGTTTGGCTTGGTGTTGAGTTGGCGTTTCCACACGTCTCACGAGAACACTAAACGTACTGTATGTGTGTTTCTACAACCAGAACTGAACCGGAGAGTCTGTGCGTCCTGAACACCGACGTCAACGTCACCGTGCCGATGTCCCTCTGCTCCTTCCACGCCGGCCGTTGCCATGGCGATCCCCTCTTCTTCGTTAGCGACGGCGCTTGCGACGCAGTAGGTCAGGCTGAACTGGAGTGGGCCAGGTTCCGAGCCACGTGGGCCTTGAAGAGTTCCGTCCGGGAGCCGTGCGACCTCAACGTTTGTTACGAATGGGAGACCTGCTCGTGTAAGTGGGAAAACATCTCTTCTTTTTTTACTCAAAACCACTGAAACAAACACGTCTGCCCTGTGCCGTGTCCTCAGCGTCTACAAAATGTGAATGCAGAGCGGCTCGGGATTGTCCTCGAGTGACGGACCACATGTTCTGCCTCAAGCTGACGAGAGGCCAGATGACTCGCAGCATGAATCTTTGCTCCATGGTCGCCCTCAAGTGTGCAAACTACCAGTTTGAGATCCTCAATGAAGGAGCCTGTGCTGTATAATACATTGCTTGATGCCAGGGGCTCTGTGTGGCCCTACACTACTGGTGGCCCCGGTCTGTAATAATTAGTAGAGATGTCCGATAATATCGAACTGCCGATATTATCGGCCGATAAATGCTTTAAAATGTAATATCGGAAATTATCGGCATCGGTTTCAAAAAGTGAAATTTATGACTTTTTAAAACGCCGCTGTACGGAGTGGTATACGGGCGTAGAGAGAAGTACAGAGCGCCAATAAACCTTAAAGGCACTGCCTTTGCTTCCAATCACATAATATCTATGGATTTTCACACACACAAGTGAATGCAAGACATACTTGGTCAACAGCCATACAGGTCACACTGAGGGTGGCCATATAAACAACTTTAACACTGTGAAAAAAATATGCGCCACACTGTGAACCCACACCAAACAAGAATAACAAACACATTTTGGGAGAACATCCGCACCGTAACACAACATAAACACAACAGAACAAATACCCAGAACCCCGTGCAGCACGAACTCTTCCGGGACGCTCTCTCAGGGAGAGCATGTCCCAAATTCCAAGCTGCTGTTTTGAGGCATGTTAAAAAAAATTATGCACTTTGTGACTTCAATAATAAATATGGCAGTGCCATGTTGGCATTTTTTTCCATAACTTGAGTTGATTTATTTTGGAAAAGCTTGTTACATTGTTTAATGCATCCAGCGGGGCATCACAACAAAATTAGGCATAATAATGTGTTAATTCCACGACTGTATATATCAGTATCGGTTGATATCGGAATTGGTAATTAAGAGTTGGACAATATCGGAATATCGGATATCGGCAAAAAAAGCCATTATCGGACATCTCTAATAATTAGGGTTTGATACATCAAATTAAACCCTCCAAAGCAACAAAATGTCGCTAGTTATGGAAAATATTAACCGGGGTTGTATAAAGTCGAGTTCGGAGGCCATTTGTGGGCCCAGATAATTTGTTTACGGCATTTTTCGGACTATAAGACACATCCTTTTTTTCCCCCTCCAAACTCAACAGTGTGCCTTACAACCCGGTGCACCTAATAATAACTCTGGTTGTGCTTACCAACCTCGAAGCAATTTTATTTGGTTCATGGTGTAATGATGAGTGTGACCAGTAGATGGCAGTCACACATAATATATATGTGTAGACTGCAATATGACTCAAGTAAACAACACCAAAATTGTATATGTTCCATTGAAAATATAAAACATTACACACGGCGCTCAAAAATCTATCAAAATGTTTTAGTACGACTTTGGTAAGCTATGAAGCCGCACCGCTTGATGGATTGTACTGTGCTTCAACATACGAGTATTATTATGGTGTGTGTATAAGGTAAGACATATTATCCGGCGTTTTGTTTCGCGATATTATGCAAAAGCAACTTTTCTTACCTTCTGGTACCTGCTGATCTGTATTTGGGATCTGCATAAATCCTGAAAATTTGCTCGCGTCCGCCTTTGTAGTCCGTGCCGACACAGTAGTCGATAAGCTTCTTCTTTTTCTGTATTTTCTTATTATGGGACATTCATCCTCCGCTGTTGCCATTTCTAATATAAAGTAGTGTAAAGTTCTTACTTATATCTGTCAGTAAACTTGCCATGAAAGCACTAAAACATACCGGTGTAGTGAGTTCTATTATTCACCCAAGGAATTTTAGTTATTAGAGAGTTAAGTTCGGACGGTTTTACACGGAACACATTTCCGGCATTGTTGTTGCACTAGTGAGCCACGGATGAGGAGATGCTGCTCCGTTATTGATTTAAGTAAAGTCTGAATGTCATTAAAACAGTTAGCTCCATCTTTTGACACTTCTTCCACCCCTGTCCTTGCACGCTACACCGCTACAACAAAGATGACGGAGAAAAGACGCTGTCGAAGGTGAGCCACGTAAATAAGACCGTCCAGAAAACGGCGCATGCTGAAGAGACTGTCAGAAAGAGGCTTGAAGATGATCTGTAAAACATAATATATGCAACATTTTGACCAAAGAACCACCATTACATGTTATGTAGACCACAAGGAAGTGTTTTACATTTACAAAAAAAACAAAAAAATATGACCCCTTTAATGCGCCCTATAATCCGGTGCACCTTTTGTATGAAAATAGACCTGACTAAACCCGCTCATAGGCAGTGTGCCCTATGGTTCGAAAAATACGGTACTGTTATTAAAACAAAACATTAAAAGTATATCAAAAAAATTAAAAAAAACAAATGGAATGTAACTGTCAAGGGCTGGTGTTTGACTGGACCCCAGGATTTAGAGACGGCAGGCAAAGTGCAGGGAAGAGGCCTTTTTAATAGGGCCAGTGCAGGGAAAAAAGCACAATCAATGATGTGCAGCAGGGAAGTGCACAAGGGGCAGGCGGGCTCGGAAAGCATAAAGCACAAAAAGCAAAGTAAAACTAAAATAAACCCAGTCCCTGATTATAAAGCTTCCTTATTCTCAACCAAGGACAGGTGTGTCAAATCAACAGGACGTGGAAAACAAGGGAGGATGAAACACAAACAAACACAAAAGTCCAAAACTATCATGTGGAATCAAAAAGTTATTTTTTTATTTTTATTTTTTAAAGTGCATACTTTATGGGTTTGGAAAATGAGAACAGTTTGGACACCCCTGATATAAAGTATACATTTAAATGGACTTGCCCATTGTCAAAGTTTTCCCGATGGCCTAGTGCCATAGCGTGTTTAAGGCATTGTGGGCTTTATCTACTAAAGGGTTGCATGTATTAAAACACCTGCAAACTTAATAGTGCCCCCAAAGCTGATCCGCTGATGATTGCATTTTTTGGATGTGCAAAATACAGAGTGCAATCCATTTAGCGTGTCTGTCTTCATGTTTATGCAGAATATACTGTATAATGATTATTAGAATGCCCACAATACTAGGGAAGAGATGCAAATATAACCATTTAGCGCTTTTCAGTGTGATTTATTAAGACTGTTTTGCGTCCATATATTGCACGTACAGAAAAAATGTGCAAACTTGGGCAGTTGCACACAAATGGCTGCAAGAAAGGTGGGTACTGTGCTACAAAGACTCCAACTAATACAATTATTAGACATATCTTTATTTCAGTAATATCATGTTATACTTTTGTAACTGCAAAATGACTTAAGGGGCTGATTAAAACATTAAACAGAATTGCAGCTTTGCTTGCATTTTTTTTTTTTTTAATGGCGCTAGTTTTTTTTCATAGAGAAGGTATATTAATACATCTCTTATAGAAGATATATTCGACAAAATCCAAAACCAGTGAAGTTGGCACGTTGTAAATAAAAATAGAATACAATGATTTGCAAATCCTTTTCACTTATTTTCAATTGAATAGACTGCAAAGACAAGATATTTAATGTTCCAACTGAGAAACTTCATTTTTTTTGCCAAATAATCAATAAATTAGAATTGAATGGCAGCAACACATTGCAAAAAAAGTTGGCACAGAGGCATTTTTACCACTGTGTTACATGGCCTTTCCTTTTAACAACACTCAGTAAACGTTTGGGAACTGAGGAGACCAATTTTTAAAGCTTTTCAGGTGGAATTCTTCCCATTCTTGCTTGATGTACAGCTTAAGTAGTTCAACAGTCCGGGGTCTCCGTTGTGGTATTTTAGGCTTCATATTGCGCCACAAATTTCCAATAGGAGACAGGTCTGGACTACAGGAATGCCTGTCTAGTACCCACACTATTTTACTATGAAGCCACGCTGTTACCGTGCAGAATGTGGCTTGGCATTGTCTTGCCGAAATAAGCAGGGGCGTCCATGAAAAAAACGTTGCTCCAAAACCTGTATGTACCTTTCAGCATTAATGGTGCCTTCACAGATGTGTAAGTTACCCATGCCTTGGGCACTAATACACCCCCATACCATCACAGATGCTCGATTTTGAACTTTGCGCCTATAACAATCCGGATGGTTCTTTTCCTCTTTGGTCCAGAGGACACGACGCCCACTGTTTCCAAAAACTATTTGAAATGTGGACTCGTCAGACCACAGAACACTTTTCCACTTTGCGTCAGTCCATCTTAACCCAGCAAAGCCTGCGGCGTTTCTGGGTGTTGTTGATAAATGGTTTTGCATAGTAGAGTTTTAACTTGCACTTACAGATGTAGCGACAAATTGTAGTTACTAACAATGGTTTTCTGAAGTGTTCCTGAGCCCATGTGGTGATATCCTTTACACACCTATGTCGCTTTTTGATGCAGTACCGCCTGAGGGATTGAAGGTCAAGAGCATTTAATGTTGGTTTCCGGCCTTGCCGCTTACGTGCAGGGATTTCTCCAGATACTCTGAACCTTTTGATGATATTACAGACCGTAGATGGTGAACTCCCTAAATTCCTTGAAATAGCTGGCTGAGAAATGTTGTTCTTAAACTGTTCGACAATTTGCTCACGCGTTTGTTCACAAAGTGGTGACCCTCGCCCCGTCCTTGTTTGTGAATGGCTGAGCATTTCATGGAAGCTGCTTTTATACCCAATCATGGCACCATGATTAGCCTGTTCACCTGTGGGATGTTCCAAATAAGTGTTTGATGAGCATTCCCTCAACTTTCTCACTGTTTTTTGCCACTTGTGCCAGCTTTTTTGAAACATTTTGCAGGCATCAAATTCCAAATGAGCCAAAATTACGCAAAAAATATCAAAGTTCACCAGTTTGAACGGTAAGTATCTTGTCTTTGCAGTCTATTCAATTAAATATAAGTTGAAAAAGATTTGCAAATCATTGTATTCTGTTTTTATTTACCATTTACACAACGTGCCAACTTCACAGGTTTTGGGGTTTTGTATGACATGACTGCAAATTTTGGACGTGTTGACGAGACCGGGTGAGTGACTGGCATAAACACCAATAATTTTTCTTGGGCCAGTAAAACATTTTTTTATTACATAATCTTAGTAATTTTCATAAAAAATAGACAGGTTTTTTTTTTTATGTGTTCTGCTAAACCACTATTAGTAACATAAACGAATGGTGTTCTTGTGATATGTTTTGCTTTGAAAAATGTAACTAAGAAAGTTGCAAGTGGAATTGAATAACAAACTACTGGGCCAATAAAATTGACACACTCTCATTAGTTTGTGAAGGCGATCGTGTTATTGCGAATATTGTAAGAGAAATAAAAGCAGCCAGTTTTATTATGAACATGCATCGATGTCGATAACAGCGAGCTGCTCCCCAGCACACCTCCTGGTCCCCACTTGGCACTCGGTCATGGTTGTGGCGACGCCGCCGTCGCCAGAGTTCACACAAAGGGGGGCGGAGTCTCCTGGGCATCCTGGCGCATTCTGGCATACACAACGTCCAGCTAATCACAGAAAAGAAAACATATTAACGCTCAAAATAACCCATAATGCAGTGGGGAAAATAGTTCTTTTTTGATGTCCTGCTAATTTTGTAAGTTTAGTCGTACAAAAAAAAACATGAACATATTCGTAATATAACTCGATAGAAAGGATTTAACTGCGACACTTCATTTCTGTAGGTGCACCCGCAATACAATAATTGAATCAAAAATTCAGCTTTCAGATAATTTGTGTCACGGTCTCTTTGGGAGCGCGCCAGGCGCGTGTCAATCCGGCTGCAGCAAGCAGCTACAAGCAATCCCCAGCAATCAGCGCACCTGTCACTGATCAGAGGACTTGCCTTCATAAGCCTGCACAACCTGATATCCCGCGCCAGAACGTAGTCGTCTGTTCCTGTACAGTAAGCGTATATCTAGCCCGATGCACTCTTGCTCTCTCTGTGTGTTCTCCCCCGTCGTGTTGACTTGTCTCGTGTCTCCCTTGTCGTCCTCCCTGCCGCCTGCCTTCGTTCCCACGTACAAGCTGTGTGTCTCGTCTCCCCGCCTTCCCTCTGCTTCCCCAGCTGCCTCTTGGATCTCGACCTCCCGCCTGGACATGGACCTTTGACGCCTCTCTCCTCCCCTCGACATCACGTCTGCTCACGGACCTCCGAGCCAGCCTAGCCCCTCTTGGACTTTCGCCTCTCGTTCAACACTCCCGGTAACAGTTCATTTCCACACATAGTCGCACACCATACACCTCTTGGATTTAGTCACACTCCATTCTCTTGTTTATTAAGATTATTATTTATATATATATATAGTGTATATATATAAATAAATAGAGCTTATACTACGTCCCTCCTGTCTGTGCCGTCTCCTCCTCCTGTACACGCAAACATTTGTCAAAAAAGCTCTCGGACCGGGAGGCGAGGTACAGCACGGTGGAGAGGGAGTGCCTCGCCATCCGGTGGGCCGTCGGTGCCCTCCGGTATTACCTGCTGGGGCGCTCATTCAGCCTCTGCTCGGACCACAAGAGGGGAGGAGTATATTTACAGCTAGAATTCACCAAGTCAAGTATTTCATATATATATATATATATATATATATATATATATATGTATATATATAAATAAGAGAAATACTTGAATTTCAGTGTTCATTTATTTACACATATACACACACATAACACTCATCTACTCATTGTTGAGTTAAGGGTTGAATTGTCCATCCTTGTTCTATTCTCTGTCACTATTTTTCTAACCATGCTGAACACCCTCTCTGATGATGCATTCTGCTTCGTCTCCTTGTTGTGTGCGCAGTTGTGCACTGCACTCTCTAAAAGCCCTAGATGTTATTGTCACATATGCATGTACAGTAGATGGCAGTATTGTCCTGTTTAAGAGTGTCACAACATTGCTGTTTACGGCAAACAAACTGCTTTACGGTAGACGAAAACGTGACTGCTGTTGTTGTGTGTTGTTGCCGCACTGGGAGGACGTTAATGAAACTGCCTAACAATAAACCCACATAAGAAACCAAGAACTCTCCCTCGATCATTCTATAGTTATAACGTCATTGGGCAGGCACGCTGTTTATATTGTGGGAAAGCGGACGTGAAAATAGGCTGTCGACACGTAACTCAGGTCCGCCTGAATTTCGGGAGATTTTCGGGAGAAAATTTATCCCGAGAGGTTTTCGGGAGAAGCGCTAAATTTCGGGAGACGGTGGGTAATGTGTAGATTAGAGTGAGCTGAAATCAACCCGTTCGAGACCACTACCATCCTACCTGTCAAAAATGATCCCAGCAGACTTACCCTGACATTGTGTTCCGCGTGTGCAGTGATCACAGGAGGTCTTTTCTGGCCATGTACACTCGCTATCATTGACCAGTGTGAAGCTGCGACCCAAACACCGCAGAGCTCCTAACTGGCACACGCCAAGCACGCGAAGCTGGCTCGCGCTGATTCTGGCACACAACTCTAGTGAAGTTCTACAAGAAATATGGAGATTTTAGGTAAGGGTTTTTGATGAATTCAAGAAAAGAAAACATTCAGGGAAAGTTTGACTCACGGGCACTGAATTGGCATTTTACACACACATGTGTTTTTCCCTGCATTTTCCCACAGTTTACACTTCAGCTGCACAGGAGGAGTAGCAGCTATTGCACCTGTAGGGAAAGGACACTTTGTTTAGAGGTTAATAACTCGGCGACTTCAAGGGGAACTGCACTTTTTTGGAATTGTGCCTATACAAATGAAACCAATGGGAGCCATGACATCATTGCGTCTATTCAGACCATAAAACCCAACAAATAGCCATCCGAAAAGCACCAACAGTACTCCATTTACATTTCGTGACCTGACAATTAGACTTAGACAAACTTTAATGATCCACAAGGGAAATTGTTCCACACAGTAGCTCAGTTACAAAGGATGGAAAAGATAAGGATGGAAAGGATAATAATGCACACAAGGGCAGAAAAAGAGGGCGAAAACAAAAAGGTATAAAGTAGACTAACAATGTACCATATTAGCAATATAAAATATAACATATATGTAACATTTACATATTATATAAACACTATATAATATATACTGATGTATTATACGAGTCATACCAAAGACTATAAAAATGGGACCTATTGCCTTGGTGAAGATTGATGATCGCAAATTTTTAGGTCTTTTTTTAATGCCTGGCTGGCGATCGACTGACCCACCCTGCGCGGTCGACCGGTAGCCCGCGATCGACGAAATGGGCACCCCTGGCTTAGAGTTTTGGTGTGCCACCTCAAAATTTAAACTGGTCCCATCTGGCCATCCCTTTGAAAAAATTCTGCAGGAGCCACTGCATTTAAGCGGACTTTTGCTCGCATTTATTTTCTAGTTAGAATGCATTAACGGCAGCACGGTGGAAGAGGGGTTAGTGCGTCTGCCTCACAATACGAAGGTCCTGAGTAGTCGGGAGTTCAATCCCGGCCTCGGGATCTTTCTGTGTGGAGTTTGCATGTTCTCCCCGTGGCTGCGTGGGTTCCCTCCGGGTACTCCGGCTTCCTCCCACCTCCAAAGACATGCACCTGGGGATAGGTTTATTGGCAACACTAAATTGGCCCTAGTGTGTGAATGTGAGTGTGAATGTTGTCTGTCTATCTGTGTTGGCCCTGCGATGAGGTGGCCACTTGTCCAGGGTGTACCCCGCCTTCCGCCTGATTGTAGCTGAGATAGGCTCCAGCGCCCCTCGCGACCCCGAAGGGAATAAGCGGTAGAAAATGGATGTATGGATGGAGAATGCATTAACTTTTTAGGTACACCAATGGTGCAACTTTGGACACATCCTCAGTGATGTAACCTAGGATCACAGGGGGTTTCGGGTCTTTCAACAATCAGACCGGTTTCTGTCTTGCCTCTGGTGAGGGCGGTCACATTTTTTTCCGCTCCCTTCTTCTCCCTGCTTGCTCTCTTTGTTTTGTCTTGTGTACACTTTTTTGAACCCTCTTTCTTTGCTCTGTCCTCCAAATCTAAACATCAGACAAGGAATTGCTCCGATTTGACTCCCTTGAATGGCCTTGACACTGCAACAACAGGAGTAGGCTGTTCGGAAAACATCCCCCGAGGACAACTCAATGATGGACGCTTTTGACCTCCCTCCCTCCTCAACGACACATGGAGTCGAACTTTTGCTTGCATGCAGAACGGCCCCAGGCCTATGGACACTACATCAACACACCCAAGACAATGGGCATACACACACACACCCCCACCACCACCCCCCAGCTTGATTCCCCTTCGGGTGATGGACGGCTGGCAGCACTTTATAGCAGCAGTTGACCTCCAGGTCCCAACTTCCCCCACGCCCTCTGTTGCGAGTTGTCGTGATTATATGTAACATGTTTATGTGGGCATGGCATGGAGGTTTTTTCCCATTCCAGACTAGGCCCCCTTAGGAGCCCAGTCTAGATTGAATTTTTTTACTCATCTTCTTCCCCAGCGTTTTACCTTTTTCCCATCTTTTACGGGGCGCCTTTGGCAACCCATCAGCGTTCCTGTTCTGTAACCCTGTACACTGTTTGTTTGTCTAATCTTGAACGGGTTTGTGCTGAAAACATAGTTTCGTTGTACTTGTGCAATGACAATAAAGTCCTATCCTATCCTATCCAGACCCCCGGCTCCTAGGCTACCCAGCCAGGGTTGATCAGGCCCCAGCTTGTGTCCAGGTAGCGCTACTGCCCTAAATGCTACGCCTCTCCCCTCCTGATCCACAGCCACCTTGATGCCACTTCTGCTGCATCAGTGGCTAACTTGATGGCCCTTCCCTGGCTGGCCCCTGTAATGCCAAGCATTTTGTAGGCCCTGCAGAGACATTTGCCCACAATCCCTCAACGTCCCATTTCAATGGGTTGGCATATTGCTCGCCACCCATTGCTCCGACACTCCTCCACAAGCTGAGAGTACTTTGCGCTCTTCTTCTCATTGGCCTCCTCCATACGGTCCTACCCAAGGCACTGTGAGCTCCAAGAAGGTTACCTGCTTGGAGGTCACTGAGGTAATAGCAATATCTGGCCTTGGTGTTGTTTTGGCAATCATGTCAGTGAACTTCAACTGCTTGCCCAGATCAACTGACAGCTCCCAGTCGTGTGCTGTTGGCAACAGGCCAGAAGAGGTGTTCCGGGCAGCCGGTTTTGACTTCTCCCCAGCTCTGATGAAAGCGGTGCTCTTCACTGGGCGGAGGCTCTTGCTGTGACTGACTCCACTGCAGATGGAATCGGCTGTGGCTTTCAGGACCTAGTCATGTCGTTAGCGTCACCGGCCTTCACCCAGGGCTTTTGGACAACAGCTCAGGATGTGCTCCAAGGTTCCTCGCTGGTGTCTCCACCTTCCCCCAGGTGAAGAGGTTGGATGGACTTGGCAGACATCGTAGAACGCCTGGATCAAGAATTTTATCCGATGGGGTTCAGCTTTCCAGAGCTCGGTCCATGTGACCTTGCGCTCTGCTGCTTGTTCCCATCTCGTACAGGCGCCCTGTTGCCGTATTCCCGCCATCTGGCAGGCTCGCCTCTACTCAACTCCTGCTCCCAGTGACCTCCTCTCTTTCCCCTGCGCCTTAACATAGCGAAGTGTTCTTCTGCTACCAAAGCCAGCTCTACCCTGCGGCACTGTTCCCACCAACACCCTTTGCCGTAGCCTTGACTCTGTGACATCCACAGCCTCGGCAGCTCTCCTTAGGGTCACTGGACTCCCGATATTGTAGGAGCTCCCTGGACCGCATCACCATGAACTCCTCGTTCAGGCTGCTGATGGGGAGCTTCAGCTCATTATTTTAAAAAAGAAAAGCATATTTGTGCTTGTCTTACATAAGAGTTACATCACATTTTAATAGGGCCAACATTCCAAAAACATTCCAAAAAAAATGCAGTTCCCCTTTAGGTTTTTTGCACCACCAATAGCATTTGAACAACATACTGTAAAAGGTACAAGGATTAAAAGCATATTTATGATGAACTGCACCATTACTACAGCGAGCGGTGGATGGAGAAGGCGACCACTGGAGACTGGGACTACATATGATGTCCGACACGTCGCCTGTCATCGTCCATCCGGAGGGACAAGACAGAGACACTCGATCGCCAATCTGATAGGCCGCTTTAGTGGGCGTGGCGATCACTTCGCTGTTGAGCTGAGGAATGTTACAAATGGAACCTGCGAAAAGAAGTGCATGTCAACTACACAATGATTTGTACTGGTGCAGAGTGTATACCGTGCATATTTCTACTCCTGTTACCAACATTCCATTGCAATTGTCAGATTCCTGCTTTCTGTCTTATGGGTTCTGGCCCTTTAGATGGCCTACTTTTCAGCGGGGCAGAGAAACGAGACCCGAGCGATGGCATGCAGAGCTTCCTGTTCGACTGAACAAGAATAACAACAGAGTTTATAGCAAAAAAGCATTGATTTTAATTGGGGTCATTTTTGACCCCACTTGTGGAAGAGTGTAGGTATTAGTAGGTTGTAAATCCAAGGGTTAATGTTTGAATCTTCAACTATTGAAAAATGTGGTGGAAGGTCCGAATCTTAAACAGCAACAAAAGTGAATTTAGTACAAACGTTTTATTTACCTATAATCAATTGGTACAAAGTTGGATTGAATTGCCAATGCAAACAGACAACGTCCTCCGGAGACGTTGGATGAATCGATAATCATGCGAATCATACGTAGACTTGGTCTACTTGGCCATTTATGTGTGTCAAGGTCCCGTTGTTTTGGACCTGTTTATTCTGCAACCTCCTTGAATCCTGTAGCCCAGGGGTCGGCAACCCGCGGCTCCGGAGCCGCATGCGGCTCTTTGATCACTCTGATGCGGCTCAGCTGCATACTTGCCGACCCTCCCGAATTTCCCGGGAGACTTCCGAATTTCGGTGCCTCACGCAGAAAACTCCCGGGATTAATATTCTCTGATTTTCACCCTAACAATAATAATAAGGGCGTGCCATGATGGTACAGCATTTGGCACCTTCCACAATCTGTACAGACAACGTGTCAACCCAGCTTTTTGTTTTATGCATCATTTACTTGCACACGTAAGTGACAGCAAGGCATACACAACAGCCACACAGGTTACACTGACGGTGGCCATATAAAACAACTTTGACACTCTTACTAATAATGTGCCACACTTTGAACCAAAACCAAACAAGAATGACAAACACACTTCGGGAGAACATCTGCACCTTAACACAACATAAACACAACAGAACAAATACCCAGAATCCCATGCAGCCCTAACTCTTCCGGGCTACATTATACAATTATACACCCCTGCTACCACCAAACCCCCCCCCTGTGCGTCGGTTGAGGTGGGCAGGGTTTGGTAGCTGGGGTGTATAATGTAGCCCGGAAGAGTTAGAGCTGCATGGGATTCTGGGTATTTGTTCTGTTGTGTTTATGTTGTGTTACGGTGCAGATGTTCTCCCAAAATGTGTTTGTCATTCTTGTTTGGTGTGGGTTCACAGTGTGGCGCATTATTAGTAAGAGTGTTAAAGTTTTTTATACCGCCACCGTCAGTGTAACCTGTGTGGTTGTTGACCAAGTATGCCTTGCTGTCACTTACGTGTGCAAGCAAAAGCCCCATACAACGTGTGGCTGGGCCGGCACGCTGGTTATAATGGTCGCTAAATGCTGTACCATCACGGCACGTTCGAGAAAATAGTTGTCCTGAAATTCGTAGTCTGCCGGGAAATTCGGGAGGGTTGACAAGTATGATGCTGTCAAGCGACATTCAAATAAAACTCGCGGGGCGCACTAACATTCAATTTTCATATAAAGGTGTGGGCCGCGTGTCTGACACCATTGGTTGATACATAGCACAAAGCAAAAAAAAAACTTTGTATGCAGTGTTATTTCATTTTAAATTTCAAAAGATTTTTGTGGCTCCCATTGTCTTCTTTAATTTGTGAAACTGGTCAAAATGGCTCTTTGAGTGGTAAAGGCTGCCGACCCCTGCTTTAGCCATAAGAAACAATCAAAACATTTTGTAGATTGGTCAGGCCGACCATATATTCAACTCTAACCCACATATGCTCCTTCAATGGCACAGAATAGAAAAAAGAGAAACGAGCAGACATTCTTAATGCTTTTCGACCTCGCTCTCTTTTCGGACTTTGACAGACACAAAATATGGTACAAAGGTCAGAAATTCCACCACATAAACAGACAGCCCTCACATTCCTGTACTCCTCTTTATCTAGATCCTCACCAACAACAGCTTCGTCCCTAATTCCATCTTTAAAATTGGTGGAAAATGTATTTTGATTTACTTTGGCGAAATTATTGGTGTCGAACTATTCCTTTTTTATATCAGATTAATCATAGTTTGGAAATGTTGATAAATCATGTATAATCCCACCTAGTTACTTGCTTGCGTAAATTATATTACCTTTAAAAAAAACACCCCGATTTTTTTACACACATTTTCATAGTTTCATGTAGGGTTGTACGGTATACCGGTATTAGCATAGTACCGCGATACTAATGAATAATTTTTGGTACAGTACCGCCTTTAAAAAGTACCGGTCCACCATGGCCAGCCCAAACCCCCCCTTGTTGTCGTGTTGTGTCATTGCTGGTTTACGAGCAGAGGAGCATGTTCGGCAGCGCACAATCACGGAGTACTTACAAACGTACAAGCAGACACAGTGTGTCGACAGAAAAGGGAGAACGGACGCATTTTAGCTTAAAAACTAACGATAAAGGTGAAGTTATAACACTGAAACGCCCTCAAGAAGAGGTGCTTTAAGACTGCAGTGTTTTAGCTACGTCTAAATCACTAATCCTCGCCTCCATGGCGACAAACAAAGTAAGTTTCTTACAAGTATCATCCCTGCAGGACGAGGAATAGCTAAACATGCTTCACTACACACCGTAGCTCACCGGTGTCAAAATGTAAACAAATGCCATGAGTGGATCTACACCTGACAGCCACTGTAATGATACCAAGTACAGGAGTGTATCTAGTCGATACTACTATGATTACATCAATATTTTTTGGCATCACAACATTTTTTTAGTTTTTAAAAAATGTATATTATGTTTTTAAACTCAGGAAATATGTCCCTGGACACATGAGGACTTTGAATATGACCAATGTATGATCCTGTAATGACATAATAATGACAAGTTGTCTTGTATGTTCACTATCTTATTTAAAGACAAACTTGCAATAAGAAACATAAGTTTAATGTACCGTAAAAAATGTTGATAAAATAAAGCCAATAATGCAATTTTTGTGGTCCCCTTTATTTAGAAAAGTATCAAAGTACCAAAAAGTATCGAAATACATTTTTGGTACCGCTACCGGTACCACAATATTGTATTAATTTTCTTTATCTCAAGTCAAGTCAGAGTGTATTTGGAAGCTAAAACTTCCAGCAAAGACACCAAGTCAACATTTTATATTGTATTGTGGTTGTTTTCCTCCGTGTGTGTGCAAATAAATAAATACAAGTCTTGTAACTCATCCTTGCACTGGCGTTTGCATAGACCTGATCACTGACAGGTCATGGTTAAGATAAAGGAGTATCTGAATGATACTGCAATATTAGCTGAATTTAATGTCAACACGTGGACTATGGGGTGTTTTGTTTTCCCGGAATGGAAAGGAAAGTTGGAGCGGGCAAGGCGTGAAGGTAAGGACATATTTTATTATTACTATAAAAAAGGAACAAAAGGCGCGCACAAGGCGGAAGTACAAAAACTTGGCTAATGAAACAAAAACTTGCACAAAGGCAGAAACTATGAACATGAAGCTAAACTCGTTAACTGTGACATGAAAAAACAAAACTTACGTGGCATGGCAAGAAGCATAACTATGAACAGGCATGAGTATCAGAAGTAGCATGGCATGAAGTGAGCAGAGGTAATGTCGCCAGGCTGACTGCCTGGCAACTACAAGTTTAAATACTGGTGACATGATTAGTGAAAACAGGTGCTTGACTCAAAATGTGAAACAGGTGAAACCAATGGTTGCTATGGTGCAAAACAAGGGAGTGAAAAAGCAGGAACTAAGTGTACAAAACCCAAACAGAACATAACTTAAACAAAACATGATCACAGACATGACATTTAACGACTAAGTCAATATTTTTTTGTGATAAATCGCATGCGTTAGCGCATCAAATGATTTGTTAAAAATGTCATTGGTTGCTGGCCTAAAATATTTGCATACTACTGTATCTATCTCTGCTTGGTGACCTAAGATCAGCTACTTGGTGTAAAAAAAAAAGCTAATTAATCCCATACATTTATTGCATTTTGTACAGTGATTGATCAAACAAGGGATTTGTTTGTAAATAGAGTATCGTAAAGGGAAATCTCCCTCAAAACATACACATAAAAAGTATTTTGTAAAAGTCCCCGTATTGTATCTCATCAAGTTGTGCACCTGTGTACATAATGAAGTGACTTGATAGTGCATATAATGTCATAGAAGGAAGGGTATGCTTACTTTTACAAGACATGTCTCCAGTCTTCCAGTTCTGACCTTCAGTGCATTGAGCCAAAGAGCTTCCACTGAGGTAATAACCCTCAATGCAAGAGTACTCTACTGTTTTTCCAACCAAATAAAAATCCTTGGGATCCTGCAAAAACACACATACCAGTGTTTACACTTTACAACAAGTATGTACTGTAAGGCAGCATTGGTTATGAAACCTAACACTAAGCACTTGTTACTAGTCATTTGGGATTGATTCCAATGAATATATTAGGTGTGTAAATCTAACCTGGATGAAACCGTTTCTGAGGTTTGGAGGAGGCCCACAGGTCTTTGGTGGAGTCAGAGATAGATTGAAACACTGAGGTTCCATCATCCTACACACCAGTTACGGACAGAAAACACAAATTATTATCCATATGCAAGTTCTTTTGACAAGAACAAGCAAGTTTGATCATATTACGCCTAAACTCCTCAACGACACTTGGAGTCGAACTTTTGCTTGCATGCAGATCGGCCTCAGTCTATGAATATTACATCATCACACCCAAGACAATGGGCACATACACCCCCCGTCCCCCACCCCACGCCTTCACCACCGCTTGTTTCCCCTCAGGGTGATGGTCGGCTGGCAGCACTTCATAGCAGCAGTCGACCTCCAGGGCCCCAACTCCCCGTCCCTCTGTTGCGAGTTGTCGTGATTAAATGTAGCGTGTTTATGTGTGCATTGCATGGAGGTTTTTCCCCACTCCGGACTAGGCCTCCTTAGGACCCCAGTCTAGACTGTATTTTTTTATTCATCTTCTTACCCAGCATTTTACCTTTTTCTTATCTTTTACAGGGCTCCTTTGGCAACCCATCAGCCTTCCTGTTCTGTAACCCTGTACACTGTTTGTTTGTCTAATCTTGAACGGGTTTGTGCTGAAAACATAGTTTCGTTGTACTTGTGCAATGACAATAAAGTCCAATCCTATCCTATCCTAAACTGGCTCACCGGCACTGGCTTCCTGTGCACTTAAGATGCGACTTTAAGGTTTTAATACTAAACGGTCTAGCTCCATCCTATCTTGCTGATTGTGTTGTACCATATGTCCCGGCAAGAAATCTGCGTTCTAAGATCTCCGGCTTATTAGTGATTCCCAGAGCCCCAAAAAAGTCTGCGGGCTATAGAGCGTTTTCTATTCGGGCTCCAATACTCTGGAATGCCCTTCCGGTAACAGTTAGAGATGCTACCTCAGTAGAAGCATTTAAGTCCCGTCTTAAAACTCATTTGTATACTCTAGCCTTTAAATTGACCCCCCTTTTAGACCAGTTGATCTGCCGTCTCTTTTCTGCTCTGCCCCCCTCTCCTGCGTGGAGAGGTTAGTAAGTAACCACAGATGAACCGCTAGCTGTTCAAAGTCGGGACTCGGGGTGGACCACTAATCTGTGCATCAGTTGGGGACGTCTCTGCGCTGCTGACTTGTCTCCACTCAAGATGATCCCCTGCTGGCCCTACTATGGACTGGACTATCATAATATTAACTAGATCCACTCAACTTCCATTGCACTGGTCGCCCAGGGCGGGGCGTCCCCACATCTGCGGTCCCCTCCAAGGTTTCTCAATGCATCCCATTGGGTCAAATTTTTTCTTGCCCTGATGTGGGATCTGAGTCGTTGTGGCTTGTGCAGCCCTTTGAGACACTTGTGATTAAAGGCTATATAAATAAACTTTGATTGATTGATTGATTGATTGATTCTAATTCTGGAATGAGATGGGAGTGCACAGGTATGTGTCCTTACTGTAAATACTGCATATCTGCATCGTCACAGGGCGATTGCTCTTCTGTCAACCCAGAGCAGTGCTGGCCACCTCTGCTAGGACTGGGGTTGGTACAGCTGCGGGATCTTGACCTTTGACCACCAGAACAGGAACTCCAGGTTGACCAGCAGTTCCAGCCACCATGGATCACTCCTGTGACGAGAGTAAAGTATCAACAATCTCATTTGGTCTTTAAACATGTGCAGAGTGCAAATGTGGTGTGGACGTTTACATATGTGCCGTGTGTAAGTGTCTGGAAAACAACTGCTTTAAGTCATAACTTAAATGTTGCATTGAGCTTGACATATAGTCTCTTCTCAAGGATAGGACTATCACTTTTGCATTCCGAAGTCCCAATTAGGGCCTCTCTCCGACGAGAAGTGATCCAATCCACATGCGAATGTCAAATTAAGTGGCCTTATTTTATTATGTGCTCAAACTGAAAGACCATTATTTACTTCAACTTGATAGTTTGCTTTCTCCAAGATGAATATGAACATTCACTATATGCAAAACATAACATGAGTTAATTAATTCACTTCAGTTAACATGTTTAAACTCAAACATATGTGTTATATGAACTGCTTTCACAGAACTCTGGTAAAAAAAATACTATTTTGATAATCTGGGTTGCTGGTTTTGCTTACCGACCTCAAAGCTATTTTATTTAGTACATGGTGAAATGATAAGTGTAACCAGTAGATGGCAGTCAAACATAAGAGATATGTGTAGACTGCAATATAATGACAGTTACACACAAGAGCTATTTGTAGACTGCAATATGACTCAAGTAAACAACACTTTATATGTTCCATTGAAAATATAGAACATTACACACGGCGCTCAAAATTCTATCAAAATGTTTTACTACGACTTTGGTAAGCTATGAAGCCACACTGTATGCTGGATTGTACTGTGCTTCAACATACGAGTATTATTATGGTGTGTGTATAAGGTAAGACATATTATCTGGCGGTTTGTGCAAAACCAACTTTTCTTACCTTCTGGTACCTGCTGATCTGTATTTGGGATCTGCATAAGTCCTGAAAAATTGCGCGCTTCCGCTTTGTAGTCTGTGTCGACATCGTAGTTTATAAGCTTCTTCTTTTTCTCTATCTTCTTGTTATGGGCATTCATCCTCCGCTGTTGCCATTTCTAATATGAAGTAGTGTAAAGTTCTTACTTATATCTGTCAGTAAACTCGCCATGAAAGCGCTAAAAGATACCGGTGTAGTGAGTTTACATTATTCACCTAAGGAACTTTAGTTATTAGAGAGTTCCGGTCGGACGTTTTTTCACAGGACACATTTCCGGCGGATGAGAAAATGCTGCTCCGTTATTAATTTAAGTACAGTCTGAATGTCATTAAAACAGTTAGCTCCATCTTTTGACACTTCTTCCACTCTCGTCCTTGCACGCCACACCGCTACAACTAAGATGACGGGGAAAAGAAGCTGCCGAAGGTGAGCCACGTAAATAAGACCGCCCACAAAACGGCGCATCCGGAAGCGACTATCAGAAAGCGGCTTGAAAATTATCTATAAAACATAATCTATGCAACATTTTGACCAAAGAACCACCATTACATGTTATGTAGACCACAAGGAAGTGTTTTACATTTAGAAAAGAAAAAAAATAGTCCTTTAATGCGCCCTATAATCCGGTGCGCCTTATATATGAAAAAAGATCGGAAATAGACCATTCATCGGCAGTGCGCCTTATAATCCGGTGCGCCCTATGGTCCGGAGAATACGGTAAGCTTACCACCGAGCTTCAATGTATGGCTTTCTTATTGTAAAAGTTTGTGAAAGTGCTATATAAATATCAGTCATTTGATTTAATAAAAAAATAAGCCTCAAAACATTGCAATGTTTGCCGTAACTTTTTTTTAAAGCAAATATAATAAAACAAGCCAGCCAAAACACAAAAATCTAGCAAAATCTTAGAGGGGGGGCTGTTAAATGACACAATAATTGTCTCTATCTATATTGCTCTGCAACAAAACATTAGGATAATGATTTGAGCCAGTTACTGTCATATTATTTTTCTTTAAAGTGGTCATATTATGATATATATTTGTTTACTTTTAAAACACTTTCTTGTGGTCTACATAACATGTAATGGTGGTTCTTTGGTCAAAATGTTGCATAGATTATATTTTACAGACCATCATCAAACCGCTTTCTGACCGTCTCTTCAAGGTGCACCTTTTAATGGGCGGTATTATTTACATGCTAAAGCTCTCCTTTAGGCCAAGCCCCGTTCCAGTGCGTCTCCACCCCGTCACCCATGTTGTAGTTTTTAGCGTCTCCATATCGAGTCTACTGACAGATATAAGTTAGAACTACAATATACACTATTTTTATTAGAAATGGCAAAAGCAGAGTCTGCCCCATAACAAAGGATAGAGACAAGTAAGGAACTAACTCTTCAGGTAAACCATATGCATACCCTGATATAACTTAGGCAAAATACATTACAATTGTCTTAAATTCCAAACGTCTAGTTTGAAAAAAGTACTGTTTTTTACGGACCGTAGGGCGCACCGGATTATAAGGCGCAAGCCTAGTCAGGTCTATTTTCATAGGGCGCATTTAAGGGGTCATATTATTATTAAAGTTAAAGTTAAAGTTAAAGTCCCAATGATTGTCACACACACTAGGTGTGGTGAAATGTGTCCTCTGCATTTGACCCATCCCCTTGTTCACCCCCTGGGAGGTGAGGGGAGCAGTGGGCAGCAGCGGTGCCGCGCCCGGGAATCATTTTTGGTGATTTAACCCCCAATTCCAACCCTTGATGCTGAGTGCCAAGCAGGGAGGTAATGGGTCCCATTTTTATAGTCTTTGGTATGACTCGGCCGGGGTTTGAACTCACAACCTACCGATCTCAGGGCGGACACTCTAACCACTAGGCCACTGAGTAGGTATTATTATTTGTTTCTAAATTGAAATTGTGGTCTACATAACATGTAATGGTAGTTCTTTGGTCAAAATGTTACATAGATTATGTTTTACAGATCATCTTCAAGTCGCTTTCTGACTGTGAAAAACCGTTCGACCGGAACTCTCTAATAACTAAAATTCCTTGGGTGAATAATGTAAATTCACTATACCGATATGTTTTAGCGCTTTCATTGCGAGTTTACTGACAGATATAAGTAAGAACTTTACACTACTTTATATTAGAAATGGCAACAGCGGAGGATGAATGTCCCATAACAAGAAAATAGAGAAAAAGAAGAAGCTTATCGACTACGGCGTCGCGACAAACTACAAAGGCGGACGCGCGCAATTTTTCAGGACTTATGCAGTTTCCAAATACAGATCAGCAGGTACCAGAAGGTAAGAAAAGTTGCTTTTGCATAATATTGCGAAACAAACCGTCAGATAATATGTCTTACCTTATACACACACCATAATAATACTCGTATGTTGAAGCTCAGCGCAATCCATCAAGTGGTGCGGCTTCATAGCTTACCAAAGTCGTACTAAAATATTTTGACAGATTTTTGAGCGCCGTGTGTAATGTTCTATATTTTCAATGGAACATATAACATGTTGGTATTGTATACTTGAGTCATATTGCAGTCTACACGTATGTCTTATGTGTAACTGCCATCTACTGATCACACTTACCATTTCACCATGTATCAAATAAAATAGCGTCGAGGTCGGTAAGCACAACTAAAATGATTCCGTACATTAGGCGCACCGGGTTATAAGGCGGACTGTCATGTTTTTAAAAAATGAAAGGATTTTAAGTGTGCCTTGTAGTTTGAAAAATAAGATATGAGGGTTTCATAAATATCCCCGCAATGCCTCCAAAGTTTGGATTAAAATTTTCAGACGTTATGGGAATCCCAAATACACATAACAAGTGCCAACAGGTTAAAAACGTTGGTTTTGCATACATTTAGAATAAAATCAGCCTGTTTTTTTTTAAATCATTTACCTGGTTGTTCTCCAATCGCAGCTCCATGCTCACATGCTTGTCCTGAGGTTCCTGGCCGACAGACACATTGGCACTCTGAGCCGGTCAGGAGCGCCTGGCCGTTATTCTGGCAGGGTCTGCAGTGGCAAGGATGCTCTTCAGCCAGGTACTCTTCGATGGCTCTTTTCAGGTGGAGCTTCTTCAAACCTGCACACTGCACCTCCTTTACTAGTTCATACAGAGGACGTAGCTGGAATACAAGATTCAAAACGATCAATGGACCATAGAGAGGTCCGAAGCGAAGTCCGTGGGGCATCTTTGAACTGCAGCTCGTTTTATTTGGCCTAAAATAAAATTGATTCACCCTAAATTGGATGTATTATTGAATATTTCACAAATTTATTGTCACCTATAACACAAAGGTACGATACCAATGTTGTTTTCAGATAGCTTTGCATATTTTGGCTTACACTGGATTGGTTTTAGGGTCTTTAAGGTGCAAAATATATCAAAATGGGACCCCGCATTCTTAGTTTTTTACTGATTGGACACCCCTGCTATATAATATAGTGGCACTGGATTGGTTTTAGGGTCTTTAAGGTGCAAAATATATCAAAATGGGACCCTGCATTCTTAGTTTTTTACTGATTGGACACCCCTGCTATATAATATAGTGGTACTTTTATTGTTGTATGCCACACTTATTGTAGGTTTTCCATAAAACGTTGCCCCTGTTTCCATACAGTATATTGTCTCTGTTATTGTAAGCCGAACATGACCTCTAACAAACTATTTGGGTTAGTTAGAGGGTTAGGGTTAGGGTTAGGGGGCTACTGGCTTTTGTATCGTTAGGCATAATTAAGTCTGCAAACACAGTATAATCCCACCTGTCAGTGACTCATTCTCTGTGGGGGTTTTTTCGCTGCAAAATAATCCACCAGAAAAGCAAGTACCAGCACTTTGACAAAAAAGTACTATTGAATTACATTAAACTGATAGCAAAAGTTTTCATGTGTGTGAGCAAACGCAAAAACTCATTAAGAATTCAGTGGACCACATGTGAGCAACATCAGACATGCACACTGTGGCCACAACAGCAGCACACCTGTCCCAAACAATAACAACTTAAATGCTTTATTATTATAATGAAATGACAGCAGTCATTTCCATGAGATTATTTTCTAACATAAGTGTTTTTGGCCAATTTACAATTGCAATAACAAAAAATATTGTTTTTCATGAGCTGTGGACGAGTATTGTAAGTCTGGGTGGAGGTCTGTCCTGCTTTGGAAATTATTTGTACCCCTTTCAGGTATCGCATTTAGTTCCCATTAAAACATTCACATGTTGCACAATGAGATGTAAGCATGGGATCATGTGTACATTCCTGTAACTGTCTGTTTGTAAAAAATATATATTTTATTAGTATTTCTCTAATATGATAACAGCAATTCATGATTATTATTTATAAATTAAGATTTTTAATAAATGACAGTAGAATAAGCACACAGTTGATTGGTAAATCATAGTGTAGCGACCTGGAATAACACATTATGTGTAGGTGTTGGAGTTGTCCGACTTTTTGTGTGGCTGTAAACGCATCACTGGCTAAGTGTCCTATGTGCATGTGTCCGCGCAAGTGAGAAAGAGCGAGCGGCCGCTGATATAACAGATGACGACGTTGGTTTTGGTCTGATTTGTACGGCCGAGAATGACCAGTTTTGCAAGATAGAAATTGTTTACCAATGTTTTTGGTCATGTGTTTATGCATGCTAGCATACTAATATGAACATGCTACCTTTTTAGCTAACTTTACCTTCTCTACTTAGACATCCATACACCTTACAGTCATATAACTTGGTATGTGACACATGCTAATTGATAGCATGCTACCATTAGCTTGCTGGCATGCTAAAATTAGCACGCTAACTTTTCGAGCTGTTTTTGCAACCGTTTACCCTAGAGTCGTATAACTTGGTATGTGAGACACTTGTCAACTGTGCTAACATTAAAGTGCTAACTTTTTTTGCAAAATGTTCTTTTTTTTCTCTAATCCCCTAGCCAATAGAGTTTTGCTCAATAAAGTGAACGATGGAATTCCTCTCCTCCTTAAAGCGTCTCGACAGACGTTACAATAATTGATTTTTGATGACGAAAACTGTTGTCTATGTTGTGGCCGCTAGTCGTTTGCACAGGCGTGCACCTTCTTTGCCAACAAGAGTTTTCAGTTATACGTTTCATTCATCATTTATATTTATTCCGTATTTATTTTCTGCAGGTAAATCTACAATTATGTTACGTAATGTTAATTTGATTTACGTGGGAAAAAATTCCTTGGTTTTTGTCTCACTTTTTGGAACGGGTTATTACCGAAAACCGAGGTACTGCTGTAATGTATCTGGTATGCTCTCCGGACACTTCACTGGGTAGTTTGATAGTAATGAGACCCAATAGGTTACCATATCAAAATTTGAGAATTTACAGAAATATTGACACTGGCTTCATTGACGGTGTCAGGAAGGTATTTGCAATTTAATTTCAGATGCTCCAATGTAAACTGCAAACTGGTGTATTGTTGAGGCTACAAAGCGTACACTCATATTATATGCATACACAAAGCTCTAAAAAAGCAATACACTTGCTTTTTAAACCATAATTGAGACTTAAAGGCCTACTGAAACCCACTACTACTGACCACGCAGTCTGATAGTTTATATATCAACAGAGGTGGGTAGTAACGCGCTACATTTACTCCGTTACATCTACTTGAGTAACTTTTGGGATAAATTGTACTTCTAAGAGTAGTTTTAATGCAACATACTTTTACTTTTACTTAAGTATATTTATAGAGAAGGAACGCTACTTTTACTCCGCTACTTTTACTCCGCTACTTTTATCTACATTCAGCTCGCTACTCGCTACTAATTTTTATCGATCTGTTAATGCACGCTTTGTTTGTTTTGGTCTGTCAGACAGACCGTCAAAGTGCCTGCCTTACTGGTGACGTTTCACTTCGTTCCACCAATCAGATGCAGTCACTGGTGACGTTGGACCAATCAAACAGAGCCAGGTGGTCACATGACCTGACTTAAACAAGTTGAAAAACTTATTCGGGTGTTACCATTTAGTGGTCAATTGTACGGAATGTGTACTGTACTGTGCAATCTAATAATAAAAGTTCCAATCAATCAATCAAAAGTGTGAAGGAAAAAAGATACTTTTTTATTTCAACCGCACGAGGACGTTCCTGTCTTCACAATAAAAGTGCCGCTCCATCGCGCCTGCGCTTTCAAAACAAGAGTCTCCGAAAGCCAGTGCAAACAAGCTAGCAAGCTACGGAGTTTGACGCCAATATATGTATTGTAAAGTGTATAAAAACGAATATGGAAGCTGGACAAATAAGATGCCAAAAACCCACCACTTTCATGTGGTATTAGACAGAAAGGAGGAACTTTTCTTCTCCTCCATTTGAAAACGTGGACGTTATCATCACAACTGTCTGATTACAATCAACGCAAGTCATCAGAATCAGGTAATACACCAACTTATATTGTTGTCTTCATGAAAGAAGGGAATCTATATGTTAAACATGCATGTATATTCATCAAAACACCTTTAACATGTAAACAAAAACAGCAAAATAAATACATATAAATTATATACTGTATATATCAATGTATATGTATGTATGTATGTATATATATATATATATATATATATATATATATATATATATATATATATATATATATATGATATGAGTGTGTATGTTACTCATCAGTTACTCAGTACTTGAGTAGTTTTTTCACAACATACTTTTTACTTTTACTCAAGTAAATATTTGGGTGACTACTCCTTACTTTTACTTGAGTAATAAATCTCTAAAGTAACAGTACTCTTACTTGAGTACAATTTCTGGCTACTCTACCCACCTCTGTATATCAATGATGAAATCTTAACATTGCAACACATGCCAATACGGCCAGGTTAGCTTACTAAAGTGCAATTTTAAATTTTGCGCGAAATATCCTGCTGAAAACGTCTCGGTATGATGACGCCTGCACGTGACGTCACGGATTGTAGAGGACATTTTGGGACAGCATGATGGCCAGCTATTAAGTCGTCTGTTTTCATCGCAAAATTCCACAGTATTCTGGACATCTGTGTTGGTGAATCTTTTGCAATTTGTTCAATGAACAATGGAGACAGCAAAGAAGAAAGCTGTAGATGGGAAGCGGTGTATTTCGGCAGGTGTTGTGCCGGACAACGCACCCCCGCCGTAGAATTCACCCCCTGACTGTTGTGCTGGATAATACAGCCGGTGTTTCATTGTTTACATTCCCGAAAGATGACAGTCAAGCTTTACCATTGGCCTGTGGAGAACTGGGACAACAGAGACTCTTACCAGGAGGACTTTGAGTTGGATACGCAGACGCGGTACCGTGAGTACGCATGCAGCTGCGGCTTCCAAACATTTGATCGCTTGCCCGTACGTGCGTGCCGCTATGTGCATGTCACGTACGTAACTTTGGGGACTTTGGGGAAATATATGTGCTGTATGAACTTTGGGGAGGTGAACGGTACTTTGGGCTGTGGGATTGAGTGTGTTGTGCAGGTGTTTGAGTTTTATTGGCGGGTTATATGGACGGGAGAGGGGAGGTGTTTGTTATGCGGGATTAATTTGTGGCATATTAAATATAAGCCTGGTTGTGTTGTGGTAAATAGAGTATATATATGTCTTGTGTTTATTTACTGTTTTAGTCATTCCCAGCTGAATATCAGGTCCCACCCGCCTCTCACAGCATCTTCCCTATCTGAATCGCTCCCACTGCCCTCTAGTCCTTCACTCTCACTTTCCTCATCCACAAATCTTTCATCTTCGCTCAAATTAATGGGGAAATCGTCACTTTCTCGGTCCGAATCGCTCTCGCTGCTGGTGGCCATGATTGTAAACAATGTGCGGATGTGAGGAGCTCCACAACCTGTGACGTCACGCGCCTATCGTCTGCTACTTCCGGTACAGGCAAGGCTTTTTTATCAGCGACCAAAAGTTGCGAACTTTATCGTCAATGTTTTCTACTAAATCCTTTCAGCAATAATATGGCAATATTGCGAAATGATCAAGTATGACATATAGAATGGACCTGCTATCCCTGTTTAAATAAGAAAATCGCATTTCAGTAGGCCTTTAACTCTTCAGCAATTGAGAGTGTAATGGATGTTTTATGTAAGGGTCTGACATATAAAGATAATATATATATATATATATATATATATATATATATATATATATATATATATATATATATATATATATATATATATATATATATATATATATATATAAACATATATATAAACATATAAAGCTGCTTCTGTGTTGTATTTTTGAATACCTTCTGATCTATGACATCAGGGAAGTCTTTAACAGAGGAGGCCCAGTTGTCATAGGCCTCTCCATTTACTTCTGGATTGTCAAGATCCAGAACTTTCAATACATCTGAAAACGATGGATCTCCTCCAAAAGTGTTCACCTTGATGGGCATCTTGGATACATGTCCCTCTGTAGAGAAGAAGTCACATCATAACAACATAAATTGCAAATCATGGGACACATCTTAACTTCAAAACACCTTATTTCAAGACTACGGATTGTATTCGAGCATTGGTTTCGTCACTTTTTATTTATGCATTTGGCTTATTTTATTGCCGAATGTGGT
The DNA here is from genome assembly GCF_033978685.3 of Nerophis lumbriciformis. Taxonomy (NCBI): domain Eukaryota; kingdom Metazoa; phylum Chordata; class Actinopteri; order Syngnathiformes; family Syngnathidae; genus Nerophis; species Nerophis lumbriciformis. Next base: position 31,117,562 of record NC_084567.2, on the reverse strand, counting down.
TTTAGACTCCGAGTCATTGACGTCCTCATTCTATTGACTGCTCTGCTCGTTAAACAAGGCTGCGGTGTACAATGAGAAAAAGGTTGTCCATCCTTTCTGAAGTCCTCCATTGATAGGAAATGGGTCTGTGAGGGCATTTTGATCGCATACCGTACCCACAATGCCACCGTGGAAGGACCGCACCAGGTAAACAAAGTCCTCCAGACAGCCAAAACGGGTAACGATTGCCCACATTGCAAGATGAGGGACTTTGGCAAAGGCTTTCATTAGATCCCCCCCTAAAAAAATTTCAGGTTGTTGACTCAGGTCATGTCAATTGTTCCTTGAGAGGGTCTACAGCAGGGGTGTCAAACTTATTTTAGCTCAGGGGCCGCAGGGAGGAAAATATATTCCCACACGGGCTGGACTGGTAAAATCATGGCATAATAATTTTAAAAATAAAGACAACTTCAAAAAAATTGTATTTGTCTTACTTTGGCCAAAACTAGAACAAACACATTCTGAAAATGTATGCATGACAAATAATCCTCTTGGCAAAACACTTTAAGTTAGTTGAAATTTCTGAGGAAAAAATGGTGCAGTTTCAAGAACACCATGAAAAACACAATGAACTAAGACTTCTTCCTCAGTGTATTTACAAAGCCGTTAAACTAAAGACACGTTTGGAGAAGCATTGATTAATTGATTGAAGCTTTTATTAGTGGATTGCACAGTACAGTACTTATTCTGTACAATTGACCACTAAATGGTAACGCCCGAATACATTTTTCAACTTGTTTAAGTCGGGGTCCACGTAAATCAATTCATGGTAACCGAGTGTTTCCTCAAGCCGCCACATTGGTGACATCCACAACTGCCACAACACATTAATTTATCATCATTCAAATACTACATTTAGAATATCATCAAAACAATTGTCAAAATGACACCATTATAACCGAGTTAAAGGTAACATAACTACAGCTACAACCCTAACCTAACCCCCTGCCCCCACCACATCCCACCTCCCCGGATTGTAAATAATTAAATGTAAATAATCAAATGTATATACTTGTTCTTATGCTTTCTGAGCTCACTACGTTCACTGCTTGCTGTACATATCCAAGAAGTGAGACCTACACTGCTACAATGTTCATTTCTCTAATTGTTGATGACTGAAGTATGCTGATAGCAACCCAACCTAAGCCCCCCGCCCCAACCCCCTCCGCATGCCACCCCCCGGATTGTAAATAATGAATATAATTCAATCTAAATACTCTCATGATTAACTTGCGTGATGACTGTATTATGCTGATAGTATATATCTGTACCATGAATTGATTAATGTGGACCCCGACTTAAACAAGTTGAAAAATGTATTCGGGTGTTACCATTTAGTGGTCAATTGTACGGAATATGAACTGTACTGTGCAATCTACTAATAAAAGTTTCAATCAATAAATCAAAACAAACTTAACTCATGTGAACATGGTAGATTTAAGCATAAAATAACAAACAATAAAAGTAGAAACATACATTTTTACAATGGAGTTCAGAGTGCACATCGTGCCGTCAACAAATCGAGAGTGCTGCTTGTAATTGTAACTACAAAGATGATGATCATGTTGACTTAGTCTTTGCATTTTACCGTTTTGTTATTGTGTCTGTTGAGTGGATAATTTACAATAAAAGAAGGTATTGTGCGTCGCAACTGCATTAGTCTGCCGCCAGCTACAACAGGAGCAGCTGATTGCTTGCACCTGAGCCGATTGGAGTAGCGGCAGACAATCCAGAGGGCGCTTAAAGTCATCTGACACGACATTTTTAAACAGTGTGATATGGGTTACACTGGAATTAGAATTAGGAATTAGTAGATGAGATCCGCCCGGAGTTCCTTAAGGCTCTGGATGCTGTGGGGCTGTCTTGGTTGACAAGACTCTGCAACATCGCGTGGACATCGGGGGCGGTATCTCTGGATTGACAGACGTGGTGGTTCCTCTTTTTAAGAAGGGGAACCGGAGGGTGTGTTCTAACTACCGTGGGATCACATTCCTCAGCCTTCCCGGTAAGGTTTATTCAGGTGTACTGGAGAGGAGGCTACGCCGGATAGTCGAACCTCGGATTCAGGAGGAACAGTGTGGTTTTCGTCCTGGTTGGGGAACTGTGGACCAGCTCTATACTCTCGGCAGGGTTCTTGAGGGTGCATGGGAGTTTGCCCAACCTGCCTACATGTGCTTTGTAGACTTGGAGAAGGCATTCGACCGTGTCCCTCGGGAAGTCCTGTGGGGAGTGCTCAGAGGGTATGGGGTATCGGACTGTCTGATTTTGGCGGTCCGCTCCCTGTACGATCAGTGTCAGAGCTTGGTCCGCATTGCCGGCAGCAAGTCGGACACGTTTCCAGTGAGGGTTGGACTGCGCCAAGGCTGCCCTTTGTCACCAATTCTGTTCATAACTTTTATGGACAGAATTTCTAGGTGCAGTCAAGGCGTTGAGGGAATCCGGTTTGGTGGCTGCAGGATTAGGTCTCTGCTTTTTGCAGATGATGTGGTCCTGATGGCTTCATCTGGCCAGGATCTTCAGCTCTCACCAAGTGTGAAGCGAATGGGATGAGAATCAGCACCTCCAAGTCCGAGTCCATGGTTCTCGCCCGGAAAAGGGTGGAGTGCCATCTCCGGGTTGCAGAGGAAACCCTGCCCCAAGTGGAGGAGTTCAAGTACCTCGGAGTCTTGTTCACGAGTGAGGGAATAGTGGATCGTGAGATCGACAGGCGGATCGGTGCTGCGTTTTCAGTAATGCGGACGCTGTATCGATCCGTTGTGGTGAAGAAGGAGCTGAGCCGGAAGGCAAAGCTCTCAATTTACTGCTCGATCTACGTTCCCATCCTCACCTATGGTCATGAGCTTTGGGTTATGACCGAAAGGACAAGATCACGGGTACAAGCGGCCGAACTGAGTTTCCTCCGCCGGGTGGCAGGGCTCTCCCTTAGAGATAGGGTGAGAAGCTCTGTCATCCGGGGGGAGCTCAAATTAAAGCCGCTGCTCCTCCACATCGAGAGGAGCCAGATGAGGTGGTTCGGTCATCTGGTCAGGATGCCACCCGATCGCCTCCCTAGGGAGGTGTTTAGGGCACGTCCGACCGGTAGGAGGCCACGGGGAAGACCCAGGACACGTTGGGAAGATTATGTCTCCTGGCTGGCCTGGGAACGCCTCGGGATCCCCCGGGAGGAGCTGGACGAAGTGGCTGGGGAGAGGGAAGTCTGGGCTTCCCTGCTTAGGCTGCTGCCCCCGTGACCTGACCTCGGATAAGCGGAAGAAGATGGATGGATGGATGGATGGAATTGCTATTGCGACACCAAGTGGACACATTTAGAAAGGCAGTTTCTTTCAGTTTCTCACATTTATATACTCTGCAAACTCATTTTGCGGGCCGGATTATACCTGTCCGCTGGCCTGATACGGCCCGTAGGCCGTACATTTGACACCTCGGGTCTACAGGGAGACTCGGGGGGAGGGGGGGGGGACTTCTTCAGATCTGAACTTGGCTGCAATACTCACGAGCGAGAGGCCACAGTAGTTATGATCCTCTCAGTCTGCCATATTGAAGATATAGCTTATGATCGCATCATCCAAGTTGTTTGTGAGGGTCTTGCTTTCCCAGATCTCAATGATTTTGAACATTGACGGTCATTTATTAGTTTAACATTAATCAGTTTTACACAGTGTTACATCCCCCTTTTTTTAGATGCCTGAATTTGCAAAAGTTTTTCCCAAAAATTGCATTGAAAAGTGCGGGTTTTTTTTTTTTTACAACTAAAACACAAACCCAGGGATGCTGAAAACAGAACTGAGGGAGTCAAAAACTACACAAAACATGATCCGGGCAACGGATTATGACAGATATAGAGGAAGGAGAAAACAAATAGTAGAAAGGAAAGAAAAGAAAACAAAATACCACTAGGTAGGTAGAGGAAGCTTCTCACTCAGGCAAAAGCACCAGCCCCTCACCTTAAAAAACGTTTACTCACCATCATCAAATGAGAAGGATTTGTAGAATTTGTCACAAACGATTTTGACCTTTTTCCTGAACAAGCGTCGTTTAACCTTTCTCCAGCACCTCTTGTAGTCGATTGTTGTTGCCTCTTTACACAAGTACAAGAACAAGACCACGTTGTTAAAAGCACATGTTAATGCAATTCGTTTCTCAACTGTCACAACTGAAGCAAGTTTTTAAAAGATGATAGATTTAACTTGAATGCTCTGGGTGTGTTTTGCAAACCTCAAAACCAGTGAAGTTGGCACGTTGTGTAAATGGTAAATAAAAACAGAATACAATGATTTGCAAATCCTTTTCAACCTATATTCAATTGAATAGACTGCAAAGACAAGATACTTAACGTTCAAATTGGTAAACTCTGTTATTTTTTGCAAATATTAGCTCATTTGGAATTTGATGCCTGCAACGTGTTTCAAACAAGTTGTTGTCTTTTCACTGTCCTGTTAGGTCAATGCAGTCTGCTGACCGCCTTCTGCTTTTTGTACATGGTACAAAATTATAAAGTAAAGGTGATAGAGCCATTGAGTCAGTTGTCCTTAAATGGTGGAATACACTCCCTTTTGAGCTGCCCTGTCTGTTGACATTTTTAAAAGGCAGTTAAAAACACATTTGTTTAAGTGTGCATTCTGTAGTAGTTGTATGTATTTATTTTTTTAATCATTTAAAAAAAAAAATTATATATTGATTATTTTCATTATCATATTTATTATTTTATTTGCAATGTTTCTGTTGTTGCACCATGCTCTATGCTTGTTTTGATTGTGCTGTTTGTACAAAACCCAAAACCAGTGAAGTTGGCACGTTGTGTAAATCGTAAATAAATACAGAATACAATGATTTGTAAATCAATTTCAACCAATATTCAATTGAATAGTGTCACGACTGGGACTGTGGCGTGGTTTGTTCTCCTGAGGTGCAAAAGATTTGGACCATACGTGGCGTGAAGGGGAGTACATGATTTATTTAAACACTATAATTACAAAAAAAAAGGATCGAACAAAAGGCGCGCACAGGGCCGGAAGTACAAAACTTGACTATAAACACAAAACTTGCACAAAGGCAGAAACTATGAACAATTAAACAAAACTTGCAAACTATGGCATGAATAAAAAAAACTTACTTGGACGAGAAACCGGCATGAAAAAAGAGCAGCCAGGGTCTTAAGGGTGTGTGGAGAGTGTGCAGAAGCATAAATGCGGGATGTCGCCAGAAAGACAAACTGAAAACAATGAACTTAAATACTACAGACATGATTAACTAAAACAGGTGCGTGACGTGACAGGTGAAAACTAATGGGTTGCTATGGTGACAAACAAGAGGGCACAATGAGTCCAAACGTGGAACAGGTGAAACTAATGGGTAACCATGGAAACAAGACAAGGGAGTGAAAAGCCAGAAACTAAAGAGTCCAATAACTAAACTAAACAAAACATGATTACACAGACACGACAAATAGACTGCAAAGACAAGATACTTAACGTTGAAACTGGTAAACTTTGTTATTTTTTGCAAATATTAGCTCATTTGGTATTTGATGCCTGTAACATGTTTCAAAAAAGCTGGCATAAGTGGCAAAAAAGTCTGAGAAAGTTGAGGAATGCTCATCAAACACTTATTTGGAACATCCCACAGTTGAACAGGCTAATTGGGAACAGGTGGGTGCTATAATTGGGTATAAAAGCAGCTTCCATGAAATGCTCAGTCATTCACAAACAAGGATGGGACCATGGTAGTTCTCTCCCAAATCGATCACTGTTGTCGCACACTTACTGGGAACGACTATCGCAATATTCATCCTCTTATAATCCCCCTAACGCCTTTTTAATTGTGATTTGCTGGTTAGTTAGTTATTCCTTCCACCTGCACCAGGTAGCTAAAATGACGATGATGCCGAACGACTACTCCATGTGAAAATGTCTGTGTAGGGTTTCAGTCATCCAGGTCATGGTAATCCGCAAAGGTGGAATCAAGACAACTGGATACTTAAGGAAATGTCACTTGTATCCAAAATGTCTTATCTGCTCTAAAATTTTAGGTGTGAGTCTCCCTATTTACAGTACTGTATTTTCCGAACCATGGGGCACACCGGATAATAAGGCGCACTGCCGATGAGTGGTCTATTTTCGATCTTTTTTCATATATAAAGTGCAAAGGGCGCATTAAAGGAGCCATATTTTTTTTTTTTTTTTTCTAAATTGAAAACAAACTTCCTTGTGGTCTACATAACATGTAATGGTGGTTCTTTGGTCAGAATGTTGCACAGATTATGTTTTACAGATCATCTTCAAGCCGCTTTCTGACAGTCGCTTTGTGGGCGGTCTTATTTTCGTGGCTCACCTTCGACAGCGTCTTCTCCCCGTCATCTTTGTTGTAGCGTGCAAGGACGGGAGTGGAAGAAGTGTCAAAAGATGGAGCTAACTGTTTTAATGACACTCAGACTTTACTTAAATCAATAACGGAGCACCATCTCTTCATCCGGAAACAACAACAATGTGTCCGGTGAAAAACCGTCTGACCGGAACTCTCTAATAACTAAAGTTACTTGGGTGAATAATGTAAACTCACTACACCGGTATGTTTTAGTGCTTTCATGGCGAGTTTACTGACAGATATAAGTAAGAACTTTACAGTACTTTATATTAGAAATGGCAACAGCGGAGGATGAATGTCCCATAACAAGAAGATAGAGGACAAGCTTATCAACTACGGTGACGGCACGGACTACAAAGGCGGACGTGTGCAATTTTTCAGGATTCATGCAGATCCAAATACAAAATCAGCAGGTATCAGAAGGTAAGAAAAGTTGCTTTTGCATAACATTGCGAAACAAAACGGCAGATAATATATCTTACCTTATACACACACCATAATAACACTCGTATGTTTAATGCGCCGACAATCCATCATAGCTTACCAAAGTCGGACTAAAACATTTTGATAGATTTTTTAATCCCGTGTGCAATGTTCTGTATTTTCAATGGAACATATCAAATGTTGGTGTTGTTTACTTGAGTCATATTGCAATCATAGTGCAATCTAAACGTATCTCTTATGTTTGACTGCCATCTACTGGTCACACTTATAATTACCCAATGTACCAAATAAAATTGCTTCGAGGTCGGTAGGCAAAACCGGAATTATTTCGTACATTAGGTGCACCGGGTTATAAGGCGCACCTAATGTAAGTTTGTCGAGTTTTGAGAAGAAAAAAATGATTTTAAGTGCGCCTTATAGTCCGGAAAATATGGTATGTCTCTGGTGGATGTGTCCCGCGGCTATAATGGCAATAGGGTTGTTGTTGTTTACCAGCATTGCTGGTGACAAGCCATTCTGCATAACAATGGCTAGTTTTTCTGGTGGCAAAACAGGCAAATAACCTGTTGTTATGCTGCACATTCATTATCAGCAGCCACACTGGGTGCAGTCCAGTCACTTCGATTCAAACTTTGTGGATTCTCAATGTAAACTTTTTTTTGTTTGGAAATTTTAACTTTAAAAAAAAAAATTGTTACCAAAATATGAAAACACATTACTATATACAGTATATCTGCTTACCAGATGTTGCAAAATCCTGGTTGTCGATCTCCAAAAAGCCTTGGTATTTGCCTCCAAGCGAGCCCTCGGAGAGGTAGTGAGTGCCATATAGCTGCAGCAGTTGACGGTAGGCAGCATAATCGTATGTGTACGGAAGGGAGATTAAAGCCTTCCAAAACTCTTCGGCCAGAGTCAGATACTGGGGGGCTGAGTTTTGGAACTGGGCCAACTCCACTTTATTCTTCAGAACTATGATTCTGTGATTCTGCAGGGTATTGTAGCGTAATGAAGAAGAATGTAACAGTAAGTGCACAAGCACAATCATAGTCAACGCAATGCAGATTACATGGACATCGCTACCTTTGTTTCAGTGAGCTCTTTGTGAAAGGTACGACGGTCATGTCCAAATAAAGAGTTAGCCTGGATGTCTTGCACGTAGGACCAAGAGCTTTCATAGGATTCTTCGCTCTCCTCATTATCCACTTTCACCTGCAAAAAAAGATGCAATAGATTTTAACCAACCAAAATAACTCAAATGCTGTGTTATGGTCTCTTCCACCAAAAAAGCGTTTGATATGTACATCCATGTTTGCATGCCCAGTGAAACCATCCATTCATTTTCTGATTAGGGTCGCAGGTAAGTTGGAAGCATAAACTGTATCTTGAGCAGGGTCACCGAAAGTGTGTTACCAAAGGTTTCTTGGTGGCCGTGGTACCAGTTTTGGCTGAGATCATAAACAAACTCCTTCATACTGTAGCTCTTTATTGGAGCACCAGACCGGGTGTAATAACCTGTTCCCTTTATTTATTCTATTTTCTAAATAGAGCCAGCCAAATGGAGAGTGGCCAATGGCATCATGCCTTTGAAATTCCGACACATGCCATGACAAAGGTCAACCAACGAACGAGATTTCTCTATAGAATCTCCTCTCTGGTCAAAAAAAGCACCATGAGGATTTTAGCGGGAACTCTCTTTCAACCCTTTTTCGATTACGCATGCACCTCCTGGTACCCTAACACCTCCAAATCCCTCAAATCTAGACTCCAAACATCCCAGAACAAGCTCGTCAGATTACTTCTAGACCTCCACCCCAGATCCCACCTCACTCCTACCCACTTCTCCAAAGTGGGCTGGCTCAGGGTGGAGGACAGAGTAAAACAACTTGCACTGAGCCTAGTCTATAAAATCCGCTACACCTCCCTGATACTGAAGTACATGTCAAACTACTTAAACTACTTAAACGACCGCCATAACCACAACACCAGGGGGAGCTCCACTAACCACGTTAAACCCAGATTACGATCTAACAAAGGTCTTAACTCATTCTCTTTCTATGCCACATCAATGTGGAATGCACTCCCAACAGGTATAAAAGAAAGGGCATCTCTATCCTCCTTCAAAACCGCAATAAAAGTACACCTCCAGGCAACTTCAACCCTAAACTAACACCCACCCCGGATTGTTAATAATCAAATGTAAACAATCAAATGCAGATATTTTTCTTATGCCTCTCTCTCTCTCTCTCTCTCTCTCTCTCTCTCTCTCTCTCTCTCTCTCTCTCTCTCTCTCTCTCTCTCTCTCTCTACTACTTGCTGTACATATCCTACCAAGTCAGACCTACACTGTTTCAATATCCATTCCTCTGTTCTCAATTGTTGATGACTGATAACAACCAAACCTAAATGTATACACTCTGATGATTATCTTGTGTGATGACTGTATCATGATGATAGTATATATGATAGTATATATCTGTATCATGAAGTGGACCCCGACTTAAACAAGTTGAAAAACTTATTCGGGTGTTACCATTTAGTGGTCAATTGTACGGAATATGTACTTCATTGTGCAACCTACAAATAAAAGTCTCAATCAATTAATCAATGCCTGACACAAGATAATGAATGATATTTAACAAATTAACAATAATTAATTGTAATCCTAATTTTATTTAGCTTTGTTGAGGTAGACGGAAAAAATAATCTGTGTAGATGGTAACACATTTAGTATTTCACTACATATCCCTTTTCTACCGCTTGTCCCTTTCGGGGTTGCGGGGGGAACTGGAGCCTATCCCAGCTGCATTAGGGCAAAAGGCGGGGTACACCTTGGACAAGTCGCCACCTCATTGCAGGGCCAACACAGATAGACAACATTCGCACACACATATAATGTTAAATTGTATCTTTGCACTCTAATTGACAATAAGGGTTCTTAACAATTTTTACAGTAATAAAGAAAAATATATATATATATAAATATTAGGGCTGTCAAAGTTAACGCGATAATAACGCGTTAACTATAAATTTCAATAACGGCACTCACTTTTTTAACGGGCAATGAACGCACACGCGTCCTTTTTGACCCGTAGCAGGGGAACTTGACTGCAGTTCACTTGCTACTGATGAGCCACAAGCGAGCAGAAATGGACAAAGGAAAGGCTACCTTATGGAAATATCAGGTTCAAAGTCATTGCAAGTTGTTCTCTCGATAAAAAAGGAGTCTTTTTGCGACGTGAGAAGAAACGACATTCCTGCAGCAAACGCCTGCTGTGCGCGTCGTTCAGAGGTGTGCGGTGCTTCACTTCCGTGTTCAGATTACTGTTAAAGTGCAGTGATAACATAGCATTTACATTGTTACTGTGGCTGATTTGGTAAGATGGCATAAAATCTCAACAGGAATGAAAGACGGTCAACGGTCAAACGATTAAAATATTTATTTACGATTAATCACATTTTGTTTAAAGTTAACTCAAAATGTATTGCGATTATTTGCAGAAATATATAATTTTTCATCATTAATTAGTGTACCCTAGACAGATAATTTTTAAAGTTTTTAATACTGTGACTGGACAACAAATTTGCTTTAATTATATATTTTATGAACATCATGCTTTTTGAAACAGCTCAACACAAAAAATATATAAACAAGCTTTTAAAGAGAATAAAAAAAATACCTGTAGGGTGCTGGTGTCTTGCCAGATTTTCTATTTTGTAGAAATACAGAATTTGTATTCCTGCTTTAGGAGCACTGACATTTAGAGGAGTAACACTTCCGTCTTTAGAAAGCAGTTTCACAAATTAATAACTCAAAATGTGGATCGTTACGATCTTGCTTGGATTTTTTTTTAAAGTAAGTTGATATGTTTTCTAAATGAATAAATGTCTCTGATATTCTGTACTTTACATGTTGTACAAGTTAGCAGTAGTAGAAGTTTATTTTGGACATGTTAAAAACAAAGCAAAAGAAAAAATTATGAACAAGGAAATAATCTTGATAACATTACAGCAAGGTACAGAAATAGAAACACATATTTCACAATGAAAACGTGTAAAAAAAAAATGAAAACAATAGATGATGGTTAAGTTTTTTCATCTCCAACAAGGAGTGGGAAGAAGTGAAACGTATTTACTTCCATTCCTTATTTTATAAATCAGATAACTCTATTTCACATCATCATTATTATAATATACAAGGATAAATTTACCGGTATTAATAAAATGTACTGTCAATAATCTTTTACCCACTTTTCTTTGGCACAAAAATACAGCACATACGTACAATATACACATATTGTATATAGTCACATGAATACAAGTACTAATTCAGGGGTGCTCATTACGTCGATCGCGAGCTACCGGTCGATCTCGGAGGGTGTGTCAGTCGATCACCAGCCAGCCATTAAAAAAAATAGTCCTAAAAATGAGCGATCATAAATCTTCACTATGACGTCACTTTCGTCACTTGATTGACATTCACGGCACCCGAGGGTCTTCTGAGATGACGCTGGCTGCTGCCAGCTCATTAAAATTACCGACTGGAAGGCGAGAAACACTTTATTTCAACAGACTCTGGCACCGTATCTGTCGTCAAAACTCCAAAGACCGACTGCACAGTTGCACAACAAAAGCTCTACTTCATCCTGACTCCGCTACCAAAATAAGAGTCTCAGAAAGCTCGCGTGCACAAGCTAGCAAGCTACGGAGTTTGCTAACAATGTATTTCTTGTAAAGTGTATACAAAGGAGTACGGAAGCTGGATAAATAAAATGCCAAAAACCAACCACTTTCATGTGGTATTGGACAGAAAGCAGGACTTTTTTTCTCCTCCATTCGAAAATGCGGACAATATCAGCACCACTGTCTGATTCCAATCAATGCAAGTCATCAGAATCAGGTAATACACCAACTTATATTCTTGTCTTCATGAAAGAAAGGAATCTATATGTGTTAAACATGCTTGTATTATCTCTAAACTCTTTTAACTTATTAACAATATTAACTATATGTGTTAAACATGCTTGTATTATCTTTAAACACCTTTAACTTATTACCAATATTAACTATATGTGTTAAACATGCTTGTATTATCATTAAACACCTTTAACTTGTTAACAATATTAACTATATGTATTAAACATACTTGTATTATCATCAAACACCTTTAATTTATTAACAATATTAACTATATGTGTTAAACATGCTTGCATTATCACTAAACATCTTTAACTTGTTAACAATATTAACTATATGTGTTAAACATGTTTTCATTATCTTTAAACACCTTTAACTTGTTAACAATATTAACTATATGTATTAAACATACTTGTATTTTCATTAAACACCTTTATTTTATTAACAATATTAACTATATGTGTTAAACATGCTTGCATTATCATTAAAAACCTTTAACTTGTTAACAAAAACATATGTTTCATAAATAAGTAAATATAAATTATATATATGAATGAGGTAGATCCCCACGACTTGATCAATTGAAAAGTAGCTCGCCTGCAGAAAAAGTGTGAGCACCCCTGTACTAATTGATGGTAACACCAACCAATAACAAGTAAGTAGCTATCCAAATAATAATAATAATAATAATGTCGACACTTTGTGATTGTTAGAAACCCTCATTCTTGTACTTATTGAAAATCATGTATTTGTATTGTTTTTAAACAAAATTAAGGTTGGACATCATTTTAATTCCACATTCAATCTGTTCTATAGTTTAACCCCACATACTGAAACACAAAAGCTTGCAATTTGTGCGTGCATTCTGAATTTTAAGATTGAAATTACCCCTTAAATTATAACCCCCTTCCCTTTCAGTTACAAATGTTTGCACATTTCAAGGCAGTGACGTTTTTGCTTTATATGTAATTTGTACTGTTTATAGTTCCACAAGATATTTACATTTCAATAGTTTTGAATGTAAGAAAATTTTTTTTGTGTAATCCCTATATCCTGCCTTAGGGATGATTATTTTTGCTTTCTTCTGCAGGGTGATGAGTCTGTAATACTTCAACCTAAATAAATGCTTCTGATATTCTGTATACAGTATTACATGTTGTACAAGTAAATGGTCTTGCAGGTTTTCCCCCAGCTTGAAATCTAAATGTGGCGGTGGGGGCGTGGTCAATGAAATGTCATCATATGATTTGCATGATTGTTGATGTTGTTGATTTTAATGCAAACAATTATTTAAATTTAAAAACATATATATATAGTATATATATATATATATACACATCTATATATATATATACAGTATATATATATATACAGTATATATATATATATATATATATATATATATATATATATATATATATATATATATATTTATAAATATACATATGTATATATGTATATATAAAGGTATATATATATGCATATATATATATATATACCTTTATATACACACATATACATATATACATATGTATATTTATAAATCTATATATATATATACACATACATACATATACATACATACATACATATACATACACATACATACATACATATACATACATACATACATACATACATACACACATATACATATACACACATATACATATACACACATATACATACACACATATATACACACACACACACACACACACACACACACATACATACATATATATATATATATATATATATATATATATATATATATATATATACTGTATATATGATTTTAGATTTATGTGTGATTCCAGGCCCAGGTAAAACTGATCAAATCATTATTTTTGCTACTGTAAATATGTTTTATTGTAAATAAACTGAAAAAAGAAAATATACAATCAAAGGCATTTTTTTTTTTATCTATCAAAGTAGGAATAAGTACAAAATTGATGCTCAATTATATATTGTTCAAAAAGGTTCAATATGTCTTTTTATTCATACACTTTTCCAGATTTTCTTGTAATCAAACCATATTTTCGGTATATTAGATGGAATTTTGGGGATTTTTTTTTTTACTTACGTATAAATTCCATCTAATATACCAAAAATATGGTGTGATTACAAGAAAATCAATTATATATTTAATTATTATTGAATTCACTTTATTGTTCATTATTTCACACAGTTTGTGTATGCATTTGTAACTCTTTTGACTCACCTCAAAGTTGTATCTAAGGACATTCTGTGGCAGTCGATAATAAATTTTATGGTCACCACTGAACACTTTTCTGCACTGTCCTCCAAAACTCAGAGTGTTGATCACACCTGCCCTCAGCTTCCCTGTGAGCACATCATACCTAAAAATAGCAAAAATAAACTCTTGGTTATACAGCAACTAGAATGCAATAACTTTTTTAAACATAAAAAAAAAGAAACAAAGTTGAATAATGTTTTTTTTTTTTAAGTGTTCATTCTTTTGAAAGAAAATTTAATTTAGTTTTTCTCATTAAATACTAAAAAGTATATATATTCTGTAAAAAGGTCAGCTTTAAGATTTAACAATTGGTTTGAAAAATACAAATACACATACATACATATACAAAGGAAATCAGGGAAAAATATCTAAGCTTAAAGAAGACATGACACCTTAAAACTAGTGTATTTTCACTAATAATCAGCATTTTTCTTACTTATTGTATTATGTTAGTGGTGAGGTTGTTCTTCATTTTTCCTTAATGGTATTTATGTTTTTTTTTTCCTGCAATAAATATTGTAAGTCAGACCCACTCGACATCCATTGCATTCGGTCTCCCCTAGAGGGGGGGGTTACCCACATATGCGATCCTCTCCAAGGTTTCTCATAGTCATTCACATCGACGTCCCACTGGGGTGAGTTTTTCCTTGCCCTTATGTGGGCTTTGTACCGAGGATGTCGTTGTGGCTTGTGCAGCCCTTTGAGACACTTGTGATTTAGGGCTATATAAATAAACATTGATTGATTGATTGATTGATTGGTAAGTCCTGTTTAAATTGCTCCTGACTTTGCATCTTGGGGTCCAAGCTGCTTTTTCTAAAGGCTGTCATGAAATATATGTTTTATACGGGTAACATACATGACAGTTACAGTCTTGGCACAAGCAGATGCAGCTTTAGTTACCAAATATTTTTTATTAATATTTTTCTTTTGTAGCATTTAAGAAAATGTGTCTTGGTGTCATAGAATAAACATACATTTGACATCTCCTATAATGCTTTAAAATATAATAGCTTTTACATAGCTTTTCTATTTATGCCAAAAAAATTTATTCCGTATTTGTGCTAACAAGTGAGATACTTAATTACTTAATGGTTGCTTCAATTACCACTTGTCCTACTACAAAACCCAAAACCAGTGAAGTTGGCACATTGTGTAATTCGTAAATAGAAACAGAATACAATGATTTTCAAATTCTTTTCAACTTATATTCATTTGAATAGACTGCAAAGACATGATACTTATTAATGTTCGAATTGAGAAACACATTTTTTTTGCAAATAATCATTAACTTAGAATTTAATGGCAGCAACACATTGCAAAAATTTGGCACAGGGGCATTTTTACCACTGTGTTACATGGCCTTTCCTTTTCCTTTTAACAACACTCAGTAAACGTTTGGGAACTGAGGAGACCAATTTCTGAAGGTTTTCAGGTGGAATTCTTTCCCATTCTTGCTTGATGTACAGCTTAAGTTGTTCAACAGTCGGGGGTCTCCGTTGTGGTACTTTACGCTTCATATTGCGCCACACATTTTCAATGGGAAACAGGTCTGTACTACAGGCAGGCCAGTCTAGTACCCGCACTCTTTTACTATGAAGCCACGCTGTTGTAACACGTGGCTTGGCATTGTCTTGCTGAAATAAGCAGGGGCGTCCATGATAAAGTTGCTTGGATGGCAAAATATGTTGCTCCAAAACCTGTATGTACCTTTCAGCATAAATGTTGCCTTCACAGATGTGTAAGTTACCCATGCCTTGGGCACTAATACACCCCCATACCATCACAGATGCTGGCTTTTGAACTTTGCGCCTATAACAATCCGGATGGTTCTTTTCCCCTTTGTTCCATAGGACACCATGTCCACAGTTTCCAAAAACAATTTGAAATGTGGACTCGTCAGACCACAGAACACTTTTCCACTTTGCATCAGTCCATCTTAAATGAGTTCGGGTCCAGCGAAGCCGGCGGCGCTTCTGGGTGTTGTTGATAAATGGCTTTGGCTTTGCATAGTAGAGTTTTAACTTGCACTTACAGATGTAGCGATGACCTGTAGTCACCGACAGTGGTTTTCTGATGTGTTCCTGAGCCCATGTGGTGATATCCTTTACACACTGATGTCGCTTTTTGATGCGAAACTGCCTGAGGGATCGAAGGTCTGTAATATCATCGCTTACGTGCAATGATCCCTCCAGATTCTCTGAAACTTTTGATGATATTACGGACCGTAGATGGTGAAATCTCTAAATTGCTTGCAATATCTCGTTGAGAAATGTTGCTTTTAAACTGTTCGACAATTTGCTCACGCATTTGTTCACAAAGTGGTGACCCTCGCCCCATCCTTGTTTGTGAATGACTGAGCATTTCACAGAAGCTGCTTTTATACCCAATCATGGCACCCACCTGTTCCCAATTAGCCTGTTCACCTGTGGGATGTTCCAAATAAGTGTTTGATGAGCATTCCTCAACTTTGTCAGTCTTTTTTGCCACTTGTGCCAGCTTTTTTCAAACATGTTGCAGGCATCAAATTCCAAATGAGCTAATATTTGCAAAAAATAACAAACTTTCCCAGTTCGAACGTTAAGTATCTTGTCTTTGCAGTCTATTCAATTTAATATAGGTTGAAAAGGATTTGCAAATCATTGTGTTTTGTTTTTATTTACGATTTACACAACGTGCAAACTTCACTGGTTTTGGGTTGTGTACTTTTATTGTATTTATTATGACACAAAATATAAAAATCAGAAATAATAAAGCAGCTGGTACCCCTCACACTGACCTACAAGTATGAGTATGTAGAAGGTTACTCACCCTTTGCCAGTCAATTCAGAGTTTGGGGGAGTTTTATCAAGATCACAAACAAACTGACTGTTATCTTCATTACAGCCTCTCTCATCCAGACCATCCTCACAGTCCTGGTCCCCGTTACACACCAGAGACTGACTAGTGCATTGACCTGTGTTGGGGGCATTTTAGTTTTACCATGCACTTCATTTTAATCATCAATTAAATTAATTTAGGAGAGCCCTTTGAGATGCAGCATCTCGTTTTCAAGGGGGTCCCTACACAAATACATCAAACATAAAACATGCAATGCAATAAAACACAAACAATAACACACTGCTGCCACTTTCACATCACACCTGCTCACACACATTTACATAATCCATTGCAATAGATTAAAATACAATACAATTTAAACAGTTTTTAAAATCTAATTTCAAGTTATTTGCACTTGGAAAAAAAAAATTCTCACCCGACGTGCATCGGAACCTTTCCATGCACCCGGATTCCAGAGGACATCCCTTTTGTGGGCTGCAAGGGTGAGTTTGGGAATTTTCTCCTGAACATGGCGCACCCCCAAACTGGGCATACACCTCCACATGCCGTATCCGCACCTGATATAAAAGCTCAATGGTGGTAAGTTAATAAAAGGTGTGAATTGGGCTTTGTGACTGCATTAAGCAGTACGGGTGGGTAATACCAAGTAAATACACGGCCAGTAGAGATGTCCGATAAATGCTTTAAAATGTTATATCGGAAATTATCGGTATCGGTTTAAAAAAAAAAAAATATATATATATATATATATATATATATATATATATATATATATATATATATATATATATATATATATATATATATATATATATACATATATATATATACATATATATATAAATATCATTTATCGGCCGATAAATGCTTTAAAATGTTATATCGGAAATTATCGGTATCGGTTTAAAATATATATATACGGTATATATATATATATTTTTTTTTTTTTTTTTTTTTTAAACCGATACCGATAATTTACGATATAACATATATATATATATATATATATATATATATTTTTTTTTTTTTTAAACCGATACCGATAATTTCCGATATAACATTTTAAAGCATTTATCGGCCGATAAATGCCGGGAAAAAAAAAAATATATATATATATATATATATATATATATATATATATACATATACATATATATATATTTATTTTTTTATTTTTTTATCATCTTATAGTTGATATAGATGCCCATATCGGCTGTTCAGATTGAGCCCAGTTTATAATTCTCTGTTATACAGTATGCCAGGCAGTCTTGCACTAAAGGAGGACTATGTAATTGTTTACTTTATTACTCTAGTACACTCTGGACTGAAACTGTGTGCCTTCATTGTTTTTGTAGCTGTTGTTTTGAGGCATGTTTAAAAAAAAAAAAAATAAATAATGCACTGTCAAGACGTGGACTATGGTGTGTTTGTTTTCCCGAGATGCAAGTAAAGCTAGACTGGACATGGCGTGAAGGTAAATACATATTTATTGTTAACGCTCAAAAAAGGAATCAAACAAAAGGCGTGTACAAGGGCGGAAGTACAAAAAAACTTGGCTATGAAAACAAAAGACTAGCACAAAGGCAATTAACTAAGAACACGAAACAAAAACACTTACTGTGGCATGGCATGAAGCATGAATAACAAGGGTGGGCATGAATATCATGGGTAGCATGGATGGATAGATAGATAATGTCACCAGGCCGACTGCCTGGCAACAACAAGCTTAAATACTGGTGCCATGATTAGTGAAAACAGGTGCGTGACTCAAAATGAGAAAACGTGAGACAGGTGCGTGACATGAGGATGTGAACCAGGTGAAACTAATGGTTACTATGGTGACAAAGCAAGGGAGTGAAGACAAGAACTAAAAAGTGTCCAAAAACCAAGTAAAACATAACTAAACAAAATATGATCACAGACATGACATGCACTTTGTGAACATCAAAGTATAGTACTTCCCATAGTTGTAGTGGGTATCAGGATTATCTCAGGGAGAGCATGTCCCAAATTCCAAGCTGCTGTTTTGAGGCATGTTAAAAAAAAATAATGCACTTTGTGACTTCAATAATAAATATGGCAGTGCCATGTTGGCATTTGTTTGTTACATAACTTGAGTTGATTTATTTTGGAAAACCTTGTTACATTGTTTAATGCATCCAGCGGGGTATCACAACAAAATTAGGCATAATAATGTGTTAATTCCATGACTGTATATATCGATATCGGTTGATATCGGAATCGGTAATTAAGAGTTGGACAATATCGGATATCGGCAAAAAAGCCATTATCGGACATCTCTAACGGCCAGTGTTGCTAGGATTTCAAGTATTGTGATACTTTTAAATAATTCTCCATGTTTGTGTAAATTTTTCAGATCATTTTATCTTGAAGCATTTTGTTTTGACAGTGTCACTTGCGCTTCCTTTTTTACTTGTGTTACTTGTGCAACTTGTATTCTCTCTGTCTTAGTTTCTGAGCATTTAGTATAATCTCTGATTATTTTGACTGTTTTTTTGTAAGTATTAATGGCCAGTTCTAAAATTGTGTAATGTTATTAAGGTGTTTTAATAGTATTCTAGTCGAAATGATTGCTGTGCTGTTCAGTAGCTACTAGGTATAATCTCATCCCTAAGGATTGTTTTTGCTATTGTTGCTCGTTTACACATGCTAGTTGGAAACTACAGCATACAAACAGCTTGTTCTGTGCATGTACAGTCGTGGTCAAAAGTTTACATACACTTGTAAAG
Organism: Nerophis lumbriciformis; assembly: GCF_033978685.3. Taxonomy (NCBI): domain Eukaryota; kingdom Metazoa; phylum Chordata; class Actinopteri; order Syngnathiformes; family Syngnathidae; genus Nerophis; species Nerophis lumbriciformis. Next base: position 31,097,951 of record NC_084567.2, on the reverse strand, counting down.
AACATAATGTCATGGCTGTCTTGAGTTTCCAATTATTTCTACAACTCTTATTTTATTGTGATAGAGTGATTGGAGAACACACTTGTTGGTCACAAAAAACATTCATGAAGTTTGGTTCTTTTATGAATTTATTATGGGTCTACTGAAAATGTGACCAAATCTGCTGGGTCAAAAGTATACATACAGCAATGTTAATATTTGCTTACATGTCCCTTGGCAAGTTTCACTGCAATAAGGCGCTTTTGGTAGCCATCCACAAGTTTCTGGTTCAATTTTTGACCACTCCTCTTGACAAAATTGGTGCAGTTCAGCTAAATGTGTTGGTTTTCTGACATGGACTTGTTTCTTCAGCATTGTCCACACGTTTAAGTCAGGACTTTGGGAATGCCATTCTAAAACCATTCTAGCCTGATTTAGCCATTCCTTTATCACTTTTGACGTGTGTTTGGGGTCATTGTCCTGTTTGAACACCCAACTGTGCCCAAGACCCAACCTACGGGCTGATGATTTTGGGGGTAATCCTCCTCTTTCATTGTCCCATTTAAAGCACCAGTTCCATTGGCAGCAAAACAGGCCCAGAGCATAATACTACCACCACCATGCTTAACGGTGGGGATGGTGTTCCTGGGATTAAATGCCTCTGTCAGGTTTGTCACTGACAGTATAGCTATGTTTTGGTTTTTCCTCTGTTTGTCTTTATTTCCTGTCAGCGCTCTTATTTTGGTTGTTCCCTGCTTTTCTCCCTGAGCGATGTTTCCTCTCAGCTGCGGCTGATTGGCACCTGGCCACACCTGGTGTCAATCAGCCGGCTGCTATTTAAACCTGCTCTTCCCTCCAGTCACTGCTGGAGTATTGTCATTGTTGCTGTTTGCTGGTTCCTGATAGCTGTTTGCTATCTCCTAGCTCATTGTTTCTTGTTTTCCTGTTAGCTGTTTCCAGTTTGCCTGTTCCTGGTTGCTGGTTTGTGTATTTTCTTAATTTTTGGACATTAAATCATGTTTTCCTGCACAAAGCCTGCCATCTCTGCATCTTGGGGTTCGTCACCAACACTTTGTGACAGCCTCACCCTTTCTTCTCCAAACATATTGCTGGGTATTGTGGCCAAACAGCTCGATATTTGTTTCATCTGCAAAGTGGTAAAGGAATGGCTAAATCAGGCTAGAATTAAGGTTTTAGAATGGCCTTTGCAAAGTCCTGACTTAAATGTGTGGACAATGCTGAAGAAACAAGACAGAAAACCAACAAATTTAGCTGAACTGCACCAATTTTAAGTTAAAGTACCAATGATTGTCACACACACACTAGGTGTGGTGAAATTTGTCCTCTGCATTTGACCCATCCCCTTGATCGCCTCCTGGGAGGTGAGGGGAGCAGTGGGCAGCAGCGGTGCGCGATCGGGAATCATTTTTGGTGATTTAACCCCCAATTCCAACCCTTGATGCTGAGTGCCAAGCAGGGAGGTAATGGGTCCCATTTTTTATAGTCTTTGGTATGACTCGGCCGGGGTTTGAACCCACAACCTACCGATCTCAGGGCGAACACTCTAACAACTAGGCCACTGAGTAGGTATTTTGTCAAGAAGAGTGGTCAAAAATATAACCAGAAGCTTGTGGATGGCTACCAAAAGTGCCTTATTGCAGTGAAACTTGCCAAGGGACATGTAACCAAATATTAACATTGCTGTATGTATACTTTTCACCCAGCAGATTTGATCACATTTTCAGTAGACCCCTAATAAATTCATAAAAAAACCAAACTTCATGAATGTTGTTTGTGACCAACAAGTATGTGCTCCAATCACTCTATCACAAAAAATAAGAGTTATAGAAATTATTGGAAACTCAAGACAGCAATGACATTATGTTCTTTACAAGTGAATGTAAATTTTGGACCACGACTGCATCTGTTGGTTGTAATTTTTCATCACTGTTGGTGATCCCAAATACACAAACAAGGTACCAACAGGCCATAAAAGTGGGTTTTGCATAATATGACCCCTTTAAGTTTGAAGTAAGTAATCAGGGTTAGATTTACGACACAGCCCTAGCGAGAGTTATTTGTTACCTTTGTTCTGGTACAACCATCACACTCAGACCAATCTCTATAAGGCCCCCATCTGCAGTTTATTGGCTGCAGACAGCTACAAAAAAAACAGATAAAGTGATTAAAAATCAAATCATCATAAATGTTTTTTTCCGTATTCGTTCACACTGCTTGCGAGGTACTTATCACTTACCGAATTGGAAAAATAAACACAAACAGCAAAGCCAAAGGAGACAACTGTGAATACACAACAACAATATATCTTACCTAGTTCAATCATTTAAAACAGTAACAATATTGAACATATATTCAAAAACTGGTCAGAATTTGGTTTTGTTGTAAGTCAATGTTGAAACAAATAAAAGCAGATGACATATTTTGGTATTTAAAACCAGGATTAGGCACCGTCAACAAATCAGATTAGTTAACATTGTTGGGTTTTACCTTCATGGTGGTGTTGTCTTATCCAGCTCGGAAACACTCGGGTCAGTTTCATATGACCGGCAGGGAGAGATTACTCAACTAAACCCAATATTCTGGAATTTCCCCCAAATGGTGAAAGTCTCATCTGTCAAGCCGATGTCAAGTGCCTGAGTACACAGTGAGTAGAGAATCTGTCAGACTGCATTCTTTTCCAAGGCTTCGTTTCAAATGTCAAACGTTATATTTTAAACATCCGCAGCTGTACAACAGCATCCGCAGCTAATAGTTTAATCCTGTATCATACAGATGTGATATGAATTCTGCTTTCTGTCAGAGTGCTCCAATATGTTGCGTAATCGTTGTTTGTTCCAAATTGGGGATATGTGCTGGAACAGGACAAAGGTTAGCACATGCTAATTTGTCAAGTTTGTCTTCACTGCTGAGTAAACACACAAATTGTTTGCCCCCGCATAGCCGCAGATTTCCTTCCTCTGATAAATTATACCAAGCTAGGGAAGTTGGCACAGTGTGTAAATCGTAAATAAAAACAGAACACAATGATTTGCAAATCCTTTTCAACCTATATTCAATTGAATAGACTGCAAAGACAAGATATCTAATGTTCGAACTGAGAAACTAATTTTTTTCGTGCAAATGATCATTAAACATTGCAAAAAAGTTGGCACAGGGGCATTTTTACCACTGTGTTACATGGCCTTTCCTTTTAACAACACTCAGTAAACATTTGGGAACTGAAGACACCAATTTTTGAAACTTTTCAGGTGGAATTCTTTCCCATTCTTGCTTGATGTACAGCTTAAGTTGTTCAAAGTCCGGGGTCTCCGTTGTGGTATTTTACGCTTCATAATTTTCAATGGGAGACAGGTCTGGACTACAGGCAGGCCAGTCTAGTACCTGCACTGTTTTACTAGGAAACCACGCTGTTGTAACACGTGCAAAATGCGACTTGGCATTATTTTGCTGAAATAAGCAGGGGCGTCCATGAAAAAGATGTTGCTTGGATGGCAACATATGTTGCTCCAAAACCTGTATGTACCTTTCAGCATTAATGGTGCCTTCACAGATGTGTAATTTACCCATGCCTTGGGTACTAATACACCCATACCATCTCAGATGCTGGGTTTTGAACTTTGCGCCTAGAACAGTCCGGATGTTTCTGTTCCTCTGTAGTCCGGAGGACACGACGTCCACAGTTTCCAAAAACAATTTCAAATGTGGACTCGTCAGACCAAAGAACACTTTTCCACTTTGTATCAGTCCATCTTAGATGAGCTCGGGCCCATTTATACAGGAACACATTTACGCACTATTGGGCATTTAATCCCCTCAACAGTGTACAAAACGGGTTATTTTCTGGCGCATTTAAAAATCAATAAACCCGCATCAGCAATTAAAACATTTTTTTTTGTAGTACTGTAAAAATTTAAATTGCAATAAACATATTAAACATGTAAAAACAAAGAAAAAAAAATTTGAACTCACAATTTGTAGCACCCATTCGACGCCGTATAAGACAGTGGTACCCCTCGTAGTCGGTTGATTCGAGTCGAAATGGCTGGCATATCCCCATTTCATCACCGGGACAGCTGAGCTTGCTTCCGGGGTTGGCCGACATCGTCTCACAAGATGTAGTTTCTCTTTAAATATCCTTCTTGAAAATGGCCTTGCAAATATACTGTATATCTGCCACCTAATAAACGTTTTGTTCTCCTTCTTTGTGGGATAAAAAATTGAGTATCTGTGATTTCTCTGCTAGCCCGGTATGGCTACGGCGCAACACTTCCTGCTTTAGTAAATTGCAACTTGTGAATGGATACTCACTTTGGAATGACAAGTGAGTATCTAATCACAGTCTCGTTAAAGGGGAACTTTATCACAATTTCAGAAGGGTTAAAACCATTAAAAATCAGTTCCCAGTGGCTTATTTTATTTTTCGAAGTTTTTTTCAAAATTTTACCCATCATGCAATATCCCTAAAAAAAGCTTCAAAGTGCCTGATTTTAACCATCGTTATATACACCCGTCCATTTTCCTGTGACGTCACACAGTGATGCCAATACAAACAAACATAAAACAGCAAGATATAGCGACATTAGCTCGGATTCAGACTCGGATTTAAGCGGCTTAAGCGATTCAACAGATTACGCATGTATTGAAACGGATGGTTGTAGTGTGGAGGCAGGTAGCGAAAACGAAATTGAAGAAGAAACTGAAGCTATTCAGCCATATCGGTTTGAACCGTATGCAAGCGAAACCGACAAAAACGACACGACAGCCAGCGACACGGGAGAAAGCGAGGACGAATTCGGCAATCGCCTTCTAACCAACGATTGGTATGTGTTTGTTTGGCATTAAAGGAAACTAACAACTATGAACTAGGTTTACAGTATATGAAATACATTTGGCAACAACATGCACTTTGAGAGTGCAGACAGCCCACTTTTCATCAATATATTCTGTAGACATACCCTCATCCGCTCTCTTTTCCTGAAAGCTGATCTGTCCAGTCCAGTTGGAAATGCATCTGCTTTGAGTGTCGCAGGATATCCACACATTCTTGCCATCTCTGTCGTAGCATAGCTTTCGTCGGTAAAGTGTGCGGAACAAACGTCCAATTTCTTGCCACTTTTGCATCTTTGGGCCACTGGTGCAACTTGAATCCGTCCCTGTTTGTGTTGTTACACCCTCCGACAACACACCAACGAGGCATGATGTCTCCAAGGTACGGAAAACAGTCGAAAAAACGGAAAATAACAGAGCTGATTTGACTCTGTGTTTGTAATGTGTTTGAGAAAATGGCGGATTGCTTCCCGATGTGACGTCACGTTGTGACGTCATCGCTCCGAGAGCGAATAATAGAAAGGCGTTTAATTCGCCAAAATTCACCCATTTAGAGTTCGGAAATCGGTTAAAAAAATATATGGTCTTTTTTCTGCAACATCAAGGTATATATTGACGCTTACATAGGTCTGGTGATAATGTTCCACTTTAACATCAGGCTACTTAGATAGGCTACTGTCAACAACTTGTGATCTGATTGGCTACCGCAACTGTCTATCAACTGTATGTGTTCTCAAATTCATCCACTAATGCTCCCGGTGAGTATCCAATCACAGGATGTGTAAATGTCACGTTCAACGTGAAGCCAGCTACAAGGCCTTACTGACAACAACTCGTGATTTGATTGGCTATCGCAATTATCTATCAACTGTATGTGCCCGTTTGCTTACAGTGCACGGACGCCCGCAATGTGGATTCTGAAGGCCCCGGGCAGATTTCATACAGCATGGCATCATAAGCTAGCTGAATTCTGATTGGATAAAAACTTTAACCTAAAAACAACAGCACTACAAGGAGCATAATAACATGACATGAAGACAATATGAATACTTTTAGATATTTAGTTGGAATGATACCCAAAGCCCTTTACTTTATACATCACATTCATAGTCGAACCTCGGATTCAGGAGGAACAGTGTGGTTTTCGTCCTGGTCATGGAACTGTGGACCAGCTCTATACTCTCGGCAGGGTCCTTGAGGGTGCATGGGAGTTTGCCCAACCAGTCTACATGTGTTTTGTGGACTTGGAGAAGGCATTCGACCGTGTCCCTCAGGAAGTCCTGTGGGGAGTGCTCAGAGAGTATGGGGTACCGGACTGTCTGATTGTGGCGGTCCGCTCCATGTACGATCAGTGTCAGAGCTTGGTCCGCATTGCTGGTAGTAAGTCGGACACGTTTCCAGTGAGGGTTGGACTCCGCCAAGGCTGCCCTTTGTCACCGATTCTGTTCATAACTTTTATGGACAGAATTTCTAGGCGCAGTCAAGTCATTGAAGGGATCCGGTTTGGTGGCTGCAGGATTAGGTAAATCTGCTTTTTGCAGATGATGTGGTCCTGATGGCTTCATCTGGCCAGGATCTTCAGCTCTCACTGAGTGTGAAGCGAATGGGATGAGAATCAGCACCTCCAAGTCCGATTCCATGGTTCTCGCCCGGAAAAGGGTGGAGTGCAATATCCGGGTTGGGGAGGAGACCCTGCCCCAAGTGAAGGAGTTCAAGTACCTCGGAGTCTTGTTCACGAGTAAGGGAAGAGTGGATCGTGAGATCGACAGGGGGATCGGTGCGGCGTCTTCAGTAATGCGGACGCTGTATCGATCCGTTGTGGTGAAGAAGGAGCTGAGCCGGAAGGCAAAGCTCTCAATTTACCGGTCGATCTACGTTCCCATCCTCACCTATGGTCATGAGATTTGGGTTATGATCGAAAGGACAAGATCACGGGTACAAGCGGCCGAAATGAGTTTCCTCCGCCGGGTGGCGGGGCTCTCCCTTAGAGATAGGGTGAGAAGCTCTGCCATCCGGGAGGAGCTCAAAGTAAAGCCGCTGCTCCTCCACATTGAGAGGAGCCAGATGAGGTGGTTCGGGCATCTGCTCAGGATGCCACCCGAACGCCTCCTTAGGGAGGTGTTTAGGACACGTCCGACCGGTAGGAGGCCACGGGGAAGACCCAGGACACATTAAGACTATGTCTCCCGGCTGGCCTGGGAACGCCTCGGGATCCCCCGGGAAGAGCTGGACCAAGTGGCTGGGGAGAGGAAAGTCTGGGCTTCTCTGCTTAGGCTGCTGCCCCCGCGACCCGGCCTCGGATAAGCGGAAGAAGATGGATGGATGGATGGACATTCACCCATTCACACACTGATGGCGGAAGCTGCCATGCAAGGCACTAACCACGACCCATCAGGGACAAGGGTGAAGTGTCTTGTCCAAGGACACTACGGTCGTGACTACGATGATAAAAGCCGGAATCGAACCTGGAACTCTCAAGTTGCTAGCATGGCCGCTTTACCATCTGCACCATCACCTCCCCCGTGCCGTGCTTCATGGTAAAGAAAGAAACATTCAATTCACGAGTAACAAGACTGGTGAACGTTCCTGCATTCGGCATATATCTATTGCATGCTCTCCAGATAAAACTGCACATTTTATGGTGACCTTTTATGACGGTCAGCTCAGGTAACAAGTCCATAAACGTATAGATAGGGCTTTGGGGGCAACAATACAAAACATTTCTATTTGAGACAATCATGTATTTTGCCTTTGTTTATCTATTTTTCACTTTTTTGGGGGGCAGTTTTGACTTTATTTTGCTCAAATAAATGTATGTAATACAAAGGAATAGTCATACTTTTTAGTTGATATTGTTACATACACATTAAATTGCGAACAAATAAGAATTTGTTGATCATCTGTATTTCTTGGCTTAAAATCTGGGCTGTGTTTTTTTCAAAAAATTCAAATCAAAATCACAAAATCATTCAATCAATAGTGTTGCGTAAAAATGTTTTAGTAAAACATATTAATATTGTATTTATGTATTTATTTGGTATCAGATCGATTTTGAGTATCGAGTTGAGTATCAAGTTGAGAATCGAGTGGTTCAAAATATTGTTTCTTACTGAAGTGGAATATT